>NC_083717.1:107573937-107884706 GCF_028564815.1 Eubalaena glacialis | reverse complement strand
GCTTTCCTCTCCACTCAGAATCCTGGCCGTGTGTCACGGGGTCATGTACAAGCAGCTCTCAGCCTGGATGCTACATGGACTCCTCTTGGACCAGCATGAAGAATTCTTTATCAAACAGGGTCCATCTTCTGGTAATGTCAGTGCCCAGCCAGAAGAGGATGAGGAGGATCTGGGCATTGGGGGACTGACAGGAAAACAACTGAGAGAACTCCAGGACTTGGTGAGAGCCCAACCAGAAGCCTAGCCTTCTCCTGCCAGGAGTCGGAAAAGTCTACAGCTAGATGACCTTTTGGTGACTTGCCCTGCCCCCAGCCCCCAGCTCATCATAGCCTGGGCACCTTCCATAAATTCTTTAAATGTAAACACTTGGCTTTATCTTGGCTTAATACTTAAACTTAATGCCTAACAATGTGAGACTATAAAATAGAAAATATATTTGTGAGATTCCTTTTGTTTCCCCTCTTCCTGGTATACGCATTTAAGAGAATAATAATAAGTCTTGTCTCTTCAGGTAGTCTTGTAGGTACCCAGAGCTTTTACATGCAGTTTAGAGTTTTGATTAGACTCCCCGAAGTCCTCTATTTTCCTTATCCATTCATCCATTCATTTATCCTGTTACAACGTTTTATTGAATGCCTGTTATATGCCCGGTACTGTTCCACATGCCACAACTGCATAAACAAATAAAATGTAGTAGTCCCTGTCCTTAAAGAGCTTATAGTTTAGTGGAAAATATATTACAGTGTACTAAGTGCTCTGGAAAGAGTAAGTATGGGTATTCTGGGAACATGGTCTTAGAGTAACTAGAGAAGGCTTTTCAGTGGAATGTATGTCTAAATTGCAAAGAGTTTGGGAGGAGGACTTCCCCCACGGTCCAGTGGTTAAAACTCCGAGCTTCCAATGCAGGGGGTGCGGGTTTGATCCCTGGTCGGGGAACTAAGATCCCACATGCCGCACGGTCAAAAAGAAAAAAAAAATTCCAAGCAAAGGGAAGGACTGTGTAAAGTACAGAGGCCATGAAGGACATGGCTCATTTGGGGAAGCATTAGTAATTCAATTGAGAGAGTCAAGTAAATAAAGGCTGAGATGTAGAGTGTAAAGGACAGTGGGGATGGTGTGGGAAGTGGCAGTCAATGAAGCTTTTGAGATGAGCAGAGGTAAGATCATGAAAGCCCTTGTAAACAATGGGAAGGAATTTAGACTTGAGCCTGAAGAGAGCTGGGAACCGTGAAGAATTTTAGGCAAGAGGTTACCCTACCTCTGTATGTTAGATCAGACTTTATGATAGATCACTCTAGAAACTGTGTGGGGAATCGTTTTTTAAAAAATTAAGATTAGCAGCAAGTAGGTCAGTTAGGAGAATGTTGGGGACATTAGCTGAAAAATAATGGTGGCCTACACCAAGGGTGGGAACAGTAAATATGGTGAAGAATAAAGAGGCTTAAGAGATATTAAGGAGCTGGAACAGGTGGGTCGTGGTGATTAATTGGCTATGGGTCCAGAGGGAAGAATCAAGGATGATACCCAAGTCTCTGCCTTTAGTAGTGGGCGACTAGTGACGATAAGGAACATGGATTGCTGGTGTCAGGGGAAAGAAGATGGGTCTAACTTTGGACACGTTGAGTTTGAGGTGCTTGTAGGAAATGACCAGTGGGCTGAGCCTAGAGCTCCTGAGAGTAATCTAGCTTAAAGTCTTAGGAGTCATCGGCATACAGAAGTTTTTAATTTGGGGTCCACGAGTGGCTTCAGAGGGTCTGTGAAGTGTATGGTTATATATTTTTCTGGAAGGTCCTAGCTTTTATAATTGCAGAGTCCTGTGATGCAGAAAGATTAAAAATATCTCTTATGATGATCAGTTCAGCCTTAGAAGAAGACGTGATTGTCTAGGAAGAGTGTTGAGAGCCAGAGGAGAAGAGGGTCTAGGATAGTGCCCCGAGGCACACCAGCGCCCAAGCCCAAAACTAAAAGGGTGAATAGCAGAGATCAAAGTCAGGAGTATGGAGCCTAAAGTTCCAGTTGGAGCTGGATAACGGTCAACTCAAAAGCAAGTCAGGGAACAGAAGGGGCCTGAGTCATTGGGTGGTGAGTGGGCTAGATCAGTGGTTCTCAAACTGGAGAGTGCCTCAGAATCACCTGGAGAGCTAGTTAAAACACGGACTGCTGGGCCTACCCCCCAGGTTTTCTGTAAATCTGGGGAGGGGCTTGAAAATTTGCATTTCTAACAAGCTCCCAAGTGAGGCCAATGGTGCTGGTCCAGGAGCCAGGCTCTGAGAACCACTTGGCTAAATGAGTCAGGCTTGTGTAAAGAGCTGGGCAGAGCAGGCATATGCACAAGATAATAAATCGTAGACATGTAGATCTGGAAAAAAACAAAGATCAATTATTCCATGGTACAAGTAAGGAGACCGGGTTCCAGACCTACTGCACAAGTTTTTACACAGTAGCCAAGGCAGAGGGCTAAAATCCTAATGTTAATAAAACCACTGCTATTTCCACCGTGCTATTTTGCTGCCTAAAAAATGGAATACATTTCTCTAGCACCAGTAATGTAACAATTATGCAACTTCAGATTTAAAGTCCCTGCTTCTAGAAAATGTAAATCACGGGTTGGGAGAGCTGCCGGATGTTTCCTTGCTTTCCCTTTCTCACTTCCTACATCATCTCTGATACGGATTATTTCTTTGACCAGCGCCTGATAGAAGAAGAGAACATGCTGGCACCATCTCTAAAGCAGTTTTCTCTGCGAGTGGAGATTCTGCCGTCCTACATTCCAGTGAGGGTTGCTGAAAAAATCCTGTTTGTTGGAGAATCTGTCCAGATGTTCGAGAATCAAAATGTAAACCTGACTAGAAAAGGTAGGAATCTCCTTGCCCAACTGTACCCCATCCTCAAAGGCTTATTTGATGCTGTGTGGCCCCAAAGTCTGCCTGGGCAGAGTGGGTGGTTACTGACCTTTATGTTCTGAGATTTCAGCACAGCTGTGAGTGACATGCTTACCTGAGAAGCAGGTGAAATAGCTGTGGCACTGGGATGAGAAACCCTCGCCTGTGCAGGTTCCCTGTCTTCCTTTGACAGTGCCTTCCTGTTTTGCAGGATCCATTTTGAAAAACCAGGAGGACACTTTTGCTGCAGAGCTGCATCGTCTCAAGCAGCAACCCCTCTTCAGCCTGGTGGACTTTGAGCAGGTGGTGGATCGTATACGTAGTACTGTGGCTGAGGTTTGTCTTTCTTAGTATATTTTCTTCGGAAGAAAATAGGTTAGTTCCCCCAAAATTGAGTACTTGACTTTTGTTTCTTCTTAATGTGATTAGAACTTAGCTTGGAGGGAATTGAGAGAGTTGAAGGGCAGGAAGTAGAAAATAAAAGCATTCTCTCTGTTTTTAATAATAGAACTGCCTTGGCCTTTTCCCACCTGACAGGAGTTTGATTGTTAGCTAGTTAATTAATTAGTTGAATAAAGGGAGGTCTTGGTTTCATTTCAGACTGTCAGCATTTTGAGTCCGTCTGTATAGTTGGCAATGACTTCAGGCAATCAACTGATTCTGACTAAATTTAGTGCCTTACTTATATTTTAGAATGGCTTTATTATGTATTCTTTAATTAATTAATTAATTTTTATTTTATTTTATTTATTTATTTATTTATTTTTGGCTGTGTTGGGTCTTCGTTTCTGTGCGAGAGCTTTCTCTAGTTGCGGCGAGCGGGGGCCACTCCTCATCGCGGTGCGCGGGCCTCTCACTATCGAGGCCTCTCTTGTTGCGGAGCACAGGCTCCAGACGCACAGGCTCAGTAGTTGTGGCTCACGGGCCCAGTTGCTCCGCGGCATGTGGGATCTTCCCAGACCAGGGCTCGAACCCATGTCCCCTGCATTGGCAGGCGGATTCTCAACCACTGCGCCACCAGGGAAGCCCCTGTATTCTTTAATTTATCGATATTATAATCTTAGGAAGGCAGAACAAGTAATATTTTTCCATTCTTATAAATGAAAAAAAATTCTCAGAAAGCTAACTTCTCTGATGTCACATAGTGAGTAACAAAGGTGAGCTCAGAAGCAAGTCTTTGACTCCTAGTTCAGTGTTTTTAAGTGAATTGTGCTTCATCCACCAACTTAAATTGTGACCAGTAATTTTTCAAATGGGAATATGTTCTGTGGCTTATAGTAAGATTTGATGCACAGGTGTGTGATAATGTGAAATGAGATCTTTTGTTAGTTGTGTTAACTGTGTTAGTGGTTTTCAACTCTGGCTATGCATAGAATGATGTGGGGAAATCTGAAAACATGCACTTGCACCAAATCCTTACCTCCAGAGTTTCTGACTCATAGGTCAGGAGGGAGTCAGTACTGGTAGGTACTTGTATTTACACCAGCCAATCAACAAACCTCTGCAGGTGATTTTGAAGCACAGGGGCCCTAGGGTCAGTGTCTAGAATTGCTGAGATTAGCGTCAGATATACTCATGTTGGAAGCACAGTAATCTATCATGAATTTGATTTCCTTTTCTGGTCACTATCTCAAAAATTCCAAGGCACTGGAGACAGAGCTGTGATGTAGACATAGAATATTAGATCTTGAGGTGACCTTGAAGTATCACTTGATTTGATTCCTTATGGGAAAGTAAATATCTAAACTACCCAGAATACATATTTCTGTCAATTCAGACTTTCAAGACACTGCCTCTCCATCTATAGCCAAGGCAGCTGTCGTCTAGGGGGCTGGTGCCTTCACTCCCTTTCATCTTATTGACTTGATTTCTCTTCTGTTATCATTTTTGTGGTAACTCTTTGGGAAATATAGTTAATGGAGGAAAGTAAAATTTTATTAAACGAATAACATAGAATTTCAAAATTGTTTCCTTGTGAAATTTTGAAACACATATGTTGCTCAAAATTATATTTCCAGTTTGTAAAAATGATAGACAAAGAATTGAAGCTCAGACTCTTGGAAGCTAATTCTTTGACAGCTATAATTGTAACAATAATAACAGCTTAAAGTAATAAAAGAGAGTATACCAGGGAGGAAAAGGGGACAGTGTCTTGCAAATACATATCATACTCACACCCTTTTGGATCTCTTTCTCTCCTTTTTCATTTTATTTTATTTATTTATTTATTTATGGTTGTGTTGGGTCTTCGTTTCTGTGCGAGGGCTTTCTCTAGTTGCGGCAAGCGGGGGCCACTCTTCATCGCGGTGCGTGGGCCTCTCACTATCGCAGCCTCTCTTGTTGCGGAGCACAGGCTCCAGACGCGCAGGCTCAGCAATTGTGGCTCACGGGCCTAGTCGCTCCTAGGCACGTGGGATCTTCCCAGACCAGGGCTCGAACCCGTGTCCCCTGCATTGGCAGGCAGATTCTCAACCTCTGCGCCACCAGGGAAGCCCATCCTTTTTCATTTTTTAAAAAGGTATACATACCATGTGAATCTGTTTATATAAGGTTTAAAAACAAGCAGCGCTAATCTGGTGTTAGATGTCAGGATAGCATTTGCCTTTGGTAGGTGGAAAGGACATGGGTGGGCCTTTCGGGATGCTGGTTATACAGGTGTGTTCATTTTGTGAGAATTCTTCAAGCTGTAAACTTACAGTTGGCGCACTTTTCTGTATGTCTTTTAGTACTTCAACAAAAAGATTTTAAAAATTAATTGCTAGATATGTAATAGGTTTTTTTTTGTTAATTTTATCTTTAGTTGGTTACTACTTATATAGAAAAATTGTGGTATTAATTTTTGTAGGTTAATCTTATACCTGGCAACTTATTGAAGTCTTTTTTTTTTTAGTTTTAATGGTTTGTCTGTTAATTCTATTGATTTTCCTCACTAATGATCATATCATTTGCAATTATTGAAAGTTTTACAATTTTCCTTCCAATTTTTCAACTTTTGCTTCTTTTTTTTTCTTACAGTCTTAACTAGGATCTCTAGTATGGCATTCAACAGCTGGGTTGATAGTTGATATAAGCTGTGTTAAACAATAGAGGTGATAATGGGCATCCTTGATTTGTTGGCTCTTAAAGATAATGCATATAAAGTTTCTCTATTACTTTAGTGTTTGCTGTAGGCTTTGGCATATGAGTTTATCAAGTTTAAAAAAATTACCTTCTCTTCCTAGTTTGCTGTGAGTTTTTATAATAAATAGATGTTGAATTTTATCACTGCTTATTCTGTATCAATTAGGGTGCAGTTTTTTGCTCTGAGTTCTTTTTCTCCTTCAGTCTATTCATAAGGTAAATTCCTGTTTAGATTTTCAGATGTTGAATCTTCCTGAGATAAACCATACTTGAGCGTGATGTTTTATTTTTTAATGTACTGTTGGATTTAGTTAGCCAAAACAGTGTTTGGAATTTTTGCATCTACATTTACTAGTGAAATAGACTATACTTTTCTCTTCCTGTATTGTTCTTATGTGGTTGTGGAATAAAGATTATATAAGCCTCATAAAATGAGCTTGGTGTCTATCACTGTTTTCCTGTTTTTTAGAACAGTTAATGTAAGACTAGAATTTTTACTGAAAGTTTGATTGAACTAACCTGAAAAATTATGTAAGTTAGGTTTTTTTAGGAGAGGAAATCTTCACTGATTCAATATATTTAAAACCTATTAATCTATTTAAGACATTTATTTCTCCTTGTAGCACTTTTGGTATTTTCTACTTTTCAAGGAACTTACCCATTTCATCTAGATTTATTTGGGACTTCCCTGGTGGTCCAGTGGTTAAGACACCATGCTTCCACTGCAGGGGGCACGGGTTCAGTCCCTGGTCAGAGAACTAAGATCCCACATGCTGTGCACCGTGGCCAAAAAACTAAAAAAAAAAAAAAAAGACAGCCATTGTAACAGGTGTGAGGTGATATCTCACTGTGGTTTTGATTTGCATTTCCCTGATAGTTGGTGATGTTGAGCATCTTTTCATGTTCCTGTTGGCCATTTGGATGTCTTCTTTGGAAAAAAGTCTATTTAGTACCTCTGCCCATTTTTCAACAGGATAGTTTGGGGGTTTTGGTTGTTGTTATTGAGTTGAGTGAGTTCTTTCTGTGTTTTAGATTTTAACCCCTTATCAAATATATGATTTGCATATATTTTCTCCCATTCTGTAGGTTGCCTTTTCATTTTGTTGATTGTTTCTTTTGCTGTGCAGAAGCTTTTAAGTTTGATGTAGTCCCACTTTGTGTTTTCTTTTTCTTTTGTTGTTTGTGTTTTTGGTGTCACATCCAAAAAAAATCATTGCCAAGACCACTGTTTTCTATTTTTTAATATTTATTTATTTGGCTGCGCCAGGTCTTAGTTGCAGCATGCAGGATCTTTTTTTAGTTGCGGCATGCGGGCTCGTAGTTGCAGCATGCCAGATCTAGTTCCCCGACCAGGGATTGAACCTGGGCCCCCTGCATTGGGAGTGTGGAGTCTTAACCACTGGACCACCAGGGAAGTCCCGCCAAGACCAATGTTGAAGAACTTCTTCCTTACATTTTCTTCTAGGAGTTTTTCTGCTATCAGGTCTTATGTTTAAGTCTTTGATCTATTTCAAGTTAATTTTTGTGCATGGTGTGACATAGGGGTCCAATTTCATTTTTCTGTATGTGCTTATCCAGTTTTCCCAGCACCATTTGTTGAAAAGAGACTATCCTTTGCCCTTGGGTGTTCTTAGCTCTCTTGTCAAATATTAATTGACTATATAAGTGGGGCTTTGATTCTAAGTTTTCTGTTCCATTGCTCTATGTCTTTTCCTGCCAGTTCCATACTGTTTTATTTTTTTATATTGGAGTATATTTGATTTACAATGTTGTGTCAGTTTCAGATATACAGCAGAGCGATTTAGTTATACATATACATACATCTGTTCTTTTTCAGATTCTTCTCCCATATAGGTTATCACAGAGTACTGAGTTAAGTTCCCTGTGCTATACAGTATGTCCTTGTTGATTATCTATTTTATATATAGTATTGTGTATATGTTAATCTCAACCTCCTAATTTATCACTACCCCCACCTTTCCCCTTTGGTAACCATAAGTTTGTTTTCTAAGTCTGTGAGTCTATTTCTGTTTTATAAGTAATTTCTTTTGTATCATTTTTTTTAGATGCCACATATAATTGATATCATATGATATTTGTCTTTCTCTGTCTGACTTACTCCACTTAGTATGATAATCTCTAGGTCCATCCATGTTGCTGCAAATGGCATTATTTCATTCTCTTTTTATGGCTGAGTAATATTGCATTGTATATATGGACCACATCTTCTTTAATCATTCATCTGTAGATGGACATTTACGTTGCTTCCATGTCTTGGCTATTGTACATAATGTTGCTATGAACATTGGGGTGCATGTATCTTTTCAAAGTATGGCTTTCTTCGGATGTATGCCCAGGAGTGGGATTGCTGGATCATATGGAAGCTCTATTTTCAGTTTTTTAAGGAACCTCCAAAGTGTTCTCCATAGTGGTTGTACCAATTTACATTCCCACCAACAGTGTAGGAGGGTTCCCTTTTCTCCACAACCTCTCTAGCATTTATTGTTTGTAGATTTTTTGATGATGGCCATTCTGACTGGTGTGAGGTGATACCTCATTGTAGTTTTGATTTGCATTTCTCTAATAATTAGCAATGTTGAGCATCTTTTCATGTGCTTTTTGGCCATCTGTATGTCTTCTTTGGAGAAATGTCTATTTAAATCTTTTGCCCATTTTTTGATTGGGTTGTTTGTTTTTCTGATATTGAGCTGCATGAGCTGCTTGTATATTTTGGAGATTAATCCCTTGTCGGTAGCTTCATTTGCGAATATTTTCTCCTATTCTGTGGGTTGTCTTTTCATTTTGTTTATGGTTTCCTTTGCTGTGCAAAAGCTTTTAAGTCTAATTAGCTACCTTTTTTTTTTTTAATTACTCTAGGAGGGGGAGGGGTCCAAAAAGTTATTGCTGTGATTTATGTCAAAGAGTGTTCTGCCTATGTTTTCCTCTAAGAGTTTTATAGTATCTGGTCTTACATTTAGGTCTTTAATGCATTTTGAGTTTATTTTTGTGTATGGTGTTAGGGAGTGTTCTAATTTCATTCTTTTTTTTTTGGCTGGATTGGGTCTTTGTTGCTGCGCGCAAACTTTCTCTAGTTGCGGTGAGTGGGGGCTACTCTTCGTTGCAGTGTGCAGGCTTCTCATTGTGGTGGCTTCTCTTGTTGCGGAGCACAGGCTCTAGGCCTGCGGGCTTCAGTAGTTGTGGCATGTGGGCTCAGTAGTTGTGGCTCATGGGCTTAATTGCTCTGTGGCATGTGGGCTATTCCTGGACCAGGGCTCGAACCTGTGTCCCCTGCATTGACAGGAGGATACTTAACCACTGCACCACCACGGAAGCCCTAACTTCATTCTTTTACATGTAGCTGCCCAGTTTTCCCAGCACCACTTATTGAAGAGACTGTCTTTTCTCCATTGTATATTCTTGCCTCCTTTGTCGTAGATTAGTTGACCATAGGTGTGTGGGTTTATCTCTGGGTTTTCTATCCTGTTCCATTGATCTATAAGTCTGTCTTTGTGCCAGTACCATACTGTTTTAATTAATGTAGCTTTATAGTATAGTCTGAAGTCAGGGAGCCTGATTCCTCCAGCTCCATTTTTCTTTCTCAGGATTACTTTGGCTATCAGGGTCTTTTTGTGTCTCCATTCATTGATGAGCTCTAGTAGTTTTCTGGTAGCATCTTTAGGATTTTCTATGTATAGTATCGTGTCATCTGCAAACAGTGACAGTTTTACTTCTTCTTTTCCAGTTTGGATTCCTTTTATTTCTTTTTCTTCTCTGATTGCCGTGGCTAGGACTTCTAAAACTATGTTGAGTAAAAGTGGCGAGAGTAGACATCCTTGTCTTGTTCCTGTTCTTAGAAGACATGCTTTCAGCTTTTTACTGTTGAGTATGTTAGCTGTAGGTTTGTCATATATGGCCTTTACTATGTTGAGGTAGGTTCCCTCTTTGCCCACTTTCTAGAGAGTTTTTATCATAAGTGGGTGTTGGATTTTGTCAAAAACTGTTTCTGCTTCTGCTGACATGATCATATGGTTTTTATTCTTCAATTCGTTAATGTGGTTTATCACACTGATTGATTTGCAGATATTGAAAAAATCCTTGCACCCCTGGGATAAATCCCACTTGATCATGGTGTCTGATCCTTTTAATGTATTGTTGGGTTCGGTTTGCTAGTATTTTTTTTTTTTTTTTTTTTGGCTGTGTTGGGTCTTTGTTGCTGTGCACAGGCTTTTTCTAGTTGCATTGAGTGGGGGCTACTCTTCGTTGCGGTGCGTGGGCCTCTCATTGTGGTGGCTTCTCGTTGTGGAGCATGGGCTCTAGGCACACAGGCTTCAGTAGTTGTGGCACGTGGACTCAGTAGTTTTGGCTCATGGGCTGTAGAGCACAAGCTCAGTAGTTGTGGCGCATGGGCTTAGTTGCTCCATGGCATATGGGATCTTCCCGGACCAGGGCTCAAACCTGTGTCCCCTACATTGGCAGGTGGATTCTTAACCACTGCACCATCAGGGAAGTCCCGGTTTGCTAGTATTTTGTTGAGGATTTTTGCATCTATGTTCATCAGTGATATTGGCCTGTAACTTTCTTTTTTTGTGGTATCTTTGTCTGGTTTTGGTATCTTTGTCTCTTTTGGTATCAGGGTGATGGTGGCCTCGTAGAATGAGCTTGGGAGTGTTCCTTCCTCTGCAAGTTTTTGAATTAGTTTGAGAAGGATAGGTGTTAGCTCTTCTCTAAATGTTGGATAGAATTTGCCTGTGAAGCCATCTGGTCCTGGACTTTTGTTTGTTGGAAGTTTTAAAATCATTGTTTCAATTTCATTACTTGTGATTGGCCTGTTCATATTTTCTATTTCCTGGTTCAGTCTTGGAAGCTTGTACCTTTCTAAGAATTTATCCATTTCTTCTAGGTTGTCCATTTTATTGGCATATCGTTGCTTGTCGTAGTCTCTTATGATCCTTTGTATTTCTGTGATGTCTGTTGTAACTTCTCCTTTTTCATTTCTAATTTTATTGATTTGAGCCCTCTCCCTTTTTTTTTTTTTTGTTTAAAGATTTTTTTTTTTTTGATGTGGACCATTTTTAAAGTCTTTATTGAATTTGTTACAATATTGCTTCTGTTTTATGTTTTGGTTTTTTCGCCACAAGGCATGTGGGATCTTAGCTCCCCAACCAGTGATTGAGCCCACACACCTTGCATTGGGAGGCGAAGTGTTAACCATTGGACCGCTAGGGAAGTCCCTCCCTTTTTTTCTTGATGAATCTGGCTAAAGGTTTATCAATTTTGTTTACCTTTTCAAAGAACCAGCTTTTAGTTGCAATGTTTTCTTCATCTCTGTTTCATTTATTTCTTCTCGATCTTTATGATTTTTTCTGCTAACTTTGTGTTTTGTTTGTTCTTCTTTCTCTAGTTGTTTATTTGAGATTTTTCTTGTTTCCTCAGGTAAGAGTGTATTGCTGTAAACTTCCCTCTTAGAACTGCTTTTTCAGTGTCTCTTAGATTTTGAATCATCATGTTTTCATTTTCATTTGTCTCTAGGAATTTTTCAATTTCTCTTTGATTTCTTCAGTGATCCATTGGTTGTTTAATAGTATATTGTTTAGCCTCCATGTGTTTGTGTTTTTTACAGTTTTTTTCTTGTAGTTGATTTCTAATCTCATAGCATTGTGGTCGGAAAAGATGCTTGATATGATTTCAATTTTCTTAAATTTATCAAGGGTTGCTTTGTGGCCCAGCATGTGATCTATCCTGGATAATGTTCTGTGTGCACTTGAGAAGAATGTGTATTCTGCTGCTTTCAGGTGGAATGCTCTATAAATATCAGTTAAGTCCATCAGGTCTAATGTGTCATTTAAAGCTTGTGTTTCCTTATTAATTTTCTGTCTGGATGATCTGCCCATTGATGTAAGTGGGGTGTTAAGTCCCCCACTATTATTGTGTTACTATTGATTTCTCCTTTTATGACTGTTAGCATTTGCCTTATATATTGAAGTGCTCCTATGTTGGGTGCATATATATTTATAATTGTTATATCTTCTTCTTGGATTGATACCTTGATCATTATGTAGTGTCCTTGTTTGTCTCTGTATAACAGTCTTTATTTTAAAGTCTATTTTGTCTGATATGAGAATTGCTACTCCAGCTTTCTTTTGATTTTCATTTGCATAGAATATCTTTTTCCATCCCCTCACTTTCAGTCTATGTGTCCCTAGATCTGAAGTGGGTCTCTTGTAGACAGCATGTATATAGGTCTTGTTTTTGTATCCATTCAGCAAGTCTGTGTCTTTTGGTTGGAGCATTTAATCCTTTTACATTTAAGGTAATTATTGATATGTATGTCCTTATTGCCATTTTGTTAATTGTTTGGGGATTGTTTTTGAAGGTCTTTCTTCCTCCCTTCCTCTTTTGTTCCCTTCTCTTGTGATTTGATGACTATCTTTAGTGTTGTGTTTGCATTCCTTTTTCCCTTTTGTGTGTATATCTATTGTAGATTTTTGGTTTGCAGTTACCATGAGGTTTGATATAGCAGTCTATTATATATCCAAGATTGTTTTAAGTTGCTGGTCTCTTAATTTCAAATGCATTTCCAGTATCCTGCATTTGTACTCTCCTCTTCTCATGATTGCTGGCGGTTTTTTAAATAAATTTATTTAATTTATTTATTTTTGGCTGCATTGGGTCTTCGTTGCTGTGCATGGGCTTTCTCTAGTTGTGGTGAGCGGGGGCTACTCTTTGTTGCGGTGCGCGGGCTTCTCATTGTGGTGGCTTCTCTTTTTGCAGAGCATGGGCTCTAGGCACACAGGCTCAGTAGTTGAGGCTCGCGGGCTCTAGAGCGCAGGCTCAGTAGTTGTGGCGCACAGGCTTAGTTGCTCCGCGGCATGTGGGATCTTCCTGGGCCAGGGCTCCAACCCGTGTCCCCTGCATTAGCAGGCGGATTCTTAACCACTGTGCCACCAGGGAAGCCCCACGATTGCTGGTTTTGATATCATATTTGTGTATGGATGATTTCTACCTTTACTGAGCTTTACCATTTGTAATTTTCTTGTTCCCAGTTGTGAGCTTTTCCTTTCCACCTAGAAAAGTTCATCTAGCATCTGTTGTAAAGTTGGTTGGTGGTGCAAAATTCTCTTAGCTTTTGCTCGTCTGTAAAGCTTTTTATTTCTCTGTTGAATCTGAACGAGAGCCTTGCTGGGTAGAGTATTCTTGGTTTTAGGTTTTTCCCTTTCATCACTTTAAATATATCATGCCACTCTCTTCTGGCCTGCAGAATTTCTGCTGAAAAATAAGCTATAACCTTATGGGGATTCCCTTGTATGTTATTTGTTGCTTTTCCCTTGTTGATTTTAATATTTTCTGTCTTTAATTTTTGTCATTTTTATTAATATGTGTCTTGGTGTGTTCCTCCTTGGGTTTATGCTGTAAGGGACTCTCTGTGCTTCCTGGACTAGGGTGACTGTTTCCTTTCCCATGTTCAGGAAGTTTTCAGCTATTATCTCTTCAAATATTTTCTGAGGCCCTACTCTCTCTCTTCTTCTGGGACCCCTATAATGCAAATGATGGTGCATTTAATGTCCCAGAGGTCTCTTAAACGATCCTCATTTGTTTTCATTCTTTTTTCTTTACTCAGTTCTGTGGCAGTGATTTCCACCATTTTGTCTTCCAGCTCACTTATCCGTTCTTCTGCCTTATTTATTCTGCTATTGACTCCTTCTAGTGTATTTTTCATTTCAGTTATTGTTCATCTCTGTTTGTTTGTTCTTTAAATTTTCTATCCCTTTGTTAAACATTTCTTGTGTCTTCTTGGTCTGTGCCTCCATTCTTTGTCCAAGATCATGGATCATCTTTACTATCATTACTCCTAATTCTTTTTCAGGTAAATTGCCTATCTCCACTTCACGTAGTTATTCTTCTAGGGTTTTATCTTGTTCCTTCGTCTGGAACATATTCGTCTGCCGCCTCATTATATCTAACTTTCTGTGTTTGCAGCCCCACAGGCTGCAGGATTATAGTTCCTTTTGCTTCTGGTGTCTGCCCCCTGGTGGATGAGGCTGGTCTAAGAGGCTTGTGCAGGCTTCCTGGTGCGAGGGACTTGTACCTGTCCACTGGTGGGTGGAGCTGGGTCTTGTCCCTCTGGTGGGCAGGGCTGGATCAAGGGGTGGGTTTAGAGGTGGCTGTGGACTCAGGAAGACTTTACGGCAGCCTGTCTGCTGATGGGTGGGGCTGTGTTCCTACCCTGTTGGTTGTTTGGCCTGAGGCATGCCTGCACTGTAGCTTTCAGGCTGTTGGGTGGGGTGAGGTGTTGGCATCAAAATGGTGGCCTCCAGGACAGCTCCCACCAATGAGTAGCCAGTACCTCTGCCACCAGTGTCCTTGTCCCCGCAGTGAGCCACAGCTGCCCTCTGCCTCCCCAGGAGACCTTCGAAGACCAGCAGGTAGGTCTGGCCCAGGCTTCTATGAAGTCACTGCTTTTTCCCTAGGTCCTGGTACACATGAGACCTTGTGTGCACCCACCAGGAGTGGCGTTTGTTTCTCCCAGTTCTGTGGAGTTCTTGTGATCAAGTCCCACTGGCCTTCAAAGCCAAATGCTCTGGAGGCTCCTCCTCCGATGCCAGACCCTCAGACTGTGGAGCCTGACATGGGGCTCAGAACTCTCACTCCTGTGGGAGAACTTCTGCAATATAATTGTCTTCCAGTTTGTGGGTCACCCACCCAGTGGTTATGGGATTTGATTGTATCACAGATGCACCTCTCCTACCGTCTCATCGTGGCTTTCTCTTTGTCTTTGGAAGTAGAATATCTTTTTGGTAGGTTCCAGTACTTTTTTGTCGATGGTTGTTCAGCGGTTAGTTGTGATTTTGGTGTTTTCTTGAGAGGAGGTGAGCTCAGGCCCTTCTACTCCGCCATCTTGTCCCAAAGTCCCATACTGTTTTAATTACTTTAGCTTTGTAGTATAGTTGAAGTCAGGAAGTGTGTTACCACAAGCTTTGTTATTCTTTCTCAGGATTGCTTTGGCTGTTTGGAGTCTTTTGTGGTTCCACACAAATTTTAGGATTGTCTTTTTCTATTTTTGTGAAGAACGCCTTTGGAATTTTGATAAGAATTTTTATAGGGTTTGTGTTGAATCTATAGACAGCTTTCAATAGTATACACTTTTTAGCAATATAATTCTTCTGATCCATGAAAATGGAATGTCTTTCCATTTGTGCTGTCTTCGATTTCTTTCAACAAAGACTTGTTGTTTTTGTTGTACAGATTTTTCACTTCCTTGGTTAAATTTATTCCTAGGTATTCTTTTACTCAGCATAATTGAGATTAATCCATGTTGCATGTATCGATAGTTTAGTCTTTTTTACTGATGAGTAGCATCCCATTGTTCATACCAATGTGTTTTCCCATCATCTGTTGATAGACATTTGGATTATTCCCCCATTGTAGTTTTAATTTGCATTCCGCTAATGACTAATGATGTTGAAATTTTTTTCATATACTTGTTTGCCATCCATATATCTTCTTTGGTGAAATGTCCAAAACTTTTGTCCATTTTTTCTTGTTTTTGTTTTATTTTCTTACTGTTGAGTTTTGAGAGTTGTTTATGTATTCTGAATGTCCTTTATCAGATATGTGACTTACAAATATTTTCTTCTTGTCTATGATGTGTCTTTTCATTCTCTTAACAGTGTCTTTCAAAGAGTAGAAGTTGTTAATTTTGATTAAGTCCAGTTTTATTAATTTTTTGTGTGTGTGTGGCTTATGCTTTTGGTGTTGTGTCTGAGAAACCTTTGTGTAACCCAAAGGCACAAAAATTTTTCTCCTTATAGGTTTTATAGGTTTTAGTTTTAGTTTTACATTAGTTTTAGTTTTACATTTAGGGTTATGATCATTTTGAGTTAATTTTTGTATGTGGTGCAAGGTATAGATCAAGTTTTAATTTTTTGCATATGGGTATTCAATTGATCCAGTGTCTTTCTTATGATTCTTCTTTTTTATGATTTATTTTTGTATATTTATATTGCTATTACACTTACCTCTTTAAGCATATTTGTAAAGAGTATTTAAAATTTTTGGTCTGTGTCAAAGGTCAGATTTCCCCAGGAAACAGATTTTGTGACTGAGATTTGGCAAGAAGTGAGGGAAGCAGGATTGAGTAGAGAGGGGAAATAAACTGTGATGTGGTTGCAGCAGAAGACTTGGTCATCTTATGCAGAGCTCTGAAGCTAGAATGGCCCTTCAGAGATGTCCCAAATTGAGGTTAGAGGGCTAGGCCATTGTACCTCTGCATCTATCAGAAATTGGTTCTTCAGGAGGGAACCATGGGCAAGGTAGCTCCCTTTAGCCAAAAGCGCCAGTAACAGGCAGTACTCTGAACAGCTGGGGTATGGGAAACCTCAGTCTTACAGGGGATATCTCACTATACTAGCCACTCAGTCAGTTCTAAAACTTCTGCTTCAGATGGTATGTGTTACCTAGTCTGTTGTATTTCTTTTACTCTTCCCATGTCTAATTATTTTGACCTGTGTGCTTATATTCCCCTGGGGATGTCAGCTATTTTGTCTAGTATTGTGTATTAGAGAAGGGCCAAAGGCCAGTTCCTAATCTGTATCAGTTCCAGTGAGAGAGGGCAAAGGGGATGAGCACCAGGGTGGAGATTCCAGGAATCCTGAATCAACATTGATCACTTCACAGGGCGAATCCTAGTCAGGATTCTTTGATGCTGGTAACGGGTATGTAGTTGATTTTTTGTATCTCAGTCATCAAGCTTGCCGAATTCTCTTACTAGTTCTAATAATCTATATGTCAGTTCTCTTGGACTTTCTGTGCAGGTAGTGAGTGACATTATCTGTCAATAGTAACAGTTTTGTTTCTTCCTTTTCAGTTTTTTTTTTTTTTCTATATTGGCAAGTCTTTAGTACAATGTTGGATGACTTTAAAGGAATTTCTTCTAATGTTTCACCATCAAATAGGTTGTTTGCTGTGGGGTTCTGGTATATACCCTTTATCAGAATAAAGAAATTTCCTTCTATTCCTTGTTTGCTTTCTTTCTAAAATCATGAACAGATGTTGAGTTTTATCAGATACTTTTTCTGCATCCATTGAGGTGATCATGTTTTTTCTTTTTTAATCTTTAACGTAGTGAATTATATTCATATTAAAACTTTTACTGAGATAAAATTCACACAACAAAGTTAAACATTTGAGCCATTTAAAAATAGGTACAATTCAGTGGGTTTTAGTATGTTCACAATGTTGTGCAACCATTACCACTATCTAATTCCAGAATATTTCCATCTCATATATATATATTTTTTCTTTCTTTCTTTCTTTATTTTTGGCTGTGTTGGGTCTTCGTTTCTGTGCTAGGGCTTTCTCTAGTTGCGGTGAGCGGGGGCCACTCTTCATTGCGGTGCGTGGGCCTCTCACTGTCACGGCCTCTCTTGTTGCGGAGCACAAGCTCCAGACGCGCAGGCTCAGTAGTTGTGGCTCACGGGCCCAGTTGCTCCGCGGCATGTGGGATCTTCCCAGACCAGGGCTCGAACCCATGTCCCCTGCATTGGCAGGCAGATTCTCAACCACTGCGCCACCAGGAAAGCCCTCATATATTTTTTTAACTGTTAAACTTTTATTCCTGGGATTAACCCAGTGTGGTCATGGTATATATTCTTTTTTCCAGTACCTTGCTGGATTTGTACAAAACCATTCTTTATAGGAGTTTTCATTGTAATGAAACTTTGCCCCTGTTTTTTTTTTCCCCACATCTTTACTGGAGTATAATTGCTTTACAATGTTGTGTTAGTTTCTGCTGTACAACAAAGTGAATCAGCTATATGTATACATATATCCCCATATCCGCCCCCCTTTTGAGCCTCCCTCCCATCCTCCCTATCCCACCTCTCTAGGTCGTCACAAAGCACCGAGCTGATCTCCCTGTGCTATGCAGCAGCTTCCCACTAGCCATCCATTTTACATTTGGTAGTGTACATATGTCAGTGCTGCTCTCTCACTTCGTCCCAGCTTCCCCTTCCCGCCCTGTGTCCTCAATTGACCCTGTTTTATTGGTTCTTTTCACAGCATCTCTGGAAGCTGATGGTGGAAGAGTCAGATTTACTGGGTCAGCTGAAGGTAATAGCTTAGCTGTTCTTTTTACTCTTAAAATGATGCTGATGGACAATGACTTTATTCTCTGTCCTCTCCTGAGAGCACTGGTTGCCTGTCCCCAGACTTCGAGTGGCTCCTTATGTCCTCATCCAAGTGGGCAAACTCCATCTAATGCTACAGGTTTATTACAGTACAAAGCTTTGGCTGTTTACTTTCTTCTGGCATTATTGTGTTTTCATTGAATAAATGATATCAAAGACACACCAGTCATCCTGCCATTACTAAGTATGCCCCTTTAAAATGCCAAAAGCCTATGACCTTTTGTAGGTTGGGCTCAAACTGATGAAATTGGAAATTATATGCGTAATTCTCTTAGGATAGTGAAAAGCTCTGCTGGATTACTGAATTGCAAATTGAAATTCTTTCTGCAGATCATTAAAGACTTTTACCTTCTGGGACGTGGAGAACTGTTTCAGGCCTTCATTGATACAGCTCAACACATGTTAAAAACACCACCCACTGCAGTAACTGAACATGGTAATTGCCCTGGGGCCCAAGAATTACCAGCTTACTGAAGTTGTAGTGTATTTCTTAGCTGCTGCCAAACCATTTAGGCCTGGTCCACATAAGAGCAGCCTCGTGAGTTACAGAGAGTGTTTCCAAAATGGAAGGCCACTCAGGTAGGCTCACACTGTTGTTACTGGGAGCAGCTTCAGCTCGTGACCCTTCCTGGAAGGGTTGGTACAGGCCTTCAAACCACTATTTCATTTCATCAGATTATAGCCATATATTTCTTAAGGGACATATTGAGATTTTTTTTTTTTTTGGCCACGCCATGTGGCATGTGGGATCTTAGTTCCCCGATCAG
The DNA here is from genome assembly GCF_028564815.1 of Eubalaena glacialis. Lineage (NCBI taxonomy): Eukaryota > Metazoa > Chordata > Mammalia > Artiodactyla > Balaenidae > Eubalaena > Eubalaena glacialis. Next base: position 107,865,752 of record NC_083717.1, on the reverse strand, counting down.
GAATCGAACCCGTGCCCCCTGCATTGGGAACGTGGAGTCTTAACCACTGGACTGCCAGGGAAGTCCCCATATTGGGATTTATTGCCACTTGTTGTATTAGAACTCTTTAGGCTGTCAGTGATGGAAAACTAACCTAGGTAGAAAAGGGGAGTATATTTGCTATTGTATCTGTAACTCCAGTGGGGTAGGGATATATCTGGTCCTGAGAACTGAAACTAGGGATTGCTAGGATTCTCTCTCTTACCTTATCTTGTCTGTGCCTCTTGTGTGCTCTTTGATGGCCTTCCAGTCCCATCTGGCCACATGGCCACCAGTAGCTCCCAGGAACATACCTCACAGAGTCTACTTGGGGGAGTCAAACCTGGTCTCTCTGGTAGCAAGTTAAGGGATTCCAGGGAAAGGGTTTCGATTAGCCCAACTGGATCATATACCTATCCCTGTATCAAAGAGGTCAGACTAAGATACGCCTACTTTGGGGACTTACCTTGTGGTCCAGTGGTTTAAGACTCTGTGCTTCCACTGCAGGGGGCACGGGTTCGATCCCTGGTCGGGGAACTACGATCCCGCATGCCACAAGGTGCAGCCAAAAAAAAAAAAAAAAGGAAGATATGCCTACTTCAGTAAAGTGTTCACCTTTGACCAACGGGAAGGATCACCATTCCCATTCAAACTACTTGTGGAGAGTTACGTAAGGATCAGAGTCAAAAAAGAGGGGAGTGGGGCAGGAGGGGAGACAGGGTTGCCGTTTTTCTAGCTCTATAAAACAATAGATGTCCATTGTGCTTACATAGGACTTTCTTGGTTGCAAGAAAACCCAATTCAAATTCACTTAAGCAAAGGAAAAAAGAGAATTTATTGATTCTCAAAACTGAAAAGGTCAGAGGTAAGATGGCTCTAGGCAGTTTTGCTCCAAGGCTTACATGACACCTTCAGGACTTGGTGTCATTCCGTCTTTCACCTCTGCCTTTTCTTCTGAGACAGGCCTGCTCCGTATGGTAGCAAGATGGCCTGCAACCAAGTTCACATCCTACTGAGTCCGTGTTTATCTCGAAAAAAAATAAGAGCTACCCTCTTTCAGAATCTGAATAGAGCCTCTGGATTGGCCTGGCTTGGGTCATGTTCATATCCCTAAACAAAATAGTGTAACAAGGTAGATCGTTCCTGGGTCACCTGCCTACCCTGAGGGTCAGGTATTGTCCACCCCACTGGAACTACATGGATTGTTCTGGACAGGGGTGATTGTCCAAGGAAAACCAGGGCACTGTTATCAGCAAGAGGAGAAGGAACGCATGCTAGTCAGGCAAAAGCAACTACTGTTTACCGTATCCTACTATTAGTGATAGGCGGGCTGCAGGAGAGGTGGAAAGCAAGAGGAGTCTGGATTTGTTACATAGCCAAGCCTTCTCTCAGCCCATGTGTTCTTTCTTGCAGATGTGAATGTGGCCTTCCAACAGTCAGCACACAAGGTGCTGCTAGATGATGACAACCTCCTCCCTCTGTTGCACTTAACAATCGAGTATCATGGAAAGGAGCATAAAGGTTTGCTGTGCTTCCCTGAGTCTTTCTGCTCCTACTGGTCATTATCTGTTCTGCTTCCATCCACTTCCACAGAAACCGTATCTTTTTGGACCTTAGAAATCACCTAGTCCAGTGCCCTAATTTTACACAAAAGAAAAGGGAAGTCAAGAGAGGCTAAGAGATGGCCAGGCCATGGTTTTGGTTTGTTTTTGTCATGCTGCTGGAATAGTCTCTGTTTATTTATAGCCACAATTCTTTAAGACTAAAAAAAGAATCTCTAAAAGACCTCCTAAGAGAACCCCTCATGGGAGTGTCCTTGTCTTCTACAAGTCCCCTTTGTATCCCCTTTATGCTTCTGACACTGCAGGTTCGAGTGAGCGCTCCTTTCATGAATGTTCCTCACCTTGTTGAAACTCTAGTTCTAGATGAGCGAAGTCATCTCCTCTGTTCTTAACAGATGCTACTCAGGCAAGAGAAGGGCCTTCTCGGGAAACTTCTCCCCGGGAAGCCCCCGCATCCGGCTGGGCAGCCCTAGGTCTTTCCTATAAAGTGCAGTGGCCACTACACATTCTCTTCACACCTGCTGTCCTGGAAAAGTGAGTATTTCTGAGTTTCTCACAGGTAATTATTACCCATCTTACTTCCACGGGAAGAAATTATCAGGAGTAGAATTGGTTGGGAGCAAGATAGCCAGCCAACTGGTTTTTGTTTGCTTTTTGGCCACGCCACGCAGCTTGCAGGATCTTAGTTCCCTGACCAGAGATTGAACCGGGGCCCCCTGCAGTGGAAGCACCAAGTCCTAACCACTGGACCGCCAGGGAAGTCCCCCAGCTGGTTTTTAACAGTCTGTAAATCAGAGGCTGCAAACTCAGATGCCTTCGGGGGCCGGACAGATAACATTAATAAGTGAAGCTGCAGTGGATGCTGGGATGAGTGGGCGGGTCAAACCCTTAAAACCATCAGAGCTTTTTTTTAAATTGCAAAATAACGAGCAATTTACAGGCTGCCAGTTTGTGGCCTCTCTTCATCCTCTCCGCTCCTGTTCATAACCCTCTACTTTTGGGGGGAAGAGAGGCTTAGGGTATGAGAGACTAGACATAAACTGGAAGGATAAAGCTGGTTCAGGGAGAAGACGCAGAGCCCACAGCCCACCTAAGTAAGCTGCCTGTACTCTGTCCAAGGAGCCTCCGTAGCTCCCAGTCCACTTTCCTTCTCACTTGAGATGCTCTTAACACCCTTGAAGAAATCAAGCTCAGAAGTATTTTCCTAAACATTTTATTTTGAAAATTTTCAAATATAAACAAAAGTATGGACTATCACAAACATCCATGGACGCATCATCCATCTTCAGTAACTAGCAACATCACGCTGTTTGTTTCATCTCTTTTTTTTTGGCCAGAGCCTTATAAAGCAAATCCCAGACATGTCATTTCACTCCACCACTATGCAATTCAAAAAAGCCATCTTTGGGACTTCCCTGGTGGTGCAGTGGTTGAGAATCCACCTGCCAATGCAGGGGACATGGGTTCGAGCCCTGGTCCAGGAAGATCCCACATGCCGCGGAGCAACTAAGCCCGTGCGCCACAACTACTGAGCCTGCGCTCTAGAGCCCACGAGCCACAACTACTGAGCCTGAGTGCCACAACTACTGAAGCCCGTGCACCTAGAGCCCAAGCTCTACAACAAGAGAAGCCACCACAATGAGAAGCCTGTGCACCACAACGAAGAGTAGCCCCCGCTCACCACAGCTAGAGAAAGCCCGTGCACAGCAACGAAGACCCAACAAGAAAGACCCAATGCAGCCAAAAATAAATAAATTTTTTTTTAAAAGGCATCTTTTTAACATAACTACAATGCCATTATCACACCCAGTAAAATTAACAATAATTCCTTATTATCTGATATCCAGTCCACATTGAAATTTCCCCCATTATCTAAAAAATGTCTTATGGTTGGGTTTGTTCAAATCAGAATACAAACAAGGTGTACTAATTTCAGTACATTGTTCCATTAGAAATAATTTTTAAAGGCAGATGGAATCAGGTTATCTTATGCAAGCCGGCCTAAGAATAGGTAAATAAGCCCAGTTCCACCAGGAATCAGCTGCTCTTCCGATGCATCTTCTCGGTACAGGGCTCAGCATCAGGCAGCTACCTAGAGCTCTGTGAGGGGAGCCCTTGATTTTTTTTTTTTTTAATTGAAGTATAGTTGGTTTACAATGTTGTGTTAGTTTCAGGTGTACTGCAAAGTGATTGATATAGATATATATGATTCTTTTTTTTCAGATTCTTTTCCATTATAGGTTATTATATTGAATACAGTTCCCTGTGCTATATAGGAGGACCTTGTTATCTACTTTATATATAGTCGTGTGTGTCTGTTAATCCCAGATTCCTAACTTATCCCCCTCCCACCCCCACCCCCACCCCCACCCCCACAGAGCCCTCAATTTTATCTCCTCTTCTGTGGGCTTCAGGGACAGAGAATCACAGTAACCAAAATCCTTGGTTCCCAACACACTCTTATTTGTCCATGCAGGGCCCTCCTTCATCCTTCGTACACACACACACACACACACACAAATGCCACAGAACCACTTTTAGAACAAAGTCTAGAACACTGACAATAATGTCCATCTACCTGTGTGGTCCTTCCCAGCCCTGCCCCCTTGCCTCCCCCAACCCTAAGTGACCACTATCCTAAATTCCATGTTTTCTATCCTTTTTTTTTTAATTTTAATTTTTAAAATTTATTTATTTTTGTTTGTTTTATATGCATTTTATTTTTGGCTGCATTGGGTCTTCGTTGCTGCACGTGGGCTTTCTCTAGTTGCGGTGAGCGGGGGCTGCTCTTCATTGTGGTGCACAGGCTTCTCATTGCAGTGGCTTCTCTTGTTGCGGAGCACGGGCTCTAGGCGCACAGGCTTCAGTAGTTGTGGCACACGGGCTCAGTAGCTGTGGCGCATGGGCTTAGTTGCTCCACAGCATGTGGGATCTTCCTGGACCAGGGCTCGAACCCATATGCCCTGCGTTGGCAGGTGGATTCTTAACCACTGCGCCACCAGGGAAGTCCCTTCTATCCTTTTTACACACAGTTTTATGACATCTATATACATTCCCCCAAAGTATATATATATTTTCTATTTAGTTGTTTTAAGCATTACCAAAAAAGGTAGGCTATATGTAATCTTTTAAAATTTCCCTTTTTTATTCAAAATCATATTGCTAGGAGTCATTTTATGTGGTACAGCTGAAGTTCATTCATTTTAATGGCTGTGCAGTATTCCATCATATAAATAAACCAGTTTATCTGTTCACATCTCTAGCCACACTTATATCCTTCCTGCCTTTTGGGGAGAAATGGGTGGCACAGAGTCCTAGGGTTTGTCATGTGGGTGGGGCTTGAGGGGGGTGAAGTTTTTATCTTGAATAGTCTGGTGTTTCTGTCAAGGTACAATGTCGTTTTCAAGTACTTGCTGAGTGTGCGCCGGGTACAAGCTGAGCTGCAGCACTGCTGGGCCCTACAGATGCAGCGCAAGCACCTCAAGTCCAACCAGACCGACGCAGTCAAGTGGCGCCTAAGAAATCACATGGCCTTCTTGGTGGATAATCTTCAGTACTACCTCCAGGTCTGTGTCGAGGGATGAGTAGAAGGAAGGGGTGTGAAAAAGAGTCCAGGAGGTTGGCAGGAGTCATTGAAGAGGAATCCTGCATTTGGTGAAAAACTGGAGTTTGAGAAGATTCATGGATTGTATCACTAGGCATGTTTCTCGGGGGGCATTTTCGAGGGTAGTGGAAATAAGTGGATGAAGGAGAACGAGGAGTTGAGGTCCTTATCAGTAATGTAGTATTTAATTATTGTTGACCCTTATTTTATAGTTTGCTGTAACTTCTGGAATCCCATAGGACTGAACCAAGTCAGTCGGCGGAGGGGATGTGGCGTGAGGGGGATGGGGCCGTTGGGGGTGAGATCTGCCAAGACATTGGAGGCCGTCAGGAAGTAGGCAGATGACTTCCTACAAGGCAAGGCAACATAAAGGGGTCTTTGTTCAGCTTTAAAGGGGCTTGGATAAGAGGAAGGTGAGTGGGGGCAAAGAGTTTCTGTTTCATCCTCTCAGGCATCTGATGTTCTTGAGTACTTAGACTATGCAAGGTACTAAAATTATTTGTGCAACTGTCTACCAGGTTGACGTGCTGGAGTCTCAGTTCTCACAGCTGCTTCATCAAATCAATTCTACCCGAGACTTTGAAAGCATCCGATTGGCTCACGACCACTTCCTGAGCAATTTGCTGGCCCAGTCCTTTATCTTGTTGAAACCTGTAAGTAGGGCTGGTTGGTTTCCTCAGACTGCTTCTAGCCTGACTGTTCCCTTAGGCACTTGCCAGGATGTGGAACTATCATTAAGCAACTTTTCAATCTCTGTCTTTAAACATTTTTAACAACTTATAAAGCAAAACTAAGAGGGAATACTAAAAAGGAACTTAAATGTCTTTGAATTTCTGAAATACTATATCATAGGATGTGGTGAGCAGCTACAGATGAAAGAATATATGCTTAACCCTCAGAAGGAAGGATTTAAAGAAATTTTTAAAAGCCTTTCTGACACCACAGAAAGACTAATGAAAAGCATGTAGAATTTACTTTCTTAGAAATCTTGTGGATCAGGATTGACCAGTTTGGAAGTTGTTTTCACAGACAACTAGAGCAGTGTCTCCCTCTGTGTGTGTGTGTGTGTGTGTGTGTACATATGTACGTACATATGTTGTGTATCTCCCTCAGGGAAGTTATTCTCAGCCTTGGACCCACGTGGGAATCATCTGGGAGCTTTAAAAGAATCTAGGACCCAGGGCACTTAAATTAGAACCCAGGCACCAATCTTTGAAAGCTAACAAGCTGATTCCAGTTCAAGGATGAAAAAGCAGGAAGATGAAAATGACCCCTTGTAGTTTCTAATAGAACAGTTATGCTTTATCTTTGACGGGAGCTACTTGTTATTCCTCAGTTGTGCCACACTCTTTTGTTCTGGTATTTGGGGCTGTTATTTTTAAGGGCGAGTGAGTTCTGTAGATGCCACTCCAAAGGGTTCTGTGAATTGAAAACAACCAAGAACCATTGTCGCAGGTAGACTGTCCTTGTACGGTATGAGTGCATCCGTGGGGAAAACAATATCAGAGCAGGTGATCGTCATTAAATATTTATTGAGTGCTTACTGTATGCAAGGCACTGGGGATACAAAGAGGTATAAGTCATGGCTCTGCCCTTAAGGAGCTCACAATCTAGTTGGAGAAACAGGACTTACATACATCACAGATCAGTAACAACACAGACGGCCTGAACAAATGCCAAGTAAACAGTACAGATAATATAGAGGAGAGGGAAGCAAGGGGTCGCTAAAGGCTGTGGTGGGGAAGGGAGCGCGCCATTGGGAGTAGGACTCAAGCTGGTATTAAGGAGAGTATCCCAGGCACAGGGAACAACACTGAAAGCAAAGCTCAAGGTGGAAGCACACTCGGTGGGTCTGAGACAACGACTAGTTTAATGTGGCTCGAGTGGAGGTTTCATGCAGGGTGACTAAGAATGACAGTGTCTTTGCCTGGAAGGGAAGAGTGTTTTACACATTGCATTTTGAGGGGCTGGCAGGACTTGCATTGTCTCTCCTGAGGTCAGATGTAGAGAATGGGAATAGGTTGGCTCTTATTTTCCCAAATCTTTAATTTCACAGGTGTATCTTCCTTTTTCTCCTAATGTCAACTGTGTTTCCTGGCTAGGTGTTTCACTGCCTGAATGAAATCTTAGATCTCTGCCACAGCTTTTGCTCGCTGGTCAGTCAGAACCTGGGCCCACTGGATGAACGTGGGGCTGCCCAGCTGAGCATCCTGGTGAAGGTAAGTCAGCCTGGCCACTGGAAGTAAGCAGCCCTGTCCAAAGGACAGGGGTGGTTTTGTAGATGGGAAATCATGGTCTTTTCCTCTGAGTCAGTTAAAACATTTCCCCAATACATACACACAGAAATAATAAGATACAAAGATAAAAAATGTTGGTATCGGTTTTTAAAGCAGATAATTATGTGCTGCCTGAGCGTTCAAATATAGTTCAGCCCTGAATAGTTTATTCAGCCCACCAAATATGCACTGGCTTTGTTCTTAATTTCTAACATCCAACCTCCTTACTTCCTTGAACTAACCCTCTATTTCACTGAGATTATAATTATCTGCCTGTAACGAAAACAGGCTCTCCCCAACCCCAGTACACAGCAGAATATATTAATTTGAAGCTGGCTGCTAAATTCCTACTGAGTATGAGATTACTTTCATAGGAAGTCATGCATTCTATGGACTCGGTATGAAGAAGTCATTTTAGGAGCTAACAGAAATGGGAATGGGGAAGGCCAGTTGGTACTGTAGAATTTTCAGCAAGACTTTTCCAGGGAATCTCCCCTGCCCCCTCACTCCACATGGATAGCTGGTAAGTCTAAGAGGAATGACAGCTTGAGTCCTTCTCTCTGCAGGGTTTTAGCCGCCAGTCTTCACTCCTATTCAAGATTCTCTCCAGTGTTCGCAATCATCAGATCAACTCGGATTTGGCTCAACTACTGTTACGACTAGATTATAACAAATATTACACCCAGGCTGGTGGCACTCTGGGCAGGTAGGAACAGCCGCCTTTGGGGCACTCAGTGGACTGTGTGTGTGGAGATTTGTAATGAGTTGTAGAATTCCAGAGCTGGAAGGAGACTTTAGCCATCATCTAGTCCAAATACCCTCCTTTTATAAACAAGGAAAGTAAGGCTCAGCAGAGAAAGGGCTGTGTCTGATCATTAGTGAAGATTATTTTGCAGTCAAAGTCGTCATCAGAGTAAAGCACCAACACTCCTGGCGCTGAGGCAGGGCGTCAGTCCCTAGCGTGACGCGAACCGGCCATGCAGCCTTAGCGTCCCCCACCCAGCCTCCCTGCCCCCCAGCTTTTGCCTCTGAAAGGAAGGGACTGCTCCTTCTCACTCCAAACTTTTTAAAAATCTAATAGTGAGACTCAGTGGTAGACGTCTTCTCTCAGAGGTCTGTCCCATTCAAAAAAGCAATTTATTATTCTGCTTTCTCTCTCTGAAATGTCAAGCAGATTTCTCCTAAGTGATTTTATTAGCAAGAAGAGTTTTAAGATGAGATTATCTAGATCACAGATTGCCCTGATTCATATTTCTTTGAAGAAAATCTTGGGAAAGCATGATATTTTGATGCAACTCTTTTTTTTCTTTTGCAGTTTCGGGATGTGAGAATTTCTGGTCCACAAACTAAGTAAGTCAATCCCCTGCGTTGTAACAGAAGATTCAAAACAAACATCCCATTCTCTGGCCAGACAGACACTGTATGTCTGCAGCTGCTGGAAAAGCTCTACCTTTTCTCCTAGAAGCAGTTATTGAACATCCATGGATACAAATCCTCCCCCCTCCTTCCCATGTGGAAGGGGCACCTGCCCCACCTTAGGGGAGTTCTTAACTCATCCACCAAGGAGGACTTGTGGCGTCAGCCCTCCCTCTGCTGACCATGCAGGATCTGTTACATTGAGAACATTTGTCGGATATGTTCATTTACTGAGCACCTATGTGCCTAGGTACTGTTCAAACTGGGAGAGACACAGCAGTAAGCTATACAGATCAGAACGTTAAATGGCTCATGTGAAAAAGGAATTACATTTATTAATAAGTCAAATTCTGGATGTTACCACTGAGCAAGAAAGGCACCAGGTAAGACAGGCTTCCCCACACCCCACAGACCTCCTTTCCTCTTTCAGAAATTAAAACTGAGCGTCTCCTATCTTTAAGGATCTTCAAAACTGTGAATCTGAAGAATTTTACCAGTAACTTCCAATTATTTCAGATTGGTAAGAGGGTAATAATTCTGGCTATTGACAATGTATTCAAAGTATTTTTTAACAAAGAAAAAAGGTCCTTAAGAAAAAAAGTTGTTAGATTTCGAATACTGAAAGATGCAGGTCTAATTATCCCATCTCAGAAGGACCACAGGAGTAATCTGGCCCAACCATCACTGATAACCATCAATCTCATATCAGTGTGAACCAAAATATTCATTGAATTACCCACTCCAAACTGAAAAAGAATGCAGCATTCTGGCCTCAGTGTGTAGCCACTCAATCTGGTCCTCATCTCTACATCTTCCACCACATACTATACACCCTTATTCCCTGTAATTGCCAGCTAAAGATGACCCCTTCCGCTGCTTCCTCTGGAGCAGAGGTTAGCAAACTATGGCCAGCCACCTGTTCTTGTAAATAAAGTTTTATTGGGACACAGTCACACTCATTTGCTTACCTATTGTCTACAGTTGCTTTCATGCTGTCGTAGCAAAGATGAGTAGTTGTGGCACACCAAATGGCCCACAAAGCCTAAAATATTTACTATCTATCTATCTGGCAGAAAAAAAAGATATTTAAGCCCACTTCAGAGAATGAGAGGACATCAACAGGGATGATGCCAGGAGTACAGAAGGAACAGCTTCCAGCAACTGTGGAACAGTAATAAAATTTTGGACCTCTGGCTAGAGCTTCTAACAAACATTTCCAAGTGTTATCACTGTTTCTCATGTTTATCCTTGCAGCAAGTCGTCCAGTTTATAGTCACCACCCTTTCACAACAATTGGTCCTTTTCCCTTTTGGCTCTGAGAGTACAGTACCCACAGGTCAGCTGTTAGTGAGCTCAACTCTAAAGAGAGATTTTTTTTTTTCATTGCCAGAAAACTAAGAGCTGTGCCCAATCCCACTCAACTTCTGCCACAACTATAAATTTGGGCCTATTGTAAAATCAGGTTTTTGAAAGTGCTGAATTTTAGACAGACAGCCCAGGTTAATCTTTTGACAATGATACCACAGAAAACTTTAAAAAAATTCACTCCTTGTTATTTTTCCTTGGCTAGCTGTCCTACAGTGAACAAGCCCATTGAAAACTGCAGAGAAGGTAGTATGTTTGTCTTGCTATTTGTTGAGATTAAGCTCAAAGAAATGGATGAAGAAATCCCAGTTACTACAACCAGAGATTCAACATTTATTTTATCATAAAAGTCCAGCAAATAAAAGTATATACAAGATCCATGCAAGGAATCCGGTTACACACAAGACACATTTAAAACCTGGTTAAAACACAGTCTCCACAACACCAGGGAATAAAACCAGTAAGACCGAGTATCCTTAGTGAGAAACATAATCGTGTTTATATTTTGGATGCTGCTTGAATCCAATTCTCTGCCCAACAATGAGGCACTGGATCACCCACTCTTGTGACACCACAGGCAGCTGCAATGCTTCAGCACACTTCAGCACCGAGGCTGGGCACGAGGGGTCCGTCACCACCACATCAAATACCCCTAAAGCAATATCTGCAGGAAGCAGGGGAAGGTGAGTGAGGAAAGGAGACTCAATTTAGCCCTCCAGTAAAAAGACAGATGAGCCTTCTCACCAGTATATCCCGCTCTGCCCAAACTAAAGCCCTTCATGTCAAACACAGTGCCACTGATCACAATCAAAAGTGAAAAGTCACAATCACTATATGCTGGCCTTGAGTTTAGCAGGTATACCGGTGGACACCAGGAGAAGCATAAACAGCCCGGTGCGTCACTCATGTTGGCTCACCTCTTGAAGGTGGTACTTTTCTTCTCTTAGAAACACGGGTAAGGTCAGCCTATCAGGACTGAGACTTAGACCACAAGGCCTAAGTGCCACGGGTCATGGACATCCTTGGAGCAATAACAACACACACACACTTTCCAGGTACCTTTGTTATGGGCACTTGAATGGTGCTGCTTCACAGAGGCTGCCCCCCCAGTCATGAGGATCTCAGACCAGAGCTCCAGGAAGTTCTGCTGTTGGTCTGATACCAAGAGTACCTTCAGATTCTGGAAAGGGTTTTCACGGGGTTGCCTACAAAGGAGTCAGAGAAACAGCACGACAGGTAATAGCCAATGACAGCCTTTCTGCAAAGGGACGCAGGTACAGCTGACTGCTTTCAATAGCCCTGCATTAGGGTATCACCGCCCCTTCCCTCTTTCTCTGAATGATGTGTCTTTTCTGGGATCCTGACCTTCTCATCTACCCCTTCTGATTTCCATGTTTATTCTGAGGCCAAGTATAAGCCAAATCATGCTCCCAAGCCTGTATTTTTAAACGTGTTGCTTAAAACAAGTTGAGAATATTGAATCTACATGAAAATCTCACACGTTTTCAAAAGGTCCCTAACCAATATACTCTAGGATAACAAACTAGATGAACTGCTAAAATAATCTCAAACCCACTCAAATTCTGTAATTTATCCTATGATCATTCTAGTTTCTAGAAATATTTACTCTCCTAGATTCTCCCCCTCTGGAAGCTTGCTGTCTTCCTGTCTGCCGTTCTAGATGGGCTCTCAGCTACTCACCAATCCAGAATTCTTTGCTCGTCGAGGCTGTACCCAGCTGGCAGCAGATAATTGCGGTAATTCTGGAGCTGGTTGGCATGGCAACTATCATGGACCCAGACATGAGACACACAAGGAATCCCACTGGCAAGGCACAGGAAGTACTTCCGGGTTCGACAATGCTGATCCGCAATTAGGAGACACTGGTAGGCTGTATTACACTGGAAGAAAAGGAACGGCACCCATGGGTCTAGTGACTTCTAGGGAAAGCCCCTGAATAGCAGCCTTAATGAGTCATAGAGAACAGATCTGAACACTTCCATATACTATCCAAAATGTGACTGAGTCTGTCCTTCTGCCCAAGGCCTCTTCTCTCACTAAAAATCCCAAGTAGCTTCCCTAGATAATCTCCCTGCCTCACCTGCAGCTTTCTGGGGGCCTAAATCCTCAAGGGACAACCAAACCCCAAGTATTTAGCCAACACTATAATAGGGATTGCTATTAAACACCAATTTTAATCTGCTTTTGTCCCAGCCAACAGAACCACAGCTATTAAGTAACCCAAGGTTCTAACTTCTCTTCCTTGTACACAGTAAAAATTCTGTTTCATGCAACAATGTTTTGGCAGTTTCCCAGTTCCTGAAATCTCTAGTGACTGTACCCATCGTCCCCGGCCCCTATCAGCCTTCTTCTCGGTACAGCAAGTGGACTCTTCTCATCACTGCCCCTTTGGGAATCTACACAAAGAAACTCCTCACCTGGGCTTCATTGAAGTCTTCGAGAACATAGCCAGCTCCTGCTCGAAGCTGGGATTCTGTGTATTGCTTGTTGAAAGGAGGAATTTCTAAAAATTCTATTAAAGAGACATAACCACGATAATATTTACTACCAGCTGGTTTTTTATTTGCTACTTTATGCCTGCTTCTTACTGCCCCCTTTTCTACTCCCCAGCTATCTCCACAGCATTGTATCCCAAAGACACAGGTGAAGGGCTTCCCCATGGGTCAGAAAGAGATCTGTCTTGAGGCCTATAAAATGCTGCCAAAAGAAGGGAAAGAGCAGGAGGGGTGGGGGAAGATGAGAAATGGAGGCAGGTCCTACATCTGAAAACATCAAAGGTTTCTACACTAAGAACAAGTCATGGGACTGTGCACAGGGATGGACCCGCGCCCACTTCCCACAGTGCTGTACTCCACTAGAGTAACCCTTACCATCAGGAAGTTCCTCCTTATGTCTACCCTAAATCTCTCCTTCTGCAAACTAAGCCTATTTCCTCTAATTCTGCCTTCTGTGGAGATGAAGAATGACTGATTAGCACTTTTTATAATAAAGCCTTCAAATTTGCACTTCATCAGCATTTTACCCCCTTATACACTAAATCTTTGACAAACCAAAATGCTCAAAGAAAATAGGGTTTCTAAAATTTAACTAATTAAAGTGAACGTTAGCCAGAAAATCCTGATTCAACCTTTTATTGAAAACTATCTACCTTTGATGGTGTTGAAGTACCTCAGGACACTGAACATCAATGACTGCTCTATAGTCTTGAGGGTGAAGTAGAAGTTATGAGAGATGAGGCTGAAGCTGTAATGACCCTAGGCAATTAGAAATTGCTTCTTTTGAGCAATATCTAATTTGAGCTTGTTTTCTCATCATCTGCTCCTCTCATATATAAATAACACATTAAAAAAAAAGAGATTTTATTTAATTAGGAAGTTGGAGAAATTAAGCTCTAATGAACTTATCACCAATAAAAAACCCAACCAAATGTATAAAAGTTCAGTGCCAGGACCACTCCCCTCCCCCTCATACCGGTAGTAAAAACGGCTGGAGCAGACCCCCTGAGGAGGCTGCCCAGCGCCCTGCTCTCTGGTGCCCTCCCTGCTGCTGGAGCTGCTCAGGCAGTGCTGACGCCCCAAACTCAGGCCTCTGTTTAGGTCTGACTGGCCAGCCTCTTCACTTTCGTTGCTCTTTTCTTGACTCAGCATCCTCCACATTCTTCTCAAAATGAAAGCTCAAACTGGAAACTCTAAATGGTTATAAGAAACTCAGAATACAGCAAGACTGTTTCTCAGTTTTGCCGTGGCATCCTCGGCCCATATCAATATATCATGCCACAATTTTCAGTACCAGCGCTCTACCGCGGAGTCACTGCCAAGGCCCCGCACAGCTCTTTATTTGTCTCAAGACTTCTATTTTATGTCTAACTTAATCCAGGACCGTTTCTAGTCCCAACCTGTTTAGATTTTAATCCCCATCTATATTTCCTGCATTTGTGTAATCAAATATTACCCTGTCTAGGCAGTCCCTTTCTCTAATTTTTCTCAGTTAGTTTGGATTGAATTTTCTTTACTTTTGACTTCACGAGTGGCCCTGCCAACCAGAGGCTAAAATGAACAGGTTTTTAATTCCATCATCTAAATCAGGGATGAAGGTACTAAAACCTAACTCTGGAGTCCATCCCTGTGGCTGATGGGTCCCTGATGGTGTGCCACCTAACGAGACTAGGTGCCATATTCTTAACTTGTTACTAAATATGTCTCACAAGATTAATTCAAATATTTTACTGAGCTCCTGATATAAATAAAAGAGATTCCCATTTATCTGCAAGATATACCACATAGTTTCTTAAAAACTGTAAATCTGTGGAGGACTGTTCTAATACAAACGTCTCGGGCTTCTTGAGATAGAGGAACCTTTAAACATTCTCAAATACCAAAAATATCAAAGGATTTTGGTACTGTTGGGGCAATGTCTAAGGATGAAGGAGCCAACATAAAGCAGACATATTCACCATAACCACACTTTCCATAAGAAACATGGAGATCCCTCTAAAAAACTGTCCAAATTCCTCCTCATTTAGACAAAACCTACCTCCCCTCACTCATGGTTACAAGAATGGGACTAAAAACATTTGATATATCTGCAAAGGGGAATGGAGGGGATTCTCAGGTTTATTAAATCTCACACAGGCTCACAGATTTTTAAGGAATTTGACAGTCTGCATTTCATACCAAAGCCAGCTTTCTTAGACATGCTGTACCGATCAACAAATAAAACATCTATAGAGCTGCTTTGTGAAGTCCTGGTCTAGGAAAGGGCTAGGAGTGTGTTGAAGAATAAAGACTAGAGTCCATCAATATTGTGAAAGCAAAACCAGACCACGAACACTGTTTTGATACCATGACACACCTCTTCACAGAATCTTCAAGGGACTCCCAATCCCTTATGATCAAAGTCAAACTACATTCTTGGCTAGGAAACTCCTCACACACCTCAATTCCCACTGTACCTATCTGAATTCTGTCTGACAAACTAGGCCTGATCCACACTTAATCTTGAAATCCCCCCCCACTCTACACCTGCTCCCACACCCTAAAGACTCAATACTCACAACTGTTTGTGCACCTTCCAGATAGTATAAACCTCAACTGCAACTCCCTGACCACCCTTCCCATGTCCCTGAACAGATCTCCACATATCTGTAGCTGGTGAGATATAGTTTTGGTTAATTAAGAAAATCAGGGGCTTCCCTGGTGGCGCAGTGGTTAAGAGTCCGCGTGCCAATGCAGGGGACATGGGTTCGAGCCCTGGTCTGGGAAGATTCCCACATGCCACGGAGCAACTGAGCCCGTGCACCACAACTACGGAGCCTGCGCCCTAGAGCCCGCAAGCCACAACTACTGAGCCCGTGTGCCACAACTACTGAAGCCCGTGCGCCTAGAGCCAGTGCTCCGCAACAAGAGAAGCCACCACAATGAGAAGCCCATGCACCGCAAAGAGTGGCCCCCCCCTCCCCAACTAGAGAAAAGCCCGCGCACAGCAATGAAGACCCAACACGGCCAAAAATAAAATAAATAATAAAATAAATAAATTTAAAAGAAAAAAAAGAAAATCATCCACATACCTGAAGCGCCAACCATCACAGATCTGCAGTTGGTGCTATTTTCTGATAACGATGTTCCCTGATTCGATTCCCTCTTGCAAGACTCAGCATTAGTCAGAACTCTAACTTGTAGAACATCATTCCATTTGGACTGTTAGTCTTTGCAGACACATTTGGGTACTGCACTGCTGTCAGTCACTTATATTACAATGTATATTTGTACCTGCCCAGTTTTCTCTCCTAGATCACACACTCTTTAGACAGTTCAAATAATTTCTACCTCTCCCCATCGCAGTCTACTCAAACCCTAAGTAACAGACAACATAGAAATGTGTAGGTTTAGTTTACGGTTGAAACACAAGAGTTGAAAAGGCCTAGGGGCTCTTTCTCTGAAATCACCCTGGGACACTGGGTACCTCACATTCCCAGTCTTACACGCAGACCTCAAAAGAATGAACTTCACTCTAGCCCCTAGAACACAAATGGGAAGGATGGCAGGGCATTCAGAAACCTGACTGACGTGTATGATTGATTGTAGTAGGTAACGTGAACGTAGGGTTCTAAGTCCCAAGTCTACCATTATCGTGGATAAAAAGCAATTAATTGACCTCTCCAAGCTTGTTTCCGCATCTATAAAATGGGTAGCATCTATCTCCCATCTGCCTCACAGGATTGTTTTGAGGAACAGATCACTAAAAGGAATTCTGTGAGAATAGTCTACAAACCAAGAAGCAGGGTTAAATTAATTTTCCCTGACCATGATTCCAGTTGCCACTTGCCCTTCCTCCTCTACAGATGGTTCATAAAGTGAATGGAAAGGAAGGAAGTACAAGTGTTAGAGCACCCAGGGCTTCTTAGGGCCTTACCCTCCTCTTCCTCGCTGCTTCCTGTAGGACCATCTGGCAATTTGGAGCGGCTAGCCAACTTGTCACTTGTTGTGGCCATGGTGAGGAGAAAGGCATAGCCCAGAAACAAGGTCTTGTTGAGGGGCAGAGGCCCTCTCTGCTCTTCCAGGGCAGAGGGTTCACCCATGTTGTCTCCACTCTCACAGGGGCTCACAAACTCTCCTGCCCCCACTGCACCTGGGAAGGACAGAGGCACAGGGTACAGACCATTCCTGGGCACGATGGGATGCGCAGGCAGTGTCCTGATGAACTTTTTTGAGCTATAAACCAAAGACCAATCCTACGGCCAACAACCTAGGAACAAGTTTGCAGTGCAGAGAAGTTCTATGTATTTAAGTTTTACAGTCATGACAATGTATACATTATTTTCATAAGTGAAAATCAACTAGTATTGTTTTTATACAGCCAAACCAAATACTTCTGAGGTCATCTGCAGAAAAGGTGATTCTAATACAAAGATAAAGTAAAAGTGAAAAATGTTTGGAAATCTTCAGCCCCACTTTCTCTGCCCAGTGCCCTGATTTCCCCAGGATATGTGATATTTTGAAGCAGCCTTTGAAAAAGTGGGTTCACCAAGAAATGTCCCCAGCAGATACTCCCACCCGATCCCTGACCCTCACCAGAACAGTGCACAGAACTTTGTAATAAAGTGTTTTTACATGTTGATGGAACAATATCAAAACAGCCTGCTTCAACTGCCCCAGTTTCCAACACCGGGGAGTAGGTAAGTGAATCAGCCAGTCCAGAACACCCATGCTCGGAGTGCCCCAATAAATCCTCGAGAAGAAAACAAATACCTGACTTGGAGAAGCTGAATCGTAGGTCATTAGGAGGCTAAGATGACAGACAGGTCATGCCTCCCTAAAATAAAACCAGCAGCAAGAGACAGTCTGATGTAGCATGTATAAGCCTGGACTTCAAAGTCAGACTGTCTGAGTCTGAATTCTGGATTACCGTGTCACCTTGGGAAAGTTAGCCAACTTTTCTGTGCCTCAGAGTCTTCAACTAGAAAATGAATTCTAGCACCTATACCTCATAGGGATTATATGAGGTAGGATGTATGACGCACTTAATTCCATGCCTCACATACCCTGAAACACAGCAGAGGCGTTAGATAGATATGGAGATGACACAACTCAAAGACACAGGAAACAAAAGCAGCTCTGGTGCCAGGACGATGTAACAACCAATGAACTTCCTCAGTTTGTGAGACTCAGAAAGCGCCCTTGGGGCAGCCTCTGAGGACTTTACCTCTGTGTCTCCAGAAGCCACAGTGGCTGGGCCTGGGTCACACTAGAGACCCAGTAAACAATAAATGGATTGAACTCCTCTATTAATATGACTTGAGGGACTAGAAAGGGGTTATTTGGGGGTAGGTAGGGAGAGGGGAGATACAAGCCAAGGTACTGGCTTTCAATAGGACATCTGGGAAAGCCAAAGGGCCCTAAGCACAAGGGAGAGGGGAGCGGAGCTTCCGGAGGAAGATGGTGCCAGGAAAAGGAAGAGGTCTAAGAAAAATTTCACCTATTTTGAATCTGCTCAAAATGCATTACATTTCCTCTCCCTCCTAGAACCAACACAAGGGTCAGTGGATGTTGCCAATCAAGACCCGGCTTCCTATCTACCCGACTGGACTCTGCTAGGAGACGGAGGCTTATGCAGGACTCCAGCTGTGTAACCGGGACGGAGGAGCCATTGCGTGTATCGGGCTCCGTCTCTCCAGCAGCTGACCCTGCATTCGCTGTGGTCTGAGGGAGAATGAGGCAAAAGGGAGCACTCACCGGGTTTCACAGTGGCAGATTTCCGGCCTCGCTTGGCAGGGGACCGTTCCTCCTCAGAAGTGGGAAGTTTTCTTTTGCCTGAGGGAACTCCGGTGGAGGCACGAGGGCTTTCTGTGATCTTTCGGGTAGGGGTTGTACTGCTGCTGCTGGAGGCAGTGGGGGTGGCGGGGGAGCTGATGTTACTTCGCCGCTTCCGTTTCCCTTCCACCAAATTGTCTATGGGAGGATAAGCCGAAGGTGAGTCAACTCCCATGGTCTGAGGCCCTGAACGCCAAGAAGCTGGGCACAGCCTGATTCAGAGACCGCCACACCCTTTCCCCCACCTCCCATGGGGGCAGGAAGCCTCTTTTAAGGCCACCATATTTTCTCTTTCAGTCTCTGCCATGACTAAAATGTGCTGGGTCCCTTATAGAACTGGGGAGGCCAAAAAAAATCTGAGGACTTACTATTTGGTCCTGGCAAGAAAATAGAGCTATGCAGTGGCTCCAAAAAAACTGGCTCATTACCATCTCATAAACGACAAAGGAATGATAAGATTCAGGGAAGCGTTACTGACTGCTCTAAAAACCACTCCTCCTACCACAAGCAGGCCAGGGTCCAGAGGCAGTTAGTTGTTCAGGAAGCAAAGGTCTTACCTAAGCTGATATCTGCTGCCTTGGTGAGGGGCGTCACTGCCTCATATGGGCCTAGGCCGTACTGCTCTCTCAGTCTGTTTCCTTGCTCCAAGGACAAGATGACAGCCATTCGCTTATACCACTTCCTTTGGCCTTCTTTTTCAATGCTGTAGTACAGCTCTCCAGACTCCTTCCTATGCCCTTTCACCACTCCTGGGTAGAAAAAAACATAAAAGCAGCTTGCTGTTTAGGCTGCTCAGCATCCACTCAGAGCAGGCCTGAGTCAGGGAATTAGAGCAGGTACAACAGAGGACTGCAGTTAGGGCTGAACAGAACCCTGGCTGTCAATCCCAGACACCGCCACCACTTAGGGTACATGTAGACACCACCCAGGGACTGGAACGTGAAGCTTCTCAGCAGAAGGAGCCCTTTAGTTATAAAATAAAGCTTCCTAAAGCCAGCCTTTGCGGGTTGTTAGCGGTTCAAATGGTTCTTGAAGTGAAACGGCATGTGGTTTGTTAAACAGTCCCATTACAACTTTACTAAACCTTTCCCTCTTGGTTTCTTTGGAGGCTGGGTGATAATTCTTGAGTTAAGTTGTAGATGAAAGATGACATCATTCAAAGAGAGAGAGCATGTGTCTGTGTAGCAAAATCAAAATAGAGATATAGAGCAGAGAAAGGAAAAAAATAAATCCTGCCTCTCCTCCCTAATCTTCCCTCCATATTATCTACTTTTCTGCTCTTGTTCTGATTCAGAACCTCAAGATAAGGCCTCTAGATTAGAAGGAACACGATGTGGGGTATAAAAGGAAACTGGGCTAGAATTCAGGAGACCTGAGCCTAGGCCTAATTCTGCTACCACCAAGCTGTGTGATCTTGGGCAAGACCCATTTCCAATCCTATGAAAAAGATACATATATAAATATAAACATAAATGCAACACACATATGATATAAAAACAGGGCACTAATGTGAATACTTTCTCATTCCTATGAACAGAAGGGTTCATTTGTTCTCTCCCATTAGCCTGTGCTTACATGAAGGGCTAAAAGAAACCCAGAGCATGCACCAAGGGAAAAAAAAAAAGATAGAAGAGAAAGCAGGCCTTGGTTCTCTCCCTTACCTATGCCACAGAATTACTCTTTCCCCTTGCTTGTTCATCTCCTGGCTTCAATCTCTAAATCCAAAAGACCCCTCAAGAGCACAAAGAAGCCCAAGGCCAACAATACACTTCACACTAATGACGAGCTACTAGAACTAGAAGCAGTCTAGTGTTAACATTAGCAGACAGCCTCAATAAATGGCACACAGAATCCCCTCCCCTGTATGCCATAATCCACTCAGGATAGAGAACTGCCTCTCTCTTAAGAGGGCCTAATGTGGACCTCCAAGAGAGGCTTTATGCCGGAAAGAGGAACAAATGCATTTGATACAAACTATGTAAGTCACAGGTCATAAAAGATCTCAATCCATGTGCTACTAACTGATGCTACATGGAGCTAAGTGTTATCCAGAACTAGAAGGTGAAGTGGCCCATATATCAATGAAATAAAGGGGCAAACAGCAACTACTCAGGAGTCCAAATCACGAGAAAGTCTGAAGAGACTTCAATAGAGGCATTTTTGCCCATTATATACCAATCCTTGTTCCAAAAAATCCCCCAGAAAAAGGATGTTTTTAAATGACAAACTCAATGCAAACATGTATGCCCAAATTACCTCACAGAAAAGAGGCAATATATTCAAAGAATGGGCAGATGAAACAGTCATAACAGACAGAAATCTCTCACCATCACCAGTACAGGGAACTGTACTGGTTTAAAAAAAAAAAAAAAAAAAAGGCACCATTTTTCCAAACCAGAGAGTAAGTGGTGGGTGTGCAGACATACAAACACAGCACTAACAACCTCCTCCTAAGCAAAAATATCTCAATATATTTGCCACACTCACCTACCTAAGGTTCCCATCAAGAAAGGTAGTAATTTACAAGTCAGTGGTGAAAGAATAGAAAATGGAAAGGGAAAAACACTAACTTTACAATGGAGAAACTTGGCAAACACCACCTTCACCGATGATGAAGGTTAATATCAGCAGAGATGCCCTTTGGATGTCACATACTCCCCTCCCACATACAATGTGTTGAGAAAGGCACTTAACTTCTGCAGCATTCTTTTCAAAAACCCATAACGCCAATCTAATCAAGAGAAAACATGAGACAAACCCAAACTGAAGGACATTCAAAAAATACCTGACCAGTACTCCTCAAAACTGTCAAGGTCATGAAAAACAAGAAAAGATTCAGAAATTGTTACAGATCAGAGAACAAAAGACACATGAGGGGGCTTCCCTGGTGGTGCAGTGGTTAAGAATCCGCCTGCCAATGCAGGGGACACGGGTTCGAGCCCTGGTCCGGGAAGATCTCACATGCCACGAAGCAACAAAGCCTGTGTGCCACAACTACTGAGCCTGCGCTCTAGAGCCCGTGAGCCACAACTACTGAGCCCACAAGCCACAAGTACTGAAGCCCGTGCACCTAGAGCCCGTGGTCAACAACAAGAGAAGCCACCGCAATGAGAAGCCCGCGCACTGCAACAAAGAGTAGCTCCCACTCGCCGCAACTAGAGAAAGCCCGCGCACAGCAACGAAGACCCAACGCAGCCAAAAATAAATAAATAAAATAAATAAATTTATTTTTAAAAAAAAGAAAATAAAAAGACACATGAGGACTAAATGCAATACAGTAATCCTGGATTGGATCCTGGGACAGAAAAAGGACATGCAAAATCTGGTGAAATCCAAAAAAGTTGGGAATTTAGTTAATAGTAATGAGCCAAGGTAGTTTTCTTAGTTTTGACAAACGTACCATGCTAACATAAAATGTTAACAACAGGGAAAGGGGAAAGCTGTGTGAGGGCTTCATGGGAACTCTATATACTATGAATACTCTGTACTTTGCAACTTTTCTGTATATATAAAATTTTTCCAAAATAAGAAGTTTATTCAAAAATAAACAAGCAATAAAGAAGAACAAAAAAGCCAGGGGTGAGAGGAACCAGTGTTAGGAATGAAATTTGACTTTAGAGAACACAGAAAAGTACTCAGGCTGCAGTGAACGCTGTTGGTACTGGAGGACTGGAGAGGTGTTACGAGAGGTCTTGCCTCTTTTATTACCTGCACTGAAATACTCATCCTCCGAAAGGGCTGTCACTTCTGTATCCAGTGGGATGGGGTCACACAGCAGAATGTCTTTGCCCAACACATCACACTCATACCCATCATCAAAGAGCAATTTATACTTCCCAGCTCCAACATCTCGCGTGATTTTTCCAGAGTAAAAATAGCCATTGGATGACCACTTGGCTACAACACGGAGCCCTACAAAGCTGTTCCCTGGAGAGGAGGCATCTAAGCCATCAGAAGGGCCAGCAGCAGTCTGGAAAGGAATCTCTGGAGAGTCGCTTCGACGCAAAGCACCAGCACCCATGTCTGCTCGTCTGGTGGAGTCTGGCACGCGGGGCACGGTACGGGTGAAGGATTTATCGTCTGGCGACATGCTGGGTGAAATGTCCTCTATGCCCAAGGGGCCAGGCACAGCTGTTTCCCTAAAGAGAGATAAGAGAAAGGAGAAGGCAGTGAGAATAAGCAGAGAGCAGTACTTACCTACCAATTTTCCCACTCCTTTGTCCATGGGTCTCCAGCCCATTCTTTGCTAACCCATCACAGGCAGAAGCCTGGTGTCTCAGCAGCCTCACTCTGAACCCTGCCCACTCCCCGGTCAGTGTGGGCCCCTCTTCTCCCTCCTGACACCCCACATACTCTCTACTCCCCTCTCTTCTCTCTACTCCCTTTTTTCCTGAACAAGTCATAGACTGAGTGTGTCTCACACTACCCGGGTACCTGGTTCCAGTGGTCCGAGAAGGCGGGCGGCCCCTTCGCCCGCGCCCACGAGGCGTGACGGGAGCCTTCCCTCCCTGTCTGATGCCAAGGCCCGCATCACCATCCTCCTCACACACTGGCGTCCCTGTCTGACTGACCCCTTTTCTAGGACTAGAGAATGAAGACAGGTTAGTCTGATAGCACCTGCTACTGGATCCTTCTTCACAGTCTCCCCTTGGTCCTCAGACTACATGCCAGGCCAACATGTGCTGAGCCTCCAGGGCAGCAGGAAGCTGGTCCACACACCCACCACCCAATTAGCTGGGAGCAGGAGTACAGGATAACAAGTAAAGGACATCCTTCTATATGCAAGTCTACTCCCTCCTGACAAAGCTTCCTACTGCTGCCCTCAAAGACAGCACATCCATTTGTGCCCTGCCTTCTCTTGTACTTCAGGCTCTGGATACCTGTAGAGGAAAACAAAAAGCTAGGGAATGTGTCAAGCTGGGGCCGCTACCCCAAACTTTCTTTACTCCCAACCAAAACACTCACAGGCTGCAGAAAATGGGGGCTGGGGGACAGGAACATGTGCCAGCTTTCCCAAAGTCCCCTCACCTGTTTTCTACAGTTTCTCAGGAAGTCTGCCTCCCAGAGGGCTCCACCCTACCTCCCATGCAAATCCAAAACAGGAGAGGAACGAAAGGGGAGGAAGAGGAGTTGATTTATCCTAGAAGGAGGATGGGGGGGACTTCCCATTACTCCCCTTTTCCCGTGATATTAAAACGTCAGCAACCCTGCCCCTGCTGTGGCTCTCTCTCTGGAGACCCTGTCTGCACCTCAGTTTTCCTGGGCCTCCTCGGGAGCTGGGCAAGGCAAAATCTGCGGGTTCTGTCCCACTGGTTTTCCCTTTGAGTGGTCCGGCTCCTCTCCCTGAGCTGCCACTGCTGTGCATGGCTGACAGACTTGTCCCACTTGACGTGCGTTGTAAGCTGGAGGCCTTGGAGGAGAAGGAGCTGATATCCCCCAGGTCACCTGAAGAGCCCCCAGTCTGTGAAGGGGAAACTTCAGTTTCACACTCCTGACACTCTACAACTGGCTCTTCAGTCTCCTGCAAGGAAGAAATGGATACAAGAGCTTAAAAAAGCCACAATAACATAATGCTCATGTGATGGTTGGAAAATCCTAAATGGCAAGAAATTTCAATTCAGAAAGGTGGGAATTAGGAGGGAACTTTCTGGAGGAATGAAAATGTTCTATATCTTGCTTTGAGTAGTGATTACATATAACTGTCAAAAGTCACTGAACTGAACATTTAAGACCTGTGCATTCTACAGGGAATACATATCTCAATAAAAAATAAAGGTGGTACTAGATCAGAAGAAAGAGACCTCTATCCTGAGCTAAGTTAAATTATCTTTTTACTGGACAAGTTCACAACCTTTGGCTGCTGAGAACCCAGCAAGGATTCCAACCCAGAGGACACAGGTAACTCCCTAACAGAAGAAAGGTAAGGAAGTAGGCAGGTTAGAGGAAGAAGTGGTTAGGAGCCCTTCTGGGTACATGATTATAGCAGTGGGTAGCCTTACATGTTTTTTGAAATTAGATATTTTCTATTACCTTTCAATATGTGATCAAGGAAATTAAAAATTATAGGCAAAAATAGCTGTATAATGGTATCACTGTTTACCAAAATGAAAACCAAAAAGGCAATAATCAAAATACACGAATTTCCGGTATCTATAGAGGACAGGAATATCAAACTGACTTTATCTCACTCACATGCCTACTTTGATGGATTGGTAGTGGTTGCCTGGAGCTCAGTTTTAAGCAGCCACTAAGGCTAATTCCCAGGTTTAGTGAGGAAAGGTTCTAGGACCGATCAGCAATGTCCTCTATGGGCACAGGGCTGAGAAATTACAGCACAGGTGCTGCACATTTGCTTTCCTACTCCAGCCTGTTCATGCCTTATCGTGCTAATTGTCAGAGAAAATATGGAGAAGTATAAGACAGACTCTTCCCTCAAAGAGTTTACAATCTCTCTGGGAGACAGTACGCAATGCACACATGTTTAAATAATGCTATAAGATGATTAAAAGATTATTTTTGACCACTCCCTTCTTGAAAATCTCTTCTCCTCTAAAATCTATAAAGTCACTTTTTCTTCCTTTCATTCTACCTCTTTAGGTACTTCTATTTGTACTTGTTTTTTGGTTCCTCTTTCTCTGCCTATTCCTTTTAAATTAGTATTCCCCAGGACTCTGTTCTCATTCCTTTCCTCACTCTCCCATGCTTTCTCTGGCCAGTCTTACCTGACTTATTCCGGCCTGTCTACCAACAATACAATGATGACTCAGCTCCAAATTCACGGATGCGAATGCCTACTAAACTCTTCCCCTTGTATGTACTAGGGACACCTGCAATTTAACCCATCCAAAACTCAATCTGTCATCTTCTCTTCATTTCCTTGCCTTCAATGAATGAATCCTGGACATCCCCAGTGTATCTCATATCCCCTGCTGCTCTCTGTAGCAGGGGCTGGTTTTTCTCAACCAAACATCAAGTCAAGAGTTTGGAGATGAGAGGCCTCCTTGCTCCCCACTGCCATTAACAGATCATTTCTAACTCCCCACTTCTTGCTCCTACCAAATCATTATTTGCCATTCTGTTAAACTCTCTCCTTCCCTCGTTGTTACTCACCAACATTCTACCAATTACTGACTCTCATGCATGAACACCTTATACTCCTGGTTCACAGCCTCCCTTCCATTGTCATTTTCTGAGGCTAACATCCATCAGATGACCCATCCAGCAACAATCTTTCCTGATCTAATTACCACCATTAACCTTTTCCTCTACTCTACCTCAGCCATCTGCTACTACCAGAGTCATTACCAGAAACTGCACCACCTCCAGAAATCTCACCATTCTCCAATCACCATCTCCTATCATCCAACTTGCCTTCTTTAGCTGGATGTGAGTCAGCATAATCTGCCAAGGTCACTTGACTAAAGCAGGTGTTGTGAGCTCAGAACTTAGGTCAACTCCTTCTCTTGGACATGGCAAATGAGCAGGGGCAAGACCAGCCTAGAGGGCTGGGACTCCAGGCTGCGTCTCAGTTGGAGAGTAGGCCCAAAGAACAGTAGCTAACTATACCTGACTTTGCAACTGTTCAAAAGTTGAGCCCTTGCTCTTATAATGACTTGGGCCCAGGCTCCAAGGTGGCCTCTTGTGATCTTTTTAATGCATTTGCTTACTTTTTTCCTGTGTGTCCCTCCTACTAGACTACAGAGGCCACATTAAGACAGAGTAGTAACCATCTTCTTTCCTGGATTTATCCTCAAAATAGCACAGTGCCTGCCACAAAAGAGGTCCTCAGTAAATATTTACTGCATGAAGGATCTTCTCTCTCAAACCAGTGTCCTATTTATATTCTCTCAGTAAATGGTACCACCATCTATCTGCCCAGGCAAAAAGCCCAGGCATCATATATGATTCCTCCCTCTCCCACAATCCCCACATTCAGGAATTCACCAAAGTCTATCAATTTCACCTTCTATATATGTATTTTTTTACATCTATTTCCCTCCTCTCAATCCCCACTACCACTGTCCTAATTTGACACTCATTGCCTCTTGTCTGAACTACGCCTCTAACCTCTCCCATTCCAATCAATTGTTACACTGATGCCAATCAGACCTTTCCAACATGCAAATCTGAGCATGTCATCCCTTTCCCCCAAATTCTTTAAAGGCTTTCCATCACACAAAAGATAAAAATCTAAACTCTCTTCTATGATACACAAAGCCTTATGCTCTGGGCCCCTACCAACCTCAAGAGCATCCTCTCTCACCATTGCCTACCCTACCGTCCTTGTCACATTCTAAATATTCATTAAGCATACCATGCTGTCTACATATTTACAAACCTTTTCATTCTGCCTGCAACGTCCTTCTCCCCTGCCCTTCGATCTTATCTGCAGCACTTTGAGCACTACATCTTCTGTGAGGCCTTTTAGTCACCTTCAGGTAAGCTAGCAGGCTCTGGCCCCTCTTTCTAACACATCTTTCCATACCTCTACTACAGCAACCACAAGTTCTGGATTTGTTGCATGTCAAGTGTAAATGAGCTCCTAAGAGAATAGGGACCCTGTCTTTTTATCTACTTAGTCTCAGTGCCCGCCATAGTGCTAGGAACACAGCAAAAAAGAAGTTGCTGGTAAATAAATGAATAAAATTTTTAAAATACGATAAACAAAGGCTACGAGAGATGAGGGAAGGAAAGTTCCCAGAATCCTCTGACGTCAACCTGTCCACCTTCACACCTCTACACATCTTTGGGCTGCCCACCAAACGTACTGTTCCCACATCTGTGCTCTTTACGTTCTGCCTCTGTGCCTTTGCTCACCAAGCCTCCTTTCTATAGAACACCCTTTCCCTGTATCTTCCAATATCTAAAACCTTCAGTGTCCAACTCAAGTACTTTCTGGTCCTCACCCAGAAAGGCTTTATCAAAATTCTCTTCAGACACATTTCCTCCTCTTCTGAACTACTACACACACCTTCCGTTAGACACACATCCCTTTCACTCTTAAGAGACAGCACGATGCAGTAGTTAGGAATGCAGGCTGTGGAATTAGACTGCCTGCGATGAATTCTAGTTCCTCTGTTTATTAGCTTTGTAGCATTAAGCAAGTGATTTTAACTTGCTATGTCAGTTTCTTGAGTGCAAAATGGGAGTAACAATATCTACCTCACAGCTTAGTTGTGAGAATTAAGTGAGTTAAATCACGTAAAAGTCCTTAGAATAGTGCCTGGCAGAAATAGAGACACAGATGTAGAGAACAAACATACGGACACCAAGGGAGGAAGGTGGTGGGGTGGTGGGGTGGGATGAATTGGGAGATTGGGATTGACATGTGTACACTAATATGTATAAAATAGATAACTAATAAGAACCTGCTGTATAAAAAATAAATAAAATTCAAAAGAAAAAAAAGAAGAGTGCCTGGCATATAGCTAGTGCTCAATAAATGTTAGTTGCTATTACTATTTTATTTAATTATGGCAAGTGTTTCCCAAACTATGTAACATAGGAGTATAATACACATTACTTTAAAAAATGTTCAATGGTCAAATAAATTTGGGAAATGCTGTGTTACACAATAAAATATATTTTTTAAAATATTTATTCATTTACTTTGGCTGCGCCGGTTCTTAGCTGTGGAGTCTCTGTTGCGGTGTGCAGGATCTTTTAGTTGCAGCATGTGGGCTCATAGTTGTGGCACGCACGCAGGATCTAGTTCCCCGATCAGGGATCGAACCTGGAGCCCCTGCATTGGGAGCACAGAGTCTTACCCACTGGACCACCAGGGAAGTCCCGAAATAGATATCTTTACTGGAGGACTTCTTAGAGGCTTTAATGTAATATGCACTGTGAATCTCCATGGTGGGGGAGGGGGCAGTTACAGCACTAGGTGTTTTCTCAAACTTAATATTTATGACCATGGAACTTTGTTTTCCCTCTCAGAGTATCTAGCAGGCCTGCCATTTCCAAAAATATACTTTAGAAAGCACCATAAAAAATATTAAATAAAGTAATATGTATAACACTTAAAAATAGTACCTGGCACATAGTTCAGTGTAGACTACAACAGTTACAAAAACTTTTTATGAAAGCAAATTTTTTCTATAAAGCTGCTAAGCTCACAATTTTTCCAAACTAGTAGTAACATTGAAAAAAATTTCGTAAACATAAAATTGAAGGTAAATCAACGTTTTAAAAGAAATATTTCTGGAATTTAGTGTATAATAAATAAAGAATTGGGAACTCCCTGGCGGTCCAGTTGTTAGGACTCCATGCTTTCACTGCCGAGGGCCCAGGTTCAATCCCTAGTCGGAGAACTAAGATCCTGCAAGGTGCATAGCACGGCCAAAAAAAAAAAAAGACAATTTCTCAAACTAATATAAAATGCTTTCTGACATGAGGGCCACAATGGCCCATTAACGAACAATAGCAATAATATGTTCCACTTAAAACTATATACCAGTTTTGGACTTCCCAGGTGGCACAGTGGTTTAGAATCCACCTGCCAATGCAGGGGACATGGGTTCGAGCCCTGGTCCGGGAAGATCCCACATGCCGCAGAGCAACTAAGCCCGTGCGCCACAACTACTGAGCCTACGCTCTAGAGCCCGCATGCCACAACAAGAGAAGCCACTGCAATGAAAAGTCCGTGCACCGCAATGAAGAGTAGCCCCGCTCACCACAACTAGAGAAAGCCTGCTCGCCGCAACTAGAGAAAAGCCCGCACGTAGCAACACAGACCCAATGCAGCCAAATAAATAAATAAATAAATAAATTTATATATTAAAAAAATGTCAAAATAAAATAAAATAAAAAAATAAATAAAACTATACACCAGTTTAATTCTCCCTGAGCACAACCTCCTATACGGCCAGCTAGCAGAATTAAAGAAAAGTGCTTGACTAAGGAATAGAATAGCTATGCCTCTTATCAATTACTAAAATGGTTCCCCGATATTAACATATATACCAAGAAAAAAGTGCCAGATCTTTAATTCTAGAAAATCTCTCTAACCTCAGCAAGTATTAGATCTAAACAAAGTCAGCATACAACACTGTACACTATAACAGTCAATAAACACCAATATTATGCTGACACTGGGAACGAGTCCATGATGAATCCTACTAAGAAATAAAGGTTCATCTCCGGGACTTCCCTGGTGGCGCAGTGGTTAAGAATCCGCCTGCCAATGCAGGGGACATGGGTTCGAGCCCTGGTCTGGGAAGACCCCACATGTCGCGGAGCAACTAAGCCTGTGCGTCACAACTACTGAAGCCCACGAGCCCTAGAGCCCATGCACCACAGCTACTGAGCCCGAGTGCTGCAACTACTGAAGCCCGTGCACCTAGAGCCGGTGCTCCATCACAAGAGAAGCCACCGCAATGAGAAGCCCGCGCACCGCAACGAAGAGTAGCCCCTGCAGCAACAAAAACCCAACGCAGCCAAAAAAATAAATAATTAAAAAAAAAAAAAAGGTACATCTCCTACTAACAGGTTCATAACCACACACGAATGGAGACCAAGACCAGTGAGTAAAAAATGGTAACACGTGATAAAACAGTGAGAAACGATGAGAAAATAATGCAGCTAAGCAGGGAGTTCTACACTTCATTAGTTTCCATGAATTAAAAATAACACGTTAACAGGGAACTATATTCAACATCCTGGGATAAACCATAATGGAAAAGAATATAAAAAAAGCATGTCTCTATGTGTATAACTGAGTCACTTCGCTGTACAGCAGAGATGGACACAACAGTGTAAATCAACTACAATAAAAAAAAAATTTTTTTTTTAAAACACGTAAAATCTTTACACATGAGAGAGATTTATCAATCTGTTCTTTATAGATACAGAATGCATGATGGGACTGGTTAAATAAGTGACCAGAGGTCAAACAGCAAACCTATGGTTGGGAAAGACAGAACTCAGAACTCTAGCCCAGTTGTTATATCTTTCTCATAAAAGGATTAAGGAAAACACAGTGTTAGTAGCTAGTTGTATAGGGAAGAGGGGAGCAGGTAGAGAGCCAGGGTAATTCTTCTACTGAAAAAAATTTGCCACATAGACCCACAGTGTACATTACCTCAGTTACTTTTCTTTCTACCTCTGTTCCGTCCACATAATACACATCTGTGATGACACGAGTGACAAGTGTGCGAACCTCACGAATTGTTCTCATGTGGCGATGCAAGACATGGCCATGAGGGGGCTGAGGCATATCAAACTCTTCCTCTCCCTATGATAAAAAATAGAGAGTCTCATTGCAAACTGTCAGAATCACAAGTCAACTGCTTCATGATGAGCACAGTTCAGAGGTTCCATGAATCTAATGTGATGGAATTTTCCAGTTGCTTTGTTTCTATTCACCTATAGGTAACACTAGGGATGGACCAGCTGTCTAGCCAGAGGCTAGGAAAAGTCTGTATCAGTTTCACCTAAAACAACCTATTTCTGTCTAAATTAAAAGCATAACATCTAGCACTTATATCTAGGATATTTAAGTGAAACTTTGACCCCCTAAAAGCACATTGAGATTGTAATCCTCCTGATTTTGTTGCTGACTTGTCAATCAGCATTCAAGTTTACACTTACAACAGCTCTTCAGATAAAAGGAAGGCATTCTTTAGAACTTTATATAAAACAATAACATCTGTTAATCTCAGTGCAGTCTGTTTTTCCTGCATTAGTAAGTGAAAACTACGGTATATTTATACCTGGAACAAGACACACTGATTTCTCCTAGAATTAAATATGAAATATTTGATCTATTCCAAATAAGAGATTGTAACTAAAGAGTTGAGCTAGTGTCCAGAAACAGAGAACATTAGCAAATTAGGATTTCATATCTGGTTGTACCATAATCAGTTATATAGTTTAAGTAAGACCCTACATTTTTATGACAACTGTTACCTACATGTTTTCTCATAACACCTAGATCACATTTATCCATATCCAAGCCCCCCACCCCCCTTCTACCCCATGGCTCTGCAACTGTGAGAGGAAATGCACACTTTTTTCTCCCACCTTATTTCCCCTATAGTAGACTGATTTTACTTTCTGCAGTCAGTGTCAAGGTATCTAAGTCTTTCAAAAGAGTTATATTTACCACTGCAATAATGAGTCTGTTTTTTTCCTGATAGTGTGATAGTAATTTACCTAAAGTAATTTCTCTGAATAATTTGCACTCCAACTTCATGTTAGGGGTGAAATATCTACTAAAATTATGTGAATAAATATAAATAAAATAAAATGCATGGAAACTTATTCAACCAATTCCTTAAAATACTTCTGTATATACAACTCTGGTCAATGAATGGTCAGGGCATTGGTCTGTCACACGTCAGTCATCAGGGAGCATCAGAACCATGGCAGCCTGGACTTCCTGCCTGCACACGCAGGGGTCTAAAAGGTTTCAGCGCGCTTTATATATCCCTGAAATGCAGCCAAAAAGCCTCCCTGTATTCTTCCATTACAACAGCCAGACAAATGATCACTTCAAGAGAGATACCTAAATAAACATGTCTGATAGAATAAGAAAGGAGAGAAGGGAAAGAGGGCAGATAAAAAGGAAGTTATGCTTACTCTCTTCAAATAGTCTTCTGAAAAGAGGTTTCTGTAAAGATAAATAGCTTGAGGATCTTGTTATAATTAAGGGAAGATAAAATAAAAATAAAACCACACTTTCACTTCATAGAAAACCTGGCTCCAGGCCCACTTGACACATAAATGGAAATTTAAGGTATGTCAAATGTAGGCTGCCTATGTTTTTCTCTGAGTACTGAACTGAGTCCTACCCAGACTGCAAGGGATAAAAAAGCACTGACACTTGGAAAACCTCCATACAGCGTTCCTCATTTTCCAACCATTCTTCAAAAGACGGCACACCAACCCCAAATTCTGTTACTGTACCCACCATGTATATTTTTTTATTGTGGTAAAATATACTTAACATAAAATTTACCATTTTAACCATTTTTAAATATACAGTTTGTAGCATTATGTACGTTCACATTATTGTAAAAACATCACCATATTCACCTCCAGAACTTTCTTATCTTTCTCAACGGAAACTCTGTACCCAATCAGCATCTGTATTTTTCTAGCACTTTTCTTTCCTTAGCAGGAGCAACTAGCTCTTAAATATGTCATTTCACTCTGTATGACATAGTAGTAGTATAGCATAAGTGGTGGTTGTGCTGGTAACAGCTGCAGTAGTAGTAGTTAAAACAATAATAATCAATAGGTTATAGCAGTAGCCAACACATATTGGGCATTTACTGTGTGTCAGACCCAGTGCTAAGAGCTTTGCAAGCTTTATCTCAACTTTCACAACATCCAGATGACGTCTGACTCCAAAGCCTGAGCTCTGGCTCACTGGCTCCTATCATCATGTTGAGACAGGAACAGAAATTATTTCTCTGTTTGACAGAGGGAGACTATAAGGAAGTAAAGGAAAATACAATCTAGTGGCACCCACATGATTGCCGTCTTTAAGATAAAGTTGAACTCTTTTTATAAAGGCAGAGAAACCAAATTACTATGTGGCAGAATCAAACACTTTAAATTAAGGGCAGAAATAAACAGCTGCAAAATAGGGTCTGATGTGCTACAGCCCCTATATCCAAAAGGCTATGCTATTTTGAAACTTCCTGAATTGATAAGGTCTTAGGTCTCAGAGGCTGTGTTACTATAAAAGGCTAATATAAACAGAATTTTTGGAGAGGCATGGATAAACAGAACAAGACTACACAAGCTGTGATTTAAAAATAGAAAAGCAACATAGCATAATGAAAAGAATACCGATTCTGAAGTCAGATATGCTGAGTTCAAATTCCAGTTCTGCCACCTACTGATGGCAAAATCTTGGGCAAGTTACTTAACCTCTCTTCAGCTTGGTTTCTTTACCTGTGAAATGGGAATAACAATACCAACCTCATGGGTTGTCTTGAGCACAATGCTGATATACTGTAGGTGTTCAATCAATAGGAATTATTTTATTTTTAGAAAACAAACAACTTGGACCATTCGAATGAGAGGCACATCACTAGTGAAGCTTTCCTAGGCAGATCCCAAGTGAAGATGATCTACCAGAGCAACTGAAAAGGCAATTTAACCACTATTACTAATGAAATTTTATGAACTTCCTCTTGTTAGCATGTACATTACTACCACCACTTCTTACCCACTCAATTTTCACTAGTACCTACACTTCCCTACTCTATTCCCAAGAACCTGTTCTTCTTCCAGTCTCACGTTCATCAGCCCCAAACCTTTTCTTCCCAGTATGTCTATTCCTAGCCTCTTTCTGGAGTCCCTGGTCACCTGGGGACTTTCCCTGTTAGTGTTCTTTGTTTACAATACTGTGATACACTATCCTTCATGCTTCTTCTACTCCTTCCTCCTTTACTTTCTACTCTCAGTTCCTGGGGACACTGGTTAAATAGACTTGGGGGAGAAGCAATTAGCTCTTATGGTTATAAAGGAGGATGAGAAATGATGGCAGAAGGAAAGATTGAATGTAGGAAAGTATTACAGGACCCAGATTATATTCCTGGCTTTCTCTTCCAGTAAAGACCTACTTGACAAACTCTAGCACTATTCCATTTTCCCTGAAAGATTATCTTATTGGCTATAGCTACCCATAATTTTCACTACCCTATCCCAATCCTGGATGAATTGTTTTTATCCTTTAACCACTGGTCTGTATAAAACTGTTAAGAATTATCATTAAGTAGAAGTACCACAACTTAAATTATCTGGGAATCCAGAAAGTTGAAAACAGGGCCCCTGAGGTACCCTATATGTTCTCTCACCTGGCTATGGAGTGACTCTGTATCATCCCCAGGAGCACTGACTGGCTTCTCACCACTACCCCTCTCAGTCTGAACTGTGGCATCTTGCTTTCCAGAGTTCTGGTCCACTGTACTGGTCCCTTGTTCACACACATTCTTTACAGTCTGAGTTGCTGCTGAAACAGTTTCGGGGACCCACAGGGAATGCTCTATGGTCTGGATTCCTATGTTATTTTGGCTGGGCCTTTCAATCAAGGCTTCACTAGATTTTCCCTGACTGGCATTCTGTCCTTCTTTCTGGCCTTCTGGCATATCTGTCTCCATCGCTTCCCCTTGAGGACTGGATGGCTCCTGTGTGGCCACCTCCTGGGAGGCAGGAGAAGCAGGGTCTTTGACAGGACTACTGGGCTTCACAGGCTGTTGACTCTGCCTGGTCCTTTGGTCACCTTCTAATTTTCCCTTCTCCTCTTCATCTTGAGTACTTGGAAAATGGAGCAAGTTCCCCCTGAAAATCAAGCACATAAAGAAACCATGTCAAAAAAAAGAGAAACCATATCAAGTAAGCAAGTGTATGTGTGAGAGTGTTTGAGTGTGTGTGTGTGTGTGTGTGTGTGTCAAGGGGGAACCATAATTTGGCACTCTGAGATATGTGGGGAAGGGTGAAAATGAGGTGACCGAGTATATGACCTCACAAGATTTCTCATCATAATTTCACTCCTGTGAAAAAATAACGGTACACAGGACTATTCCACCATGATGGTAAAATAGTCATAAAATTTCTTCTCTCCATTAGCTATGAACTCTGAAAACTGACAAAGGAAAATAAGGTAAACAAAAGATGCAAAACCATTATTGAAGTCATAGACAGTGAAGGCAACTTAGGGATCTACTTCAAAACAGATCAACTAGGTCAAGATGTCTCATTTGGCTTTATTAATGGTTCTAATATTCCTTAAATGACTCCTAGCATTCTAGATACTGTTCATTACACCCCTTGACTAATAATTTTAGGAAAAGAAACCCAATCTGTAAAGGAAAGAGTTGTAGGTGAGATTCTAGCTTTGCTAGCTATATTGACATTATCTACAACTAACCATTTCAGAATGACTTGGTTCCTCACAGTTCAAGATGTTTCTTTTCATTAGTCTTCCCATTTGGCTATCAGTGATTTATTCATATATCCCACAAGCATTTGATGCATGTCTCCTACAAACCAGATACCATGAAGCCCTGAGGTGCCTAGGAGCTTTCTTAAATGCTCTCAACAATACACCAGAATAAATAGGCCCAGATTAACTCCAGGTGAGCAGGTTACACAGAAACTTGACATTCACATCTTATTCATCTCCATACTTAAAACACTTAACACGGGGTTTAATATAAAGTAAGTGCTTAATAAATTTACTTTCAACAAAAGAATGTTCTCTCAATCAATTAACTGCAAAAATCTACTTTCAGATTAACTAATTGTATAACTGTGTTCATCATATAGAAAATGCCCATAACTTCTAACTTTTTAGTAAACCATAAGTTCAATGCATCACTGTACTATAAAAAACAACATACTAATGCATTTTTAGGTTGCGTTAAATATATAACAACCAAAATAAAGATAAAAAGAATCCATTCTGAACTGACCATGGAAAAACATCTGGAATGTTTCAGGTCATCATATTTTACAAAGCATAAACTGAGATATACCCAGAAGATAACATCCAGGATGATAAAGGGTCTAGAAACTATGTCACATGCTGCTGTGTTTGGCCAGAGAAAGATGGAGCCATCTAGACAGAAAAAGCTGTCTCCAACTTGGGAGGAGCTCTCACCCTTAGAAGCTGAACTAACCCGGGCAGACAGAAAAAAGAAGCATGAAGAACTCTTTAGGGCTTGCTCTGCTCTGGATCTTGGAGAAGAAAGAGAAAAGGAGAAGTCTCTGAGGTTTCTATCTTGTGTAGCTCAGTTTACCAAAACAGGAGATCAAAGTGGGATTTAGAAAAGAGTTCTAGCCAAAGAGAGCCTGGTATACATTTGGTTGTTAGAGCTTGTGTATTCTCTGTCAGGAACCTCAACTGAATGAGGATATATGGTCCAGTGAAGAATAGGTAAGAATAAGATCACCAGAAGACAGATGAATAACACCTATCTGGTTTATAAGTGATCATACATATAAATTACTTAGCACAGTGCTAGATACACAGCAGATGCTCAATTAATATTAGTTGCATAAGACAAAGTATGAACTGAATACCCATGTTTGAATCTTTAAGACATCTAACATATCAACACCTGAGCAATAATGAAAGTGAGCCAAAAGCTAGAAGGGACAAGACTTGATTAACCATTTCAAGAATTCAATTACCATTGTTCCCCACACTTTAAATAAGCCTAGACATTTTACCTCAGAAGCTATTTATTTAGTGTAGAACTTCCGAATAGAGTTTTACTTCTAAAACAAAGCTTTATTTTTTTTGTTTTATTTTTGACTTTTTAATTCTTAATTGACAAATATCAGGCTGCTTTTTTCTCCCAAACTGTTAATTGGAACAACTCCTATCTCTCTAAAGACTAAAGGTGTCTCATTGCAACATCAGAAATATTCAGCAGATTCCTGTCAAATATCAGAATTTTGGTATCTATCTTTCTTGGGTTAGCATCAGTCAAATAAATAAATGATGTTCAAATCACAGTCACTTCCCTCCAAGAAAGATCTATCATAAAGATGTGGTATATTAATCTCCCAAGAAAAAATAAAGAAGGAATCTTCAGTACCCGAAAAGAGACAGAAGAAATTCAATAATTGTAAGAAGGACCACACTTCTCTTTCTTCATTAGTTCCAGCTACACAATTCTACTCTGGTCACTATATATGTAAGATTTAGAAATTGATGCAAAGAAAGCAAATTTTAGCAGGGAAAGCCTGGGTAAAATTAATCCAAAGTGAAACATGGAAGAAAAAACCTCCATATTTAATAAACTTCTAACCATTCTGTTTTGAGTGTAGGTCTGTCTGCGGAGGAACTGGAATCAAAACCAGCTGGAGGGCTTCCCTGGTGGCACAGTGGTTAAAAATCCGCCTGCCAATGCAGGGGACACGGGTTCAATCCCTGATCCGGGAAGATCCCACATGCTGCGGAGCAACTAAGCCCATGCGCCACAACTACTGAGCCGGCGTTCTAGAGCCCCCGAGCCACAAATACTGAAGCCCATGTGCCTAGAGCCCGTGCTCTGCAACAAGAGAAGCCACTGCAATGAGAAGCCTGCGCACCACAACGAAGACCCAATGCAGCCAAAAATAAAAAATAAATAAATTAAACAAACAAAAAAAACAACAGCTGGATTCTCAGGCCCTTGTTCTCAGGCCCTTGTTCTACCTTGAACAAAAATCACCAGCATCCTAGTCTCTCTATTTTAAAACAGTCTCTAGTGGGAAGCAGCCGCATAGCACAGGGAGATCACCTCGGTGCTTTGTGACCACCTAGAGGGGTGGGATAGGGAGGGTGGGAGGGAGGGAGACGCAAGAGGGAAGAGATTTGGGGACATATGTATATGTATAACTGATTCACTTTGTTATAAAGCAGAAACTAACACACCATTGTAAAGCATTTATACTCCAATAAAGATGTTTTAAAAAAAAACAGTCTCTATTTTAAAATAGGAAGGCAATACGATGCGATCAATAAATTTCCTAATTGCTGGGTCAACACCATACCATTTTTGGAATAAAACAAGGTGGCATTTTGCCTAACAAGCTTCCTGATACAACAGACGATATCATCTGGGCTATCTGATTCCCAAGAATACCAACAAGTTCACATTTAATCATCAGAACGTCCAATAAAAGCAATGACATGTTTCTCCTAAATATTTCTATCAATAAGGAACACAGAAATTATGTTGCAGGGAATTCCCTGGCAGTCCCATGGTTAAGACTCTGCACTCTCATTGCCGAGGGCGTGGGTTCAATCCTTAGTTGGGGAACTAAGACCCCGCAAGCCATGGCGCAGCCAAAAAAAAAAAGAAAAAAAGAAATTATGTTGCAAATAACACTATTAGGAATATACCTGTTGACAAAACATTATTATATTCCCTAATTACAAAATCATTGAATTCTAGAGATAAAAGATTCCACTTCATAATGAAAATACAAACTTATTCCATTGCCATTACTTATTTCCCTATACTAAATATAAGAACCACATATTCCAAACAAGATACTTTTCTAATAGAGAAGAAATACTTTGTAATTCAAAAAATTCTTTCCCCCTTCAGAGCTGTTCTAAGAGATGAAGGAGTAAAGAAATTACGGGAAATTTTTAATTCCATCGAGTCTGACAAACTTTAAATTTGAGATGTTGAACATCTGTCTCAGTTTTGCCATATGGGAAATTAAAGAGAAATAAAAAGTCTGTTAAAAGTAAACATTTTCGGGACTTCCCTGGTGGCGCAGTGGTTGAGAATCTGCCTGCCAATGCAGGGGACACAGGTTCGAGCCCTGGTCTGGGAAGATCCCACATGCCACAGAGCAACTAAGCCTGTGTGCCACAACTACTGAGCCTGTGCTCTACAGTCCACGAGCCACAACTACTGAAACCCACGCGCGTAGAGCCCAGTGCTCCACAACAAGAGAAGCCACCGCAGTGAGAAGCCTGTGCACAGCAATGAAGAGCAGCCCCCGCTCACTGCAACTAGAGAAAGCCCACGCGCAGCAACGAAGAAGACCTGACGCAGCCAAAAATAAATAAATAAATAAATTTATTAAAAAAAAAAAAGTAAACATTTTCAAACTAAGTAAAAGGAAACAATCTTAGAAATACAGAATGATATATTTTCATAAGTTTATGAAGACTGAATCATTTTAAATTGATAGAATTGGCAGATAAAGACAAAAATCTATATCTATAAAATATTTAATAAAATTTCTGACATCTTATTTATAAATCCACCTAGAATATGTCACAGTCCCTCAGATAAAAGAGTAAGCTCAAGTTCACAAAACAGTAGCAGTGTATTCCAGATTTTGCTACCAACCATTCTGTGAATCAATATAGCCCAAAAGATGCTATGAAAATAATGCTTGCCTGATGGGTACAGAGGGGGAATCCTGACTTCGAGCCTCATCCTCTCGCTGGGCTTCACAGACACAGCTAAATGCAGACATGGTCTTCTGGGGACTAAAAAACAAATTAAAGCAATATACTGTGTTAGTTTTGAAAGGAGAAGTACCTCTGGAAATTATCCTTTTAGGCACAGAGAGAATAAAATCCTTTCTCTGAATCTGAAAAATCTGAATACCGAATATTTGATGACATTAAGGAATCAATGTCAATTTTAAAAGCACGATAGTAGTACTGTGGTTAAGTTCAAAATAAAGAATTCTTATCTTTTAGAGACAGCACTGAAATATTTACAGATAAAATGATATAATGCTAGAATTAGCTTAAAAATAATCCAGTGGGGAGGAGAGTGCTGGAAGTACGTATAAATGAATCAAGACTAGTCATAAGTTGGTAATTTTTGACACTGGGTGATGAATATATGGTAGTTCATTATACTATTCTCTTTACTTTTGTATATGCTTGAAACCTTCAATAACGAAATGTGTGAGAGAGAAATAAGATGGCAGCAAGTAATCTGAACAGTGCCCAGTTACAGACAACACTTAAAAACAGTGGTACTGCTTCACCTAAATGCAGAGGAAGCAGTGATCATTTAAACTATTCTACAGAGCTTACTTTAAATGATTTCTTATGGTGAACCCAATGGTAAAGTAAATAGTCAAAGATTCTTAAAGGAGGGAGGGGCAAGATGGCGGAAGAGTAAGACGCGGAGATCACCTTCCTCCCCACAGATACATGAGAAATACATCTACACGTGGAACTGCTCCTACAGAACACCCACTGAACGCTGGCAGAAGACGTCAGACCTCCCAAAAGGCAAGAAAATCCCCACGTACTTGGGTAGGGCAAAAGAAAAAAGAAATAACAGAGACAAAAGAATAGGGACGGGACCTGCACCAGTGGGAGGGAGCTGTGAAGGAGGAAAGGTTTCCACACACTAGGAAGCCCCTTCGTGGGCAGAGACTGCGGGTAGCAGAGGGGGAAAGCTTCGGAGCCACGGAGGAGAGCGCAGACACATTGGTGCGGAGGGCAAAGCGGAGATTCCCGCACAGAGGAGCGGTGCCGACCAGCACTCACCAGCCCGAGAGGCTTGTCTGCTCAGCCGCCGGGGCGGGCGGGGCCTGGGAGCTGGGGCTCGGGCTTCGGTGCTAGCCGGGAGGGAGTCCGGGAAAAAGACTGCAGCTGCCAAAGAGGCAAGAGAATTTTTCTTGCCTCTTTGTTTCGCGGCGCGCAAGGAGAGGGGATTCAGAGCGCCGCCTAAACGAGCTCCAGAGACGGGCGCGAGCCGCGGCTATCAGCGCGGATCCCACAGCAACAGGGACGCAGAGGGAAAAACGGAGAGAATCCCGCACAGAGGCTCGGCTCCGAGCAGCACTCACCAGCCCGAGAGGCTTGTCTGCTCACCCGCCGGGGCGGGCGGGGGCTGGGAGCTGAGGCGCGGGCTTCGGTCGGATCCCAGGGAGAGGACTGGGGTTGGTTGCGTGAACACAGCCTGAAGGGTCTAGCGCACCACAACTAGCCGGGAGGGTGCACGAGAAAAAGTCTGCAGCTGCCGAAGAGGCAGGAGACTTTTTCTTGCCTCTTTGTTTCGCGGCGTGCAAGGAGAGGGGATTCAGAGCGCCACTTAAACGAACTCCAGAGACGGGCGCGAGCCGCGGCTATCAGCGCGGACCACAGAGACGGGCATGAGACACTAAGGCTGCTGCTGCCGCCACCAAACAGCCTGTGGGCGAGCACAGGTCATTCTCCACACCGCCCCTCCCGGGAGCCTGTGCAGCCCGCCACGGCCAGGCTCCCGTAATCCGGGGACAACTTCCCCGGGAGAGCGCACGGCGCGCCTCAGGCTGCTGCAACGTCACGCCGGCTTCTGCCACCGCAGGCTCGCCCCGCCTCCTCCATACCGCTCCCTCCCCCCGGCCTGACTGAGCCAGAGCCCCCGAATCAGCTGCTCCTTTAACCCCGTTCTGTCTGGGCGGGGAACAGACGCCCTCAGGGGACCTACATGCAGAGGCGGGTCCAAATCCAAAGCTGAACCCCGGGAGCTGTACGAACAAAGAAGAGAAAGGGAAATCTCTCCCAGCAGCCTCAGAAGCAGCGGATTAAAGCTCCACAAACAACTTGATGTGCCTGCATCTGTTGAATACCTGAATAGACAACGAATCATCCCAAATTTAGGAGATGGACTTTGGGAGCAGGATATATTAACTTTTCCCCTTTTCCTTTTTTTTGTGAGTGTAGATGTGTATGCTTCTGGGTGAGATTTTGTCTGTATACCTTTGCTCTCACCGTTAGTCCTAGGGTTAGGTCCGTCCGTTTTTTTTTTTTTTTTTTTTTTGGCTTAAAAAAATTTTTTTTTCCCCTAATAAATGTTTTCTTAATAATTTTTTCCTTATTTTCTATTTTTAAAAAAAATTTTTAATAAGTTTTTTCATATTTTTTATTTTAAAAAATTAAAAAATTTTTTTCTTAATAAATTTTTTCTAAATAATTTTTTTCTTATTTTTAGTATAAAAAATTAATAAATCTATTTTTAAAAATTAAAAAAAAATTTTTTTCTTAATAAATTTACTCTTAATAATTTTTTTTCTTATTTTTTATTATAATTGCTTTATTTTATTTTATTTTATCCTCTTTTTTTCTTTCTTTCCATTTTTTCTCCCTTTTATTCTGAGCCGTGTGGATGAAAGGCTCTTGGTGCTCCAGCCAGGCATCAGGGCTGTGCCTCTGAGGTGGGAGAGCCAACTTCAGGACACTGGTCCACAAGAGACCTCCCAGCTCCACGTAATACCAAACGGCGAAAATCTCTCACAGATCTCCATCTCAACATCAAGACCAAGCTTCACTCAACGATCAGCAAGCTACAGTGCTGGACACCCTATGCCAAACAACTAGCAAGAGAGGAACACAGCCCCATCCATTAACAGAGAGGCTGCCTAAAATCATAATAAGGCCACAGACACCCCAAAACACACCACCAGACGTGGACGGGCCCACCAGAAAGACAAGATCCAGCCTCATCCACCAGAACACAGGCACTAGTTCCCTCCACCAGGAAACCTACACAACCCACTGAACCAACCTTAGCCACTGGGGACAGATACCAAAAACAACGGGAACTACGAACCTGCAGCCTGTGAAAAGGAGACCCCAAACACAGTAAGATAAGCAAAATGAGAAGACAGAAAAACACACAGCAGATGAAGGAGCAGGGTCAAAACACACCAGACCTAACAAATGAAGAGGAAATAGGTAGTCTACCTGAAAAAGAATTCAGAATAATGATAGTAAGGATGATCCAAAATCTTGGAAATAGAATAGACAAAATGCAAGAAACATTTAACAAGGACGTAGAAGAACTAAAGAGGAACCAAGAAACGATGACAAGCACAATAAATGAAATTAAAAATACTCTAGATGGGATCAATAGCAGAATAACTGAGGCAGAAGAACGGATAAGTGACCTGGAAGATAAAATGGTGGAAATAACTACTGCAGACCAGAATAAAGAAAAAAGAATGAAAAGAACTGAGGACAGTCTCAGAGACCTCTGGGACAACATTAAACGCACCAACATTCGAATTATAGGGGTCCCAGAAGAAGAAGAGAAAAAGAAAGGGACTGAGAAAATATTTGAAGAGATTATAGTTGAAAACTTCCCTAATATGGGAAAGGAAATAGTTAATCAAGTCCTGGAAGCACAGAGAGTCCCATACAGGATAAATCCAAGGAGAAACACACCAAGACACATATTAATCAAACTATCAAAAATTAAATATAAAGAAAACATATTAAAAGCAGCAAGGGAAAAACAACAGATAACACACAAGGGCATCCCCATAAGGTTAACAGCTGATCTTTCAGCAGAAACGCTGCAAGCCAGAAGGGAGTGGCAGGATATACTTAAAGTGATGAAGGAGAAAAACCTACAACCAAGATTACTCTACCCAGCAAGGATCTCATTCAGATTTGATGGAGAAATTAAAACCTTTACAGACAAGCAAAAGCTGAGAGAGTTCAGCACCACCAAACCAGCTTTACAAGAAATGCTAAAGGAACTTCTCTAGGCAAGAAACACAAGAGAAGGAAAACACCTACAATAACAAACCCAAAACATTTAAGAAAATGGGAATAGGAACATACATATCGATAATTACCTTAAATGTAAATGGATTAAATGCTCCCACCAAAAGACACAGACTGGTTGAATGGATACAAAAACAAGACCCATATATATGCTGTCTACAAGAGACCCACTTCAGACCTAGAGACACATACAGACTGAAAGTGAGGGGATGGAAAAAGATATTCCATGCAAATGGAAATCAAAAGAAAGCTGGAGTAGCAATTCTCATATCAGACAAAATAGACTTTAAAATAAAGACAATTACAAGAGACAAAGACGGACACTACATAATGATCAAGGGATCGATCCAAGAGGAAGGTATAACAATTGTAAATATTTATGCACCCAACATAGGAGCACCTCAATACATAAGGCAAATACTAACAGCCATAAAAGGGGAAATCGACAGTAACACAATCATAGTAGGGGACTTTAACACCCCACTTTCACCAATGGACAGATCATCCAAAATGAAAATAAATAAGGAAACACAAGCTTTAAATGATACATTAAACAAGATGGACTTAATTGATATTTATAGGACATTCCACCCAAAAACAACAGAATACACATTTTTCTCAAGTGCTCATGGAACATTCTCCAGGATAGATCATATCTTGGGTCACAAATCAAGCCTTGGTAAATTTAAAAAAATTGAAATCGTATCAAGTATCTTTTCCGACCACAACGCTATGAGACTAGATATCAATTACAGGAAAAGATCTGTAAAACATACAAACACATGGAGGCTACACAATACACTACTTAATAACGAAGTGATCACTGAAGAAATCAAAGGGGAAATCAAAAAATACCTAGAAACAAATGACAATGGAGACACGACGATCCAAAACCTATGGGATGCAGCAAAAGCAGTTCTAAGAGGGAAGTTTATAGCAATACAAGCCTACATCAAGAAACAGGAAACATCTCGAATAAACAACCTAACCTTGCACCTAAAGCAATTAGAGAAAGAAGAACAAAAAAACCCCAAAGCTAGCAGAAGGAAAGAAATCATAAAGATCAGATCAGAAATAAATGAAAAAGAAATGAAGGAAACAATAGCAAAAATCAATGAAACTAAAAGCTGGTTCTTTGAGAAGATAAACAAAATTGATAAACCATTAGCCAGACTCATCAAGAGAAAAAAGGAGAAGACTCAAATTAATAGAATTAGAAATGAAAAAGGAGA
The DNA here is from genome assembly GCF_028564815.1 of Eubalaena glacialis. Lineage (NCBI taxonomy): Eukaryota > Metazoa > Chordata > Mammalia > Artiodactyla > Balaenidae > Eubalaena > Eubalaena glacialis. The sequence continues at coordinate 107,820,958 of NC_083717.1, read as the reverse complement.
AGTAACCACTGACACTGCAGAAATACAAACGATCATAAGAGATTACTACAAGCAACTCTATGCTAATAAAATGGACAACCTGGAAGAAATGGACAGATTCTTAGAAATGCACAACCTGCCGAGACTGAACCAGGAAGAAATAGAAAATATGAACAGACCAATCACAAGCACTGAAATTGAAACTGTGATTAAAAATCTTCCAACGCACAAAAGCCCAGGACCAGATGGCTTCACAGGCGAATTCTATCAAACATTTAGAGAAGAGCTAACACCTATCCTTCTCAAACTCTTCCAAAATATTGCAGAGGGAGGAACACTCCCCAACTCATTCTACGAGGCCACCATCACCCTGATACCAAAACCAGGCAAAGATGTCACAAAGAAAGAAAACTACAGGCCAATATCACTGATGAACATAGATGCAAAAATCCTCAACAAAATACTAGCAAACAGAATCCAACAGCACATTAAAAGGATCATACACCATGATCAAGTGGGGTTTATTCCAGGAATGCAAGGATTCTTCAATATACGCAAATCAATCAACGTGATACATCATATTAACAAATTGAAGGAGAAAAACCATATGATCATCTCAATAGATGCAGAGAAAGCTTTCGACAAAATTCAACACCCATTTATGATAAAAGTCCTGCAGAAAGTAGGCATAGAGGGAACTTTCCTCAACATAATAAAGGCCGTATATGACAAACCCACAGCCAACATTGTCCTCAATGGTGAAAAACTGAAACCATTTCCACTAAGATCAGGAACAAGACAAGGTTGTCCACTCTCACCACTATTATTCAACATAGTTTTGGAAGTGTTAGCCACAGCAATCAGAGACGAAAAAGAAATAAAAGGAATCCAAATCGGAAAAGAAGAAGTAAAGCTGTCACTGTTTGCAGATGACATGATACTATACATACAGAATCCTAAAGATGCTACCAGAAAACTACTAGAGCTAATCAATGAATTTGGTAAAGTAGCAGGATACAAAATTAATGCACAGAAATCTCTTGCATTCCTGTATACTAATGATGAAAAATCTGAAAGTGAAATTAAGAAAACACTCCCGTTTACCATTGCAACAAAAAGAATAAAATACCTAGGAATAAACCTACCTAAGGAGACAAAAGACCTGTATGCAGAAAATTATAGGACACTGATGAAAGAAATTAAAGATGATACAAATAGATGGAGAGATATACCATGTTCTTGGATTGGAAGAATAAACATTGTGAAAATGACTCTGCTACCCAAAGCAATCTACAGATTCAATGCAATCCCTATCAAACTACCACTGGCATTTTTCACAGAACTAGAACAAAAAATTTCACAATTTGTATGGAAACACAAAAGACCCCGAATAGCCAAAGCAATCTTGAGAATGAAAAATGGAGCTGGAGGAATCAGGCTCCCTGACTTCAGACTATATTACAAAGCTACAGTAATCAAGACAGTTTGGTACTGGCACAAAAACAGAAATATAGATCAATGGAACAGGATAGAAAGCCCAGAGATAAGCCCACGCACATATGGTCACCTTATCTTTGATAAAGGAGGCAAGCATATACAGTGGAGAAAAGACAGCCTCTTCAATAAGTGGTGCTGGGAAAATTGGACAGGTACATGTAAAAGTATGAAATTAGAACACTCCCTAACACCATACACAAAAATAAACTCAAAATGGATTAAAGACCTAAGTGTAAGGCCAGACACTATCAAACTCTTAGAGGAAAACATAGGCAGAACACTGTATGACATAAGTCACAGCAAGATCCTTTTTGACCCAGGTCCTAGAGAAATGGAAATAAAAACACAAATAAACAAATGGGACCTAATGAAACTTAAAAGCTTTTGCACAGCAAAGGAAACCATAAACAAGATCAAAAGACAACCCTCAGAATGGGAGAAAATATTTGCAAATGAAGCAACGGACAAAGGATTAATCTCCAAGATTTACAAGCAGCTCATGCAGCTCAATAACAAAAAAACAAACAACCCAATCCAAAAATGGGCAGAAGACCTAAAGAGACATTTCTCCAAAGAAGAGATACAGATTGCCAACAGACACATGAAAGAATGCTCAACATCATTAATCATTAGAGAAATGCAAATCAAAACTACAATGAGGTATCATCTCACACCGGTCAGAATGGCCATCATCAAAAAATCTAGAAACAATAAATGCTGGAGAGGGTGTGGAGAAAAGGGAACACTCTTGCACTGTTGGTGGGAATGTAAATTGATACAGCCACTATGGAGAACAGTATGGAGGTTCCTTAAAAAACTAAAAATAGAACTACCATATGACCCAGCAATCCCACTACTGGGCATACACCCTGAGAAAACCATAATTCAGAAAGAGTCATGTACCAAAATATTCATTGCAGCTCTGTTTACAATAGCCAGGACATGGAAGCAACCTAGGTGTCCATCATCGGATGAATGGATAAAGAAGATGTGGCACATATATACAATGGAATATTACTCAGCCATAAAAAGAAATGAAATGGAGGTGTTTGTAATGAGGTGGATGGAGTTAGAGTCTGTCATACAGAGTGAAGTAAGTCAGAAAGAGAAAAACAAATACAGTATGCTAACACATATATATGGAATCTAAGGGGAAAAAAAAAAAAGAGGTCATGAAGAACCTAGTGGCAAGATGGGAATAAAGACACAGACCTACTGGAGAATGGACTTGAGGATATGGGGAGGGGGAGGGGTGAGATGTGACAGGGTGAGAGAGTGTCATGGACATGTATACACTACCAAATGTAAAATAGATAGCTAGTGGGAAGTAGCCGCATAGCACAGGGAGATCAGCTCGGTGCTTTGTGACCACCTGGAGGGGTGGGGTGGGGAGGGTGGGAGGGAGGGAGATGCAGGAGGGAGGAGATATGGCAACATGTGTATATGTGTAGCTGATTCACTTTGTTGTAGAGCAGAAACTAGCACACCATTGTAGAGCAATTATACTTCAATAAAGATGTTTAAAAAAAAAAAAAAAAAAAAGATTCTTAAAATCTAGATTCTCATATATAAAATTTGCTTCACAACAATACCAGTGAATCTCATTCCATGATCCACCAATCCAACCCTCTGCCTCAAGTTTTTTCCCTATTTTTCCATCCCTACATTCCACCCAAAGGGTCCAGGATCTTCAGCAGCACATTCTGTTCTCTCTTAACAAGCACATGTACAGACTAATAACAAGTTGTGTCGGGTACACAATTCTGTTAAAACCAAAGAGATTTCTTCAACACATCATTAAAGAGTCTTCAACTGAATAAGGATTCAAAGGTACTTATCTTTCAGATTAAATATGCAAAAACCCAGAAAACAACTAATCTCTCTAGACACAGCTTGGCACAAATCAAAGGATTCAGATGGGTCAGAAACTTCCAACTAAGGATCAAATTTAGTCCACAGACAAGCAGGAAATTTTATTTTTAAAAATCCTGATTTCTCTTTAAAAATTTAAAGATTTGGCAACAGTAGGTGTGCATGGTAATGATCGGCTGGAGATGAACAAGGGCTACCCCCCCTTTTAAATGGGACACACGTTCAGCTGGCCATCATCGTCAACATTTCACGCTCTTGCACCTAGCCTGCTTTACTTACTTATAGTACCTGTCTAGCCTGATTTTAGAATCCTCACTTATATTTCAACAACCACTGGTAGTATTTTCATACTGGATGACTCACGCCAGAAACCAATGAAACAATTCTATTCTCACGGCCACCAGATGGCAAAGCTTACCACCAGAACCTCAGGATGGGGTCATACTCATCCTCAAAGCATTACAGCATTCATGACAAAGCAAAAATAACACTTCAAGACTGTAGCTAATTTGGCAGGCAGAAGAGAAAATGGCCTGAGGCTATGGGTGGCGGGGGAGCAGACCGTAAAAGGAAAAAGGTCTAAGGCTCTCTCTTGTTAACCCTGTTTCCTCACCAATAGCAAAAACAATCTCAATCTCACCCACAGCAAAAGAAAAAAGGGCACTCCCACATGAACAAAAGGGAGAAAGGGAAACACCATTAAATATCTTATTCTAAGTATAGCAAAAGCTTTATTAAAGTATTAATAAGAAAGCCTAGGGTTACATTCAACACATTGCTAAATCCTTTATGCTTAAGTTTCATTTTAAGTTTTTTGCCTCTCTTGATAAATTATCTTCCCCTCATTACCAGTGGCTTTGTATATTAAACTCCTCTAAATAGCAACCAGCTCTGGTTACCTGGCAACAGCCTCAGCAACAGCAGTAGATCCATTTTTTCTTTCACCAGTTGCTGGCTCTGAATAAAAACAAAAGCAAGGAAAGAAAGGAAAGAGAAACAGAACTCAGTATCACACCTTAAAACCTTCTCTTAAAAACCTGCTCAACCCCAATGATACTCTAAAATAATGCTTGGATTTCAGAAGCTTCTGAAGGCCTCCTTTCACTATGACATAAAAAAGTAATAATAAAAATGAAAAATAAAAACCTGCTTTACTAGTATTTGCAACAAATAATAAAAAGGAAATGGGTAAGAATAATAAGTGAACATGAAAAGACTTATCATTTAATGATATGTCTTTCTCACTTCTACCGATTTTCTTTCAAACTTCCTACAGAAGACTAATCAGTTTCTCCAGAAATACAATATAATGAATTACTAAGCAGTAACATTTAAAAATGAAAATGAAACTTCTGAATCTCAAGTCATCTCTTCTCATACAAGTAAAAAAATCATGCAGTAAAAAAACAAAATTAATAAACAAAAAAATTTTAATTTAAAAATTTCAAAACAAATTTAAAAGAAAAACACTTCTAAAAAAGTTTATAAATCTGAAACTAACACAACATTGTAAATCAACTACACTTCAATAAAATTTTTTTAAAAAGGAAAAACTTTAATAAAATCAATTATGGAGGAAAACGTCTCAGGTTCATGCACAAATTTTAAATAGTGTACAGTTTTAAAAGAACCCATACATAGAAGGTACTCAAGTTCTTCCCAAAGTGCTTTTGGGATAGATATTTGAAACATAAAACACATTTTCAAGAAAGAATCTGTAGCAAAAATTAAAGGTCATACTGAAAAGAATCCCATAGTCTCAAAGCAATGTCACTAATGCCAAGGGATTAAAATTTGTTCATTTACAATTCATTCCAGCCTTAGAGAAAATAACAAATATTTTTAAACATTTCTAAAATAAGTCATAACCCAACATAATCTGAATAGTCCATCAAGGAGGCAGCTGAAGTTTGGTGGTTAGAGCACTGGCTCTGATACAGAAACCTGGCTCAGGCCCTGGCTCTAGCACTTAGCCGTCCAACCTGGGGGTATACTTCATCTTCTGAGTCAGTTTCCTCATCTATAAAATAGGGATAAAAAAGGACCAACACGGGAATTCCCTGGCAGTCCAGGTGGTTAAGACTCTGCATTGCACTTTCACTGCTGTGGGCCTGGGGTTCAATCCCTGGTCTGGAAACTAAGATCCCACAAGCTGCAAGACCAACCCTCATAGGTTTGTTGTGAGGATAAAATGAGGAAAACTGTGAGTATGGTGCCTGATTATCAGGAAAGGTAGGAAAATTTACCAATATGGTCATCTTTAACATTTAGCTCCATTTAAGGTCTTCCCAATTGTAATTTCAAATCTAAAGATTCAAAGCTACCATGTACTCTCTCGATAAGTCCTACTTGATTTCAGAGAAGATGACAATAAGGATGGAAACATGTAATACTTTATTTCTACTGAGGTTCTAATTTTCAAATCAATAAGCACTGAGAAACAGAATAGCACTATAATTCAGAACCAGACTTCTGGTTCTTGGAACTACTTTGGATTCAGGCTACTTTATTTACTAGCTGTGTGACTCTAGGGAACATGCCCAACCTCTCTGTGCCTCAGTTTCCTTAGCTGTAAAATGAGAATAACAATAGGATCTACTTTACAGGTTTGTTATGAGGTTTAATGAGCTGCACATGTATGGAATATATGCCTGGCATATAGTAAGAACTCAAAATATATTAGCTAAAATTTCTTTTCTTTGGTCTCAGAGAATGAGAAATCCTTATTCAAGTCCACTCACTCTATCTGTGGTCTTTGAAAGCTCCCCTTCCATCTCTCTCTCAGGGGTCTCATTTTTAACCCATCTCTCTTTTGGAGATTTCCTTTCAATCTATAAACCTGCTCAGGTATCCCTCAGCCTAAAAATGAAAGAAAAAAAAAAAAAAACTCCTTCAGTCCTGTATTTCTAACTTGCCGTATTTTTTCTTCCTTTCTCACATAAACTTCTCAAAAGTAGAATACATTTGCTGCCTCTTCTCCTCCCCTTCACTCCTCAATTACCTTCAGTATAGCTCCTACCCAAACCACTACACTGAAATAATTCTTGCTAGAGTCACCAAACGGATCCTAATTGCCAAGTCCAGTGTACATTTTCAGATATATCTTACTAGACCTCACTTCTGCACATGACATTGTTGTCTTCTTTTAACTCTCCTTCCCTTAGGCTTCCATAGCGTTATACTCTCCTAGTCCTCTTCTCGGAATATTCCTTTGCAATCTCCTTTATAAAACTTCTTCCTCTTCTAACGCCATTAAACCACTTTTACAAACTACCTAATGGAAGAATTATAAGCTTTAGAGTCAGATGGATCTGATTCACACTCCAGCTCCACCTCTTACTAATTACTGTAATCTCAGGTTTAAAATCTCTCTTAGTCTCAGTTTTCTCATCAATAAAATGGAAATAAGGATATCTACTTCAGAGTGCTATCATGAAAACAAAATGTAGATGTAAAGTCATTCTATATTTTTTCCTCTCTCTTGCTTCCATATTTAACTGGTCCCAAGGTCCTCTCTATTCTACTATTCATCTCTCAAATTCACCCCCTCATCTCCATCCCCACTACTAATGACCCCACTTCCTGGTTAAAAACTGCATTTGCCAGGCAGCAGAATAGAAAATGGGCAAGGAAAGGAATGATGAACAAAGGCACAAATTTTTCAAACATTCAGCTGATCCTTCAAAGAAAGCAAATCTGATATTACTCCCCTGCCTAAAATTCTTCAGCTGTTCAGCATGATGTAAAAAGCCTTTCAGAATCTAGTCCCGACTTCGCAGCCATTCCCTCGTACCTTCTCTGTATTCTAGCCATACCAAACAACTTGCAATTAATGCGGGAAATAGCTAACATAAACCTACAATGTGAATCCACAATCCTAAATTTTCTACCCACTTCTGAACTCCTTCTGGTTATGAAAACCAATTAGTTTATATAGACACAAGTTTAATACAGAGATACAAGCAGTACCGCAGAGGTTACAAAACGGAACATCTGCAGTAACATTAACAGTGACTAGCCGAAAACAAAGAATTAAATTCATGAGAATAAGACTTTACAAATACATTTATAATTATAAAAGTATCATTATTAAAACTAGAAGAAAGATAATTAATACTTCCAGAAGATCTGGAGCTACTAGTTACCCAAGATTAACACAAAATAAAACTTACTTTCCAGACTAAACTGCAAAGACTCTTCACTCGCCTCAGTCTCAGGACTGACCAATTTCATTCTCAGACACAATTGATCACCCATTTCTGGGGCAGCCCCAGAATCTCCTTTTTCATTCCCAAGCATGGGGTCGTTGGTCTCCACCATGCTTTCAGACATGACATCACTGGTTGCTATGGTGCTTTCGGGATAGTTGCTAATACCTGAAAGAAGGGAGGCAGGGGGAAGGAAGGAAGAAAGAAGACTAAAATACAAATATGAAAAATAACAATTCAAGGTCATCAATTTGCCTGTTTGGCTCCATAGCTCTGCAGGATTGAAGAGGATTCCTAGGATAGATCCTGTCACAAGTATCAACAACTACGCACTAGTATTGACACCTGGTCTTAAGAAGAGCAACAGGATTCAGTTCCACTTCTGCATCTGGACAAAGGATGCTGCATGAGCCCTCAGCCAACCCACATCTGCCAGCATCAAGCATAGGTAGCAGGAGACTCCAGACGGCATGATTGTTACCTCCCAGCACTGACTAGAGAAAACAAATAGGTTAATGTAGAAGACTACCAGCTGCTTCAGGGAAGGAGGATCTAAATTTTCTTCCCCTGTCAAGCAGCAGACTGATTAGCCAAGGTCCTGAATAAATAGTACTTCTACCCTACCTGCTGTCTCTTCCTCATACAACAGCTCTATATCATTGCTTAGCACTCAGAGTCTATGGCCTTGCAAGTAATAGAATAAAATCTTTATAAATATTCTTTCTTCCTTCCTTCCATCCTTTCTTTCCTTCCTCTCATCACTGCTCAACATCTCCTGGGAGTAAACTCATGGAATCAGACACCACAACCTTATTCTTCCTAAGACAAAAATCAATCTTATCAGGCAGGCCCAACTCCTCAGATATAAAAGAATCACTGGCATAAAGGATGATATCTCAGAAATTCTGCTTTAAACATCATTACATTTTAATCACTCACCAATAGGAGTACTGTGTCTCTTGGGCTCCAATTTTAGGTGCCCAATAAGAGGCGGAGTTGCACCAGTCAATGGTGGAATAATATCACCTTCTTTAGGCAAAGTAAAATGAAATGGAGTTTCTGGAGAAAACAAAACAAAACAATGATAAACAAAAAGGAAACCAAAACAGAAGTATAAAAAAAGCAAAAGTGAGGAGAACTGCAAGAAATATCTCAATTATTCTTTTCCTTTGCTCCCAAATTCTGCCTCATTCCCAAGCCCCCTCACCAGGCCTCTCAACCAATTTCCTACTATTTTCTCTGCTCTCTGTACAACCATCAACAGGACTGACACAAAGTAGACAACCAGGGGCCAGGCAAACAGAGGAAGCCCAAAAGTTTGGAGGCCTGAGGAACATGGGGTCAAAAGGAACAGAGAAACATCTGAGCCCCAAGACAGTAAGTACATATGGGGATACTCAGTGATACAAAGTTGGATAGTTTCAAATCTAGATGTTTTAATTTTGTGTAATGCTAACCCAAGGAGCTAATTTATAAGCTTTAGCAATCTGTAGGATTCTCTATGTTAAAATCTGATGTTAATACTTAAAATTTACAATCTACTCAAAGAGGTGACAAAGGATTTCATGGGCTAAAGCAGGGGTCCCCAACCACCGGGCTGCTAGGAACTGGGCCGCACAGCAGGAGGTGAGCGGCGGGTGAGCGAGCGAGGCTTCATCTGCCGCTCCCCATCGCCTGCATTACTGCCTGAACCATCCCCCCGCCTTCCGCCCCACCCCCCACCCCATCTGTGGAAAAACTGTCTTCCACGAAACTGGTCCCTGGTGCCAAAAAGGCTGGGGACCGCTGGGCTAAAGGACTTCAAAATACTCATTGGTTCTAACAGAAATCTTTGGGTTTCACAGTTCAGCAGTACTGACCAGCATTTCACTCTAGGCCATAGCGGTAGTGTTCATATCTAAATCTCTGTGCAATGGTAAATCTCACATATATGAGCATCCCCATTGTACACATTTTGGTTAGTCATTATTAAATTAAACATTTGTCAAGAGACAAAACTTTACTTTTTAACTAGGTCTCAGTTCCAATTTCTAATCAGAATTAGCAAATTGCCAAAATCACATTTTCTGATTTCCTAATTATCTCTTTCAATAAAACGACTAAGTTTGGGAGAATAAAAGAATTACGCCAGATTGCTGTTCTTAAACCTGACATATGAAAATTTGTACTTACTTTCCTGGAATGGCTCAAAATAACTATAATCTGGCATACCAGTCACTATTCCTTGTGAAAACAGTTTGTCTAATGTGCTTCCCAACATCATCAAGCAATTCTCCAATTCCCAGCAGACACTTAGCGGGTGTCCTACGAAGTTAACTCAATTCTGACACTATCTACACAGAGGTAGCATCAGATCCCACAAGTTAAAGGCTCAGTCCCGCAAGACTGCCCTCACTTAAGACATCAGTCGAAGTCCGGGCTGTTACCTGTGCTTCTGACCACCTGGCTCTACACTGCAGGTTCCCATGATGACACTTTCCTCACATTCCATTAATTAGCTAGAGCTACTTATAGTACTCAGAGAAACATTTACTTACGTTTACCAGTTTATTATAAAGGACACAGGTGAACAGCTAGATGAAGAGGTACATAGGGTGAGGTCCGGAGGGTTCTGATAGCAGGAACTTCTGTCTCCCGTAGAACTGGGATTAGATACCCTTCTGGCTCATTTATCAACCAGGAAACATCAAATTTTGTTGTTCAAGAGTTTTTATAGAGCTTTAATCTCCACCCCTCCCCACAGAGGATGTTGGTGGGTGGGGCCGAAAGTTCCAACCCTCTAATCACTTTGTCTTTCCGGTGAACAGCCCCATCCCTGAGGCTATGTAGGGAAGATCCCACCCTAAATCACCTCAATAGCATTACTCAGGTGTGACAGAAAGGGCTTAAGCTATTCCTATCACTTAGGAAATTACAAGGGTTTTAGGAGCTCAGTGCCAGGAACTGGATGAAAACCAAATATATTTCTTATTATACCACACTTTTCTTCTTTCATCTCTTCCCATTCCACTTCCACCCTTTATTATCTTTAATATCAAGCACACCTTGATATTTTTTCTTCAAAATCACAAAACAACAACAAAAAACATCTCTTACATTTACATGAAAGAAAATGAATTAGCAACTTGAAGGGATGAAAAGAGAAAATGAATGGACTTTAGAAATAAAGGATGAAAAGTACACATGCGCTGCTAAAGAAACTGTGAAAAGCAGAAGTGGAGAATCTCAACGTCATTATCTAAATGGCAAAGAATTCCACCATAGTTATAGCAAAAAGAAATGGGTTGGTAGGTAAGCATTCATTCTCTGGCAACTCCTTAAAAAGCAAGTCCTTTAAGTTAATAAAGAACTTAAAAAATATACAGAAACTAAAAAAAAAAAAAAAAAAAAAAACCACCTCACAAAGCATCATACGTTCTAAAGATATATTTTACAGAATTTTCATTCCTGGAACAACCACCTATTCTGCTCTCTTGACAGGAACCATCCCTCACATTATGATCGACCATTCAGACTTTTGAAAATCTGTATAAAATCTCTAAGTACATCCTTCTACGTGACAAACCATAATACGCAAATGTAATATGCAAGCATTAACTACAGAAGATTATTTATGAAAAGTTATCTTAGCACCAGTGATCTAACACATCACTAAAACCTAATGGAAAATTGGCTCTTATACAGGCAGCAATGCCACTACCCTTATCTGGTCTTCAATGCCTCATTCCTGGATTATTACAACAGCCTATCAATTACTTTGTCTGCCTGAAGGCTCCCCCTTTCCCCAACCCACAATTCTTTCTGCATAGCAACCAAAGCAACCTTCCTGTAAAACATGACTTAGATAGACAACAGTATTTAGATGTAATGAAATTATAAAAATCTTCAATAATATAGAATATTAGGTCATTCAGACAGTTCTTTACCATAACTCAACAGAATCAGAGAAACTATATCATACAGTTTTATAGTAGGAAAAGCATAGACTTGGGAATCAGGAGACCTAAGTTCTAGATACTTCAATCATTAACTAGCCACATGACTTTAGGAAGAAGAGACTGAACCCAATACCGGCTAACCTCCTTTTCAGCTCTAACATTTCTCATTCTGAAGAGGAAAACACAAATTCATGAATATAAAGCCTAATGAACAGGGGGAATTTTGAGATTAAAAAAAGTACTACTAATAATCACTCCTAAACAAGAAGTATAAACTAGGATTGTTCCAGGAACACGGAAGGGCATGATCACACCCATACCTGGTCCAAAACTTCAAGGTTTTCACTAGAAGATAAATTCCTAACTCTTCAGTGAGCATTCAATTAACTAGTAGTAGTCATTCTACTCTTTCTTTAATTATTCATGTTATAAAGCCTCTATTCAATGTCTTCCAAATTCTTTCCTATTTCTCTGCTTTTGTTCACTCATCTGAAAGACACATTAAACCTAGCCAAATTATTGCCAAATCATCACCAAATCTTGCAAAATAATATTCTGTCCTTTTAAATTTACTGGAATTTTCCACATATTTAATTCTTTCTCTAACATTTAACATGCCTACATTATTTTTTTTTTTTTAATTAATTAATTAATTTATTTATTTTTGGCTGTCTTCGTTTCTGTGCGAGGGCCTTCTCTAGTTGTGGCAAGCGGGGGCCACTCTTCATCGCGGTGCGCGGGCCTCTCTTGTTGCGGAGCACAAGCTCCAGACGCGCAGGCTCAGTAGTTGTGGCTCATGGGCCTAGTTGCTCCGCGGCATGTGGGATCTTCCCAGACCAGGGCTCGAACCCGTGTCCCCTGCATTGGCAGGCAGACTCTCAACCACTGCGCCACCAGGGAAGCCCCGCCTACATTATTTAAATTACCAAGTCCCTTCTTGCTTTCCCAGATTATCATGGGCCATCCTGTTGTACGCCAACATACCAACCCATGAAGAAAGACATGAATGAACAAAAGGAAACTTAACACCAATCGTCAAACCATCTGAGTGGAGAGTTTGTCCTTATTACCAAGGACTTTTAGTGAATTCATTAGTCCATGTTTAAAACCCTCAATGCCAGGAAGGTCTCTCTTACTTCTAACTTTGTTACAGTCTTAAAGCCCTTTTTTTCTTCTTTTGTTCTCAAGAGAACTGGTCAGTTCTTAGAATTGATTAAAAGCTATCTAATTAAAAATATGAGGGACTTCCCTGATAGCGCAGTGGTTAGAAATCCGCCTGCCAATGCAGGGGACACGGGTTTGATCCCTGGTCCGGGAAGATCCCACAGGTGAGGAGCAGCTGAGCCCGTGCACCACAACTACTGAGCCTGCGCTCTAGAGCCCATGTGCCGCATATACTGAAGCCCACGTGCTGCAACTACTGAAGCCTGCACGCCTAGAGCCCACGAGCCACAACTACTGAAGCCTGCGCACCCTAGAGCCCGCGTGTCACAACTACTGAGCCTGCGTGCTGCAACTACTGAAGCCCACGCGCCTAGAGCCCATGCTCCACAACAAGAGAAGCCACCACAATGAGAAGCCCACGCACCGCAACGAACAGTAGCCCCGGCTCGCCACAACTAGAGAAAGCCCACGTGCAGCAACGAAGACCCAACACAGCCAAAAATAAAAAATAAATAAAATAAAGACTTATTGAACTTGCTACGGTTTTTCACATCATCAAGCCAACACAAATTTATTCTATATTGAATAAGGATGGGATTTGTGGATGAAGAAAGTTACCTGCCAGATCAGTAAACAAAGGATGTTGTGGCCATCAAACCATCAGCCACTACAGCTGCCCAACAACGGCAAGCCCTGAAGGAACTCAGGATGGAGACAAACAGGCTGCCCACCACCAGGCCATCAGCCAGCCACTGCAGCTGCTCCAAACGGTGCACCCTGAGGGGATTCAGGATGGCAAAGAACAGGATACTGGCCCTAGATAGTTTCGGTGCATATCAAAGGAATGATTTCAATGAGCTCAGACTATTGCATCTTCCTATACTTAGAAAAGAGCTAAATTCATTAACTTGAGATGTCTGTTTTTCTTTAATTAACAATCATCTTTTGCTGTTTCAACTACCTGGTTTTTGTTGCAAAAACTCCTCTATATCCTGGCTCCTCCCTTACCTCTTGGGAGCAGTTCCTGAGAGCTATCTGAGAGGCTGACTCCCAGGCTTAAGTCCTCAGTTTTGCCCTCTGAATAAAACATAATTCTCAACTTCTATTTTTTTTAATATATATTTATTTATTTATTTGGCTGCGCTGGGTCTTAGTTGCAGCATGCAGGATCTTTTAGTGGTGGCATGCGAACCGTTAGTTGCAGCATGTGGAATCTAGTTCCCTGACCAGGGATCGAACCCAGGCCCCCTGCATTGGGAGCATGGAGTCTCAGCCACTGGACCACCAGGGAAGTCCCCAGTTCTCAATTTCTAGGTTGTGTATTTTTTTTTCAGTTGACAGTTTCCAAGTACCATCTTTCTAAATTTGCTTTTCTCAAATTTCAAGAGGAGGTCGCCACAGACAGATGTCTGAAAAGGCCTCCAAACTATTAACAGTGACAAGTTATCTATGAATGTAAGCATTTAGAGTGATTCTCTCCTTTTTTCCCTCCACTCCCTCTCACTCCTTTCCTGTATCATTTGAACATTTTTCATAATTAGTCTCTCTAAACGTTTAGCAACTAAACAAGTATATTTTAAGCATAGAGTAATTTCTTTCTGTTCTAGCAATGCTTTTCTGAATGATTTATTTTACTTTAGACTAATTCTCTAATAGTCCAACTACTGCTTTTAGTTTGCTCAAGAACTAAAACCTTGAAGTAAGCAGAAAATAACTTACTAGTATTCTCAATAATTTAAATATTAGTAAGAAAAGTTTTACTATGGCAGTGTCTACTACAAAAAAGAGTTGGCCTTGCCAATTAATAGTGTAAACAAGAATTCATGGAGAATACTATTAACATAATGGAATTAATAGTAATAAAACCAATGTTTTAGAAGCTTCTTTTATATATAAGTGCTAAGATAATTTAAAAGTACTCCTAAGTAACCGTATTAAAACAATTTACAGGCCCTGATACTTTCTCAGCCTAAGTCAATAACAGCATTTAGATACAATGAAATTATAAAAATATTCAGTAATATAGAATATTAGGTCATTCAGATATAATTTACCATAACTCATCAGAATCAGAGAAACTATATCATACAGTTTTATAGGAGGAAAAAGCATAGACTTGGGAATCAGGAGACCTAGGTTCTAGTTCCACTTCAATCATTAACTAGCCACATGATTTTAGGAAGAGACTGAACCCAATACCGGCTAACCTCCTTTTCAGCTCTAACATTTCTCATTCTGAAGAGGAAAAAAAAAATCCATGAATATAAAGCCTAATGAACAGGGGCAATTTTGATATTAAAAAAAGTACTACTAATAATCACTCCTAAACAAGAAGTATAAACTGGACTGTTCCAGGAACGCCGAAAGGTATCATCACCCATACTAATAGCTATGGTGTTACCTAAATACTGTTTCTCATTTCCATATCCTTAGAAGCTTGTTTTCTTAAGTCTGTATTTTGTTTTTATTCTTTGGTTTTTGGAGTTTGCTTTATTTGTTTATTTATTGATTGATTTATGGCTGCATTGGGTCTTTGTTGCCATGCACGGGCTTTCTCTAGTTGCAGCGAATGAGGGCTACTCTTCATTGCGGTGTGTGGGCTTCCCATTGCCATGGCTTCTCTTGTTGCGGAGCATGGGCTCTAGGTGCACGGGCTTCAGTAGTTGTGGCTCGCAGGCTCTAGAGCGCAGGCTCAGTAGTTGTGGCACACGGGCTTAGTTGTTCTGCAGTATGTGGGATCTTCCTGGATCAGGGCTCAAACCCGTGTCCCCTGCATTGGCAGGCGGATTCTTAACCACTGTGCCACCAGGGAAGTCCCTGTTTTGTTTTTAAATTATACTAACTTTGGACATTCAGAAACTTTGAATTCTTTTCAGCTAATGTCATACATGACATTCTAGAAATATTTCAGAAAGTAATCTATATTCTCATTCCTGACAAGCTAACACCTTTCCCAATTTAAGGTTTAAGATGTATGTATGTTGAACCAAATTTAGAAAGTTTACTTAATGCCCATAAGGAAGAAACAATCCAGAGTTTTGAATATGATTTAACTGTGTAAGGTAATCAAGAAAGATCCCTGTACTACAAAGCCACTGTCAAAATATAAAAATATGGAACAAGGTTGGAACCTAAGTAGAAAATACCAGATTGGTACAATTTCTAAATACTTAGAAACTTCATGTTGATTACTCCTGAGTTATAAAGCTGATAAAAACCTCAACTGATCTCTGATTCTAAAAATAATTACAGCTACAAAAGAAAAATACAACCCCAAATTTTAAATATCCCGACTATTATTGATTGCTCATAAACATAAATCCAAGTTAATTTTCAGCCCTGATGTAATAAGCATGTGGTTCTCTCCTACCTTCCATTCCAAATTATAATTTGGCTGGAAACACAGAACAATTTGTAATCACACTTACCACTAGAGCTTTCACAGAAGCTTTGAGAGGCATGGGCAGAGGCTTTCTCCAGTTGCTGGGCCCCTACACCTGAGTCCAGCTGCTTTGTATTAGCCATTTTTGAGTCTTCCCTTAATGTGCTAACTGTTGTCTCTTTTGGTTGGGTCTGCTGCATTTCCTGGTCAGGTCCTGGAGCATCATCTGTTCTCACTAAAGTCAAGGGAAGCTGCGAAGAGTCTGCCTCTACAGGTTCTTTTTCTACAGTCACTGATTTCAGATCTCCTTCATATTCTGCACTCTTTTCTTCTTGGGTATCTGCTCTATTCTCAGCACATGGTTCTATTTCTGGAGCATCATCCTCCCACAACTGAGAATCTGAGCATTTTTCCACTACCTCTAAAGGTTCAGAAGAAACATCAACTCTGGGAGATGGTTCCTTCACATCTACAATGACAACACTCGAGTCCTCTGAAGTAGCTTCTTCCCATGCTTCCTGATCCTTATGTTCCAATTCTTGGTCAAGTACTGGAAGCTTTTGGGGGGAATCAATATTAATCACACTGGTTTCAACTTCCATAGCTTCCTGGCATTCCTGTTTGGGGACTTCCTTTGGAAGACCCAGCCCCTGGGACTGAGTTTCAGTCAGAGAAAGGTGCAATGCAACACTCTCCATATTTTCTTCTTTGGGCTCCTCTCCTTGACTTTCACAAGGAGTCTCAGGGATTTCTTCCACTTCAGACCCTGAAGACCCCTCCTCTGGATGATGTTCTTTAATTTCCATAGCTTCCTCCTGATCTAACACACTAGAGAGTGCCTCAGATCGAGTAGCTGGAGAGGGAACTGCCTGACTACCTGAATCGCAAGTGAGATCAATACAAACGTCTTCCGCCACAGTCTCTTCTCTGCCTTTGCAACCATCAGCTAAAATACTAATGTCGTCTCTGCTTTCTGTGTTAACCCCCTTTGTTTTATCATCATTCTGATTCAGTTCTACTTGGCCATCTTGTGCTGGATTAATCAGGATACTATCATTTTCAGCAAGAACAAGTTTAGAATTGAGAACTGGAGACATGGGTTCAGTATCCTCAATCTGTGTGTTTTCTCCATCTTCATCAATCCTGTGAGAACTCAAGCTTTCTATCTTTGGGGACTGACTATACTCACTTGTAGAAAGCATCAACTTACAAGAATCCCCTGTCAAAGAAGGCCCAAGATCCTCAGAGGAATTCTTTGGTTCAGTCTCTGAAGTTTTAGAATACTCAACAGTCAAAGATGAACTATGCAAACCTCTATCCTTCTTCTCATCATTTGATCGTTCTTCCAAACTTGGAGATGGAATGAAAATGTCCTAGGGAAGAACAAAAAGACACAAATAATCATTTTGTCATAATCATATTTCTTTTATATCTAATCCTTCAATTCTAAAATTTCTAAATCAACTACACAAGAATTTTAAAACTCTACGGCCATAATCACCAGTCTTTTCATCAACACAAGTCACTGTTTAATGCCCTTCTTGTGAATCATTGATCTAGAATAAGCACAATCCAAACAAAAACCTAAAGGTATTAACTTAGGTAGGAAGACACTTAAATTTAACTGTACATCACTACTAAAATCATGTCATACACTTTATGATGGGCCCTCAATTATACAGGAATCATGTGAACATATGCCTACACAGTCCACTTCAGTTCTCACAAAGTGGGAATATATACAGGCATAACTCAGAGATACTGCAGGTTCAGTTCCAGACCACCACAATACAGCACGTCACACAAATTTTTAGGTTTCCCAGTGTACATAAAAGTTATGTTTACATTATAGTCTATTAAGTGTGCAATAGCATTATGTCTTTAAAAGATGTACATACCTTAATTAAAAAATACTTCATTGCTAAAAAAATGCTAAATGTCATCCGATAATGCTGGATTGCCACAAACCTTCTATTTGTAAATAACAAATTATCTGCAAAGCATAATAAAGCAAAGTGCAATAAAATGAGGTATGCCTGTCCTTATTTCACATCCCACTATTTCAAAATATGCTAGCATTCATAAAGATGTTAAAATTCAAAGTTTACAATAATATTAGTCAACAGATACCACTACATACCAACAAGGAAGGCTGAAAGTAGTAAGACTACATCCTGTTGGTGAGGATGTGAAACAACTACAACTGTCATACACTGCTGGTGGCAATGCAAAAGCTAGAGCCACTTTGGAAAACAGTTTGGTACTATCTTCTAAAGCTAAACATACATTAATATTACCATATGACTCAGAAATTGTACTTGTAGGTATTAACCCAAGAGAAATAAAATCATATGTCCACACAAAGATGTAGTATGCAAATGTTCACAGCAGTATTATTCATAATAGCCCAAAACTAGAAGCAACCCAAATGTTCATCAATTGGTGAATAAATAAATTGTGGATATCTATATTACAGAATACTACTCAACAATAAGAAGGATTAAAATATTAAAACTTGCCAGAATATGAATGAATCTCAAAAATATGCTAGGCTAAAGAACTCACACACAAAACACCATACACTTTTGATTCCAATTATATGAAATTTTTTTTTAAATTTTTGGCTGTGTTGGGTCTTCGTTGCTGCATACGGGCTTTCTCTAGTTGCAGAGAGCGGGGGCTACTCTTCGTTGCGGTGCGTGGGCTTCTCATTTCAGTGGCTTCTCTTGTTGCGGAGCACAGGGTCTAGGCACGGGCTTCAATAGTTGTGGCTCGCGGGCTCTAAAGCGCAGGCTCAGTAGCTGTGGCACACGGGCTTAGTTGCTCCACAGCATGTGGGATCTTCCTGGACCAGGGATCGAACCTGTGTCCCCTGCATTGGCAGGCAGATTCTTACTACTGTGCCACCAGGGAAGACCTATATGAAATTCTTGAAAAAATAAAACTATAGTGACAGAAGGCAGATGAATGCCTGCCTAGGGTAGAAGAGTGGATGGGGGCGTGGGGAGGAGGGATCAACTGCAAAGGATTATGAAGAAACTTTTTAGGGTGAGGAAACTGTTCTGTACTTTGATGGTGATGGTGGTTATACATTTGTATACAACTACCAAAATTCATCCAACTATACACTTAAAATGGCATTCTTATTTTATGTAAATAATACCTTAAAAAAAAGAAAATAACCCAAAGCTTAAATATGTTTTTATGTAAGAATTTACGTTTAATGTGTTATTTTGCCTAACATAAATGCTATAACACTCTAGACATAGCTGATAAGGCATTCATTTCCTATTTTTAAGGGAATGAGGAATCAAAATAGGTTGCCAAACATTCTGTATATTCTATAACTTCTGGTATTTCAATGTCTGGTGTTACTGTTTACACTTTCAGATTATAAAAATAGTCATAAATTTCAATCTGCTCATATACTCTGAGGCATGACTGAGTATAAATTGGTTCAACACTTCTAATGGCAATTTGGCAATACACGACAACAGCCTTGAAATTTTATATACCCTTTAGCCCAATAATTCCAGTTCCAGGAAATTATTTGATGAAAATACACTGGGATTTAGCTACAGTGCTTGCTGTTCAGTACTAAAATTATTATTTAGAAAAGGAAATAATATAAAATATCTTAAATATCCACTGATAGGAGATTCATTTAAAAATTATGATACACCTACATGATGGAATACTTTGTAATTACACAAAATTGTAGATGAATATTAAAGAATATAGAAAAACATTCAGGCTATGCATTAAATAGAAAAGTTTTTAGTTAAAAAAGTATATGACTATATATTTTATTGTGGTCTATACATTTTTATATAATTTTCAAGTTTTTTTAAGTTAATAAATATATACCATTAAAAAGTTATGAAAAATAAAACAAAAAAGTTACAAGCAATTAGTTGAGACAGGATAATTGATGATCTTATTTTCACTTATCTGTATATTATACACACTCTACAAGAAAAATGTATTTATTTTTCTTGTTGTAAAAAATAAGTCATTTTACAAAGGCTTATAGTTAAGACATTGCTAATAAGATTATAAATACCTTTTTAAAAGTCAAACTCATAAAATAACCACTTTAAAGTGAATATTTACAGTGTGCAACCACCACCTCTATCTACTTTGAAAACATTTTCATCACTTCAAAAGGAAACCTCACGGACTTCCCTGGTGGCATGGTTAAGAATCCGCCTGCCAGGCATATACCCTGAGAAAACCGTAATTCAAAAAGAGTCATGTACCAAAATGTTCATTGCAGCTCTATTTACAATAGCCAGGACATGGAAGCAACCTAAGTGTCCATCATCGGATGAATGGATAAAGAAGATGTGGCACATATATACAATGGAATATTACTCAGCCATAAAAAGAAATGAAATGGAGGTATTTGTAGTGAGGTGGATGGAGTTAGAGTCTGTCATACAGAGTGAAGTAAGTCAGAAAGAGAAAAACAAATACAGTATGCTAACACATATATATGGAATCTAAGGAAAAAAAAAAAAAAGGTCATGAAGAACCTAGTGGCAAGACGGAGATAAAGACACAGACCTACTAGAGAATGGACTTGAGGATACGGGGAGGGGGAGGGGTAAGATGTGACAGGGTGAGAGAGTGGCATGGACATATATACACTACCAAATGTACAATAGATAGCTAGCGGGAAGCAGCCGCATAGCACAGGGAGATCAGCTCGGTGCTTTGTGACCACCTAGAGGGGTGGGATAGGGAGGGTGGGAGGGAGGGAGACGCAAGAGGGAAGAGATATGGGAACATATGTATATGTATAACTGATTCACTTTGTTATAAAGCAGAAACTAACACACCATCGTAAAGCAATTATACTCCAATAAAGATGTTTAAAAAAAAAAAAAAAAAAGAATCCACCTGCCAATGCAGGGGACACGGGTTCGAGCCACAACTACTGAGCCTGCGCTCTAGAGCCCACGAGCCACACTACTGAAGCCCGCGAGCCTAGAGCCCGTGCTCCGCAACAAGAGAAGCCACCGCAATGAGAAGCTTGCACACCGCAAAGAAGAGTAGCCCCTGCTCACCGCAACTAGAGAAAGCCCGCGCGCAGCAACTAAGACCCAACGCAGCCATAAATAAATAAATAAATAAATTTATTAAAAAAAAAAAAAAAGGGACTTCCTTGGTGGCACAGTGGTTAAGAATCTGCCTGTCAATGCGGGGGACATGGGTTCGAGCCCTGGCCCAGGAAGATCCCACATGCCGCGGAGCAACTAAGCCTGTGCGCCACAACTACTGAGCCTGTGCTCAAGGGCCCGCGAGCCACAACTACTGAGCCTGCATGCCACAACTACTGAAGCCCGCACACCTAGAGCCCATGCTCCACAACAAGAGAAGCCACCGCAATGAGAAGCCCGCGCACCGCAACGAAGAGTAGCCCCCGCTCGCCGCAACTAGAGAAAGCCCGCGCACAGCAACAAAGACCCAACGCAGCCAAAAGAAATAAATTAAATAAATAAATTTAAAAAAAAAAAAAGAAAAAGAAAAAGAGAACAAAGAACAGATAACCACGATAAAATTTTGGAAGAGTGGTCATCTATCTAGCAGACTAGTGAAAACTGAATTCCTAAGACAGCAGTGGAGAAAGCCAAGAAGTAACCCAAATTACACCTCAGAACTACCATGTCCCAAAAAAAGATTCAGGACTTGGCAGTAGCCCAAGTAACTCTGGAAGTGGTGATGAGGGTTGTGCTAAAAACAGGAGGAGGACTGCCTGGAAATCTATTTAAGAAGCAGTTTAATCCCCAGATTCGCTCTTCCTGACCCTCCTCTGCCCTGGAGAGGGTAAAACAGAGCATCCCTGAACTGGAGGAAAAGACGCACAGTTATCAGAAAGTACCAGACTGAAAACAGGGAGATTAAATGAAAATTTACATATTGAATGGAACCTGCATCTGCCTCTCAACATCCCCAGTCCTCTTCCATCATAGATTTCTAAAGCAATGGCAGACAGGAGGGAACCTGAACAAGACAAGATAAATCAAGATACTGACATGACGGGACCCCAAAAATGGCCCTGCAGATCACACTACAGTAAATTCCAGACACATGAAGCACCAACTACCAATTCAGAACTTCTAATCAGTTTTCTGGAATTTCACTCTTAAAGCAGTCAGACAATCAAGGATTATTAGCAGACTCTTGAGGAAAGCCTCTTTAAAAGTCAAACATCAAAACTAACAAAACTAAAATCTATTTGAAGAAATAGTGACTATTGCAGGGAGAAAACTTCTCAAAAACTATTATTAATATCATTAAGGAGATAAGATAGTATACCCATGAAATGACAAAATGCTATTTTTTTTAAAAAGGGAGAACATTCAAGGAAAAAAAAAAAAAGAGTATAGAAATGAAAAACCCAAGAGTAGAAATTAATGTCTCAGAGAAAGTTAAAAAATGGTTGAACCTGGCAGTTGCACTCCTAATTATATACAAGAGAAATAAAAATACACATCTGTGCAAAAACTTGTGCACAAATGTACACAGCATTATTTACAATAACCAAGAAGGGGAAACAACCCAAATGTTCATCAACTGAGAAACGGATGAATAAAACGTGGTATGTACATACACAGTATTATTCAGAATAAAAAGGAATGAAGTTCTGATACATGTCAAAACGTGGATGAACTGTGAAAACATTACAGTAAAGAAACCAGTCACAAAAGACTACATATTGTATAATTCCACTTATGTGAAATGCCCAGGACAGGCAAATCCATAGAGACACAAAGTAGATTAGTGATTGACTAGGGCTGGGGGTGGAGGAAATGGGAGTGACTGTTAATAAGCATGGGGTCTTTTGTTGGGGGTGGAGGGGGAGCCTGATGAAAATGTTCTAAAATTAGACTCTGGTGAATAACTATACAACTTTGTGAATACACTAAAAACCACTAGATTATACACTTTAAAAGGGTGAACAACACGATTCATGAATTATATCTCAATAAAGTCAGGGTTTTTTTTAAGTTTTAAAAAAAAATAGTTGAAATCATCCAGAAAGTTAAACAAAAGGAGAGAGAGATGGAAAGTAGGACACAAAATAATAAAATTACAAGACTATTCTAGGAGTATGAATATCCAAACAATAGGTATTCCATTAAGAAAAAAAAAAAGAACAAAGGGGAAGAAATTAAATAATTAAATGTCCCTGAACTGAAGGGCTTGAGTTTCTAGATTGAGAGGGCTTACCAACACAATGAAGAAAAACAGACCTATGCCAAGGGTCTGGAAGTTTCAGAACACTGGGGATAAAAAGAAAAATCTACAAGATTCCAGTAAGGAAAAAAAACAGCTCACCTATTAAAGATCAAAATCAAACTGGCCACACTTCTCAACAGCAACACTGGAAGTCTGAAGATGGTAGAGCGATGCTTTCAAAAGTTTAAAGGAAAATTATTTCCAAGCTAAAATTCTATACTCCTACAAACTATGAATCATGTATGAGAGTAGAAAGTATGCTACTAAAGAACGTCCTCCATCAAAATGAGGGAGTAAACCAAGCAAGAAGACACAGAGCCCAAGAGGAATCCAACACAAAGACAGGTAAGGACACTCTCCAAAGACAATGAAAGGGAGGTGACAGTTATATACCAGGAATAGAAGGTAATAGCACAGATTAGAACTCAGGAGGCTCCAAAAGTGGTTTCTCCAAAATGAAGAAGTTTGAGGCCCCTGAACATCTTGAAAGGAGATTTTGACAACTGGTGGAAAGCCTAGGGTTGATCTAGTGAGAAGTTCGTGCGTTAAGGTAGAATAATGATTAATGCCCCCTTTCAATTTCAAAGCAACATTTTTAAGAAGTTAAAGACATAGTACAAATTATACTCCAATAAAGATGTTAAAAAAAAAAAAAGACATAGTACAAAATTCAAACATAAAAAGTACATCAAGATGTTAGATGACCCTGGAAATGTTCTAAAACTAGATTCTGATAACAGCTGCACAATTCTGTAAATTTACTAAAATATCACTAAACTATACACTTAAAATAGGTGAGTTTTATGGTTTGTAAATTATACCTCAATATAGTTGTTTAAAAAAAAAAGATGTTAGGAGGAAAAAACTTTTTCTATGATACTCACATGAGAAAACTCAGGCTGGGATGGAACAGGAAGTGACCCAGGAGTGAAGACTGGTGTGCTCTGAGATACCGGTGTTGAGGCTTGTGGTGATATAGTGGGCTCAGGTGGGAGAGGGGGGTTTTCTATCTCTACTGGTTCATCACCTTGGAGTTTCTTCTGAAAAGACTCTCTCCCTTCAGATAACACTGACATATCCATTGGCTCATCTAGTTTAAAACAGGAAAAACAAATTGAGAAATAAGCACTCATCAATACTATTCATGTTCCAATACCACTAATAACAATTATATTCAGATATTTTCATCCCTAAAAAAAAACAGTGACAATTTTCAGAAAAGCTGATAGGTTAATAGAAGATTGAGTCCTAGAAATCTAGCAACACTTTATTCCCCTGGGGGAGGGAAATCCACACTCCTAAAATACTCAGATATAGATTAAAATAGGGTTCATCTAGGGATACCCATCCATCCATATGATAGTAAATTAACTTGGTTCCTCTGAGACCCCTTCCTGATTATAGCTCAGTTTTCACATTTGCATAGGAACGCCCAGATTAATGGCACCTAATTTAACCACAGGCCTTGAAAGGCAGTGAACTTGTTCACCACTCTAAGTAAATATCTACATATTTATGAACTCATTTTATTTGCATTAACTGCTAAGTGCAGAGAGGTGGATGCCAGGACAAATAGAGAAGAAGGAAAAACAAAAATCTATCAATGACAATCAGCAATGATTTATCAAAGAACAAAGTACAGGACACTAATCCTGAGATAAATTGCTCAGGAGGGAAACATAAACACAAACAAAACACAAACACTGCTTTTCCTATAGTATCCTACCCACCTGTAGGCTAACAGGATCTTCCTCAGAGCCAGCCTAGCTTGCTAGGTATTTGATTCATCAACCCCTTTTCCCCTATCTTACAACTTGACCCCAAACAGGCTTCCTTTAGACCACTCTCACAAAGTACCTATGCCATTTAGTTTTTGCCTAAAATCCACATTCATGCTACCAGGTACCCGCCCCACCTCCACCTCAATACCTACCCCTGCTGCTTAGCTTGGCCTCAAACGCACACTCCACTGTAATGCTAGGTTTGGGAACTGATGCTATAGGCCTTTATTACACTACCACAGCTGTGTTAAGTATTTTCATTACACCTTTTGATCTTTATTGCCGTGACAAAGCACTTATTAAGGACTGTTCTAAGCACTACATATAAAAAGGCTTTAGGTTAATATTCTTAGACAACAACAACAAAATACAAAAAGCATACACAGTTGCACAGTTATGCACATATTAAGCAAATGCATTAAATCTAAAATATAATTGACAAAGGAAAATACAATGTTACATTGTATTGAAAAAAAAAGAACACTGAATCATATACATAACATGATCCCACTTGTGTAAACATACTTCTTTATATTTATGCATAGAAAACACACTGAAAGGAAACACACATATCCAAATACTAATTATATCTGGACTGTGGTATCACAGGTGATTTTTATTTTCTTCTCATTACTTTCCCATATGCTTTCCAAACTTTCTGCAGTAAGTACTAATTATGTTTACAGTCAGGGAGAAAGCATTTTTAATATAATTATTTTTATATATCTTCAGTGTTCACACTACAGATAGAAAAAATGGTTCTAAGGATATGCCAAACTTAACTTGCATTAACAGCATTTTTCGTAGAATGGATTCACTTTTATTTTTCACTGAAGATATCACTAATCATGTTATGCTTAGAATGATATTAGTCCATTTGGATACCTACATTGATTTTAAGAGAAAATAGCCAGACACAAACTTTGTGACAGAAGAAAGTCTAAGATTAAATTTTGTCATGGGTAAATGAAAACCCATGAGCACAGGCTCTGGAGGCAGCTGCCCAAGTTCAAATCCTGCCTCTAAGACTTAGTTGTGAAATCTCTCTGTGCCTCCATTTTCTCATCTGTAAAATGGGGATAAAAGTAACACCTACTTCTTAGGACTGTTGTGAGGATTTAAAAAAAAAAACAAACAAAAAAAGAAACAAAGAGAAGAACCTAGAACAAAAGAGAAGCAAAAAGAACAGGGCCTGGCATAAAATAAGTGTTCAATAAATATTAGCTATTGTACCATTATTGATATGTGAAAGAATGAAAAGGAAAAAAATCATGGAATTTATTGGAAAAGGCTTTGTAGAAGTAGGAAAAATTTAGAAATATCTTGAATGACTGGATAGGAGACTAGAACAGAGCAAAAGAGGTTTAGATAATGACATAAATTAAGTAAAAAGAAAAACTTTCTTGTGAATAAAGTAATATAAAATTACTAGGTCCTCAATGGAGGAAGGGAATTAAGTCAAAATTTCTACCACCTGCTCCTAACCACTCTTTGGCTAAAACTGCTTTGATAATAGCAGAAATAACCTATAAAGAACAAAAGAAACAATTTTTGGTTCCCTCTGACCAGTAACATGTTACCATGCTGCTGGAGACTATTAGGCCAATGGCAATAAAGGTCTTCATTATACTATTGATAATTCATTTGAGTTCAACTTGAACAATTTTCCCTTAAGGGTCTTTTCAAAAATTAAGTTGTCAATACAGAACTCTCAGAAGAATCAGTGCTAGAAGAGTAAAGAACTGAGGAAAGCACTTAACACTAGGCCACTCCCCTGAAGCTTAGACATGAGTCCTAGCGAATAGCTGAGGTCACAGTGTTCTAACATGTAAAGGAACAGTACACTTCACAAGGCAGAAGAAGTGCTGCCCCTCTTCTAACCTGAGATCAACAGACAGATCAAGAGAGCTCACCTTTTCTCCCTTCTTGCTCTGTGGGACTGCTAGGAACGATAAAGGGGGTAGATCGGAAGGCGTCAGGGGAAGGAGCAACAAGGTCTGAGGAATTCCTTTATACAAAGAGAGAGCCACAGGTTATTTTACCACAGCTACAGCTTCACACTTGCTTTCTACTTCCTAACAGCAAAAATATCTATAACTCATTCAAGTACTTATTAGTGCTTCTCTCAAACAGCTAACCGAGGTTGGTAGAAGAGCCATGAACAATACTTCAATAACTATTTCTCACACCAGACATATCCAAAATTAGAATTTAAAAAAAAAAAAAAAGATTAAGGGAAAAGCCATATGATTACAAGAGAAAGTAAATGACCAGACACAAGGACATCATGACTGAAAAGCAGGATGAGATAGTGCTAAAAAAATTAATTCATCTGCAGATTTGAGACAAATATTTACTCCATTTTTTGCCTATTATGAGAAAGATCATGCACATTCTTATTAAAAAAAAAAAAAAAAAAAAAGCAACCTCTTTGCCCTAACACGGATAAAGAAATCCAACTACTGTCAACTCTAGCATAACCTCTTCTGCACCCCTATGCCATTAAATGGGAAGAACTGCTAGCCAAATGGAGCAGCAGGCAGCTTGTTTTTGGACACGTAACAGTCTCTAAATAACTGGGCAGTCTCTTTCCTGGTGAAACCTTCAGGCTACAATTTTAAAATCTCCAAATGGGAAAGCAGATCTACCTGCCTTCGATAATTCCACTAAGTTCTTATTCCCCAAAATTCTTAAGCCTAGAGTTTACTTTTCAGTTTCAAAAAGACTTCTGGACTACCAACTTTAGCTCTTTCAACCTTAGCCTAAAACCATCAGGCACATGTTTCCTTGAAAGGGTTATTTTAGGCTTACTTACGTGGAAAGACTCTCCTGAACAAGAGACCTCTGACCAGAGAGCTGCAGGAGGTGCAAAGTGGTGGCAGGTGTGGAAGCCAAAGAACACCCACCTTCCTCCCTTGAAGGAGTAGAGCAACCATCAGACGCTGAGAAAAAAAAAAAATTCTAGTTGCATTTACTTCTCATATTGACATTACTGAACTGTCAAAAAAAACAAGACACTCAGTAGTACAAAAAGCGTAATATTCATATCCACCCATGTTCCAAGAGGGCAGAAACTGTTTTCTAACTGCAGTACAATTAGTGGAATGCCACGCTAACACAAATCTTGAGTGACCACTAAACAACCTCTCCCTAATGAATTATGGGTTTCTTTTATAAAGAATTGACAAAAAGAACTCCTTAGTCCTTTCTGTCATGATCGAAGCCTGGAGAAGAAAAGCCAGGACGCTTAAACCTCTCCTTGGCTGCTCTTCTTTCTTGTGAAGTTTCTATTATAAGACAGCAAGCGAGCCCTTTATTCCAAGGTCTACCTAAGGTGAAGTAAAGCTCATGCCATGATGCAGATGGGAGAAGTCAAAACGATGTGCATGACACCTGATGATATGAATGCAGCAATTTTCATGATTAGAACCTGGGCTCCTCAAAAGACAGGAAAAATAATAAAGCGTAAGTAAAAGGATATATGAGCAGCCTTTACTGATTTATACTATGAAGAGGCTCCTGTTGGTCCCTTCTCCCTAGCAACAAATGGAGTATCAGCTGTATTAACTGCAAGAATAAAGAAATTTCTTAAGTACAACCTTGTGGCTTTAATGAGAGACCAGAAAAGGTTTCTTGGTGATGCTCTGTATGTCCTGCACACATTCACAGCATAGTACAGGACTATAACCTTCTCTTCCTCCCTACTTACAACCAATACATCATATTTTGCTGATTGTTACTGACGCTTTCTGGCTCTGTGAGGTTGCAGCATGGGGCACTGGTGGGGGTTAATGAAAGGTGAAACAAATACCATTCTAGTCTTCTAAAGGTATTATGTTCTTTCTGCTGGACCATAACTTCCTATTTGTGGCAGAGGAACTAATAAACAGATGAATAAGTAGACTGTTACCCAGGTGAACATGAAAATCTTCATTTAATTATTGTGATATTTAAGATTTGAAGACTTATGATAACAGAAATAGTTACTCTGCCCATAACATTAAATCTGCCATATTATTAGCTAGTATTCTTCAATATCTCCATTTCCAAAAGAGAAAGAAAATTATGCTAACACACGTTAAATAGCAATTATTTCCAAAAAGCCCTTCTCATTAATCAGCTAGAAATGTACTTTCCTTCCATACCACAAACAAGTCTGCACACCTATAAAGTGCCTTGTGACTTAAAACAGTAGCCTCAGAACAGAAATAAAAGTTTAGATCTTCAGAAAAGAAGAGCTACGGCAACTAATTACTCTTTGTACCTGTTTTATTGCTCTGGTCAAACAAGTCTTCCTGAGTTGACAAAACCTCAGGCTCTGGTGACTTCTGAATCTGCATCCCACCTTCCAGAAGTTCTTGAACAGATATTTGTTCTTTTGTTTCCACAGCAGCAAGAGAGCCTTTGGGACTAGCAGGCATGTCCTCTGACCTAGGAAATTCATATCGCCAGGAGAAAAAGTTACTATGTTCAAAGGCTTTCATCTTTGAACAAAGAAGCATTTCCTGTTTTGTGTGTTTTCCTTTTTTAATTTCAAAACTTCCAAAAACTATTTATTAAAAGTGAAATAAGCTACACTTTATAATGACGCAAAGCCCTCAGCCCATTTCAAAGTGTGTCTCAGTCTCTCACAAAGCAATACCTCTTTTCCACTCTGCTCACTGCAGTGTTGCATGCTGTCCAAGATTTCTGATAAGTGAGTTAGGGATTTCTGTTACATACGTTGTTATCTAGAGGTGCATGAAGGAGTGTGACCCAGACCACAACAATGCCAGAACGAACAATGACCTCCCACAGAAAGGGCTTGGATGTAAATCATCCTCTGCACCAGCCACACACGTTATCTTCTGCTGACCTTTTTGATCTGATCTACTCAACCCAAGCCCCAAACCAAGACTCCTTCACACAAATACTACTTACACATGTAAGACACTCACTGCTGGCTCCTTTCCAGAGACTTAGGAGGTTCACCTACTCTACCATTCCCCAGAGTAAACAGGATAGCAAAACTACCTAGAGAGTAATTTCCTAAGGAAAAGCGGAAAAAGTCAGCCCCCGTTAAGCTGAGTGTTTTGCATTAGAAAGACAACTTCTCTTGATATTCAACTTTGTTCAGTACCCCATTCCCCACTGTTTCTACTGAAGGAAGAAACAAAAGAATACTAAATGTTTACTCATTCCCTCCTCCAAAATGGAAACATCCCACTTGTCCTCTGCCATATCTAAACTTGGGGTATTGACCAGAGACAATGCTGTTTTGGATACAACAATCACCATAGGCAGAACAAAGGTATACTGACCAATTCCCACCAAGTTAAGAGCCTGAAAGACACGGGAAAAGAATACCTCACTATATATCTATGCCATAAGCTACCAGATGCAGGATACCTGAGGATCCAACGCAATCTGGGTGCTCCTCAAGTATAAAAACAGTAGACTTTCAAATATAACATTCTTGTGACTCTTACAATACCAGAGAAGCTAGAAAGACATCCCACAGAGAGACAGTGCCTCTGCAGACAAAGAACAGAGAGGAGGAGTAGCAACCAAAGATTAAGGGGTCATCCTTACAGTTAGAGCAGCAATAAATTGGGTTTGTAATATGCCTAAAGATAAGGACACAATGAGAATTCATAAACAATAAATGTTTCTACTGGACCATAAATACGCCCAGGGCAAGGGGGAAAAAAAAAAATCAAGAATTTCTAAAAATGTTTCCACCTGGCCAAGTGAAATGAGTGTAACCCCATAGATAGCAGAAACCCAAAAATACTTCCTAGAAAGAACTTGGTTTACCTTGCAGGTGGTGAATTTTGCTCTTCTACCACAGGTACATCCTTACTGGGCTGTGCTGCCACAGGGATATCCTTGCTGGGCTGTGCTGCCATGGGGCTACCTTCATTAGACTGTTCTTCATGCTTAATTGCTTAAAGTTTTAGAAGACGATAGGAAGGAGATATTTAATTTTTCAAAGTACTAGAAGTAGTCCCAAATGCTTTTTAAAAGGCAAAGATTTTAAAGAAAGAAATACAAACTGAAAATATATACAGGCATCATTCCAGAAAGGAAAATAACCAATTACCCACTTACAAAAAACCTTAGTATGCAAGCCATCAACTGGCAAGTACTCGCCAGACAACTCTACAACCTTACTATACTAATTTAGATTATATTAACTTAGATAGCTATAAGATATATCAAGGAAAAAACAACTAGCTCTAGCATGGGAGGAAAATACTTATAAACAAACTCTAAATGCAGAAAACATGTTACGTACCAATATTAGCATCCACATCAGATAGCCTAGTATAAGCAGAGTTGGTGGTTACCGACTGTAGAGGCTCTTTGTCTGCTTCACGTGGCACAGTTTGTTCCTCAACATCCTGGCTCTGGGAGAGTTCTAGAATCCCAAAGCCCAGCTGTGATGAGGCAGGATCTAGGAAGAAAACCACAAGAAATCAGATATCATCCCACAACATTATGCACTATGCAAGGTGCTGCCCTTTAGCAAAAGAAGGTCATATTAAGTCCTTCACATCAAAGCCCTGTCCCCCAAATTTTTTTCAAAATAAAATTAAGAATAAAAGCACTAAAAGCAAAGGGGGAAAACGCATAATGAAGCAAAAAACTGTGTACTATAAAACCTTACAAGCACCTAATAAAGGTAGACTATTTCTACTTTCTAAAGAAATACATAAGCCCCTCCACACACACACACACACACACACACACGCAGAGAGCACTGTACTTCAGACTGTAATTCACCCCACAAGGCATGCATCCCAAAAGTATTTGAAAAACAAATGAATACAAAAGAAGTAGGAGTCAGTATGCAGAAAGGGGGCTAAAAAATGAGCTAAAAATTCCTGAACACCAAAATTAGGTGGATTATCTTAGACTACCAGCAAATTTCCTAATGACTATTCTCAATTTAATGATCAGAAATCTATAACCTGATAAAAGGGAGAAATTTAGACATCTGCATGCTCATGTTAAAGGGGCTAGACCAATCTACTATCCTGAAAAAGGCATAAAGCTACCTTCAGCACCAAGGGAGTGTGTGGTATCATCTGAAATATCTTCTTCCTTTTCCTCTTTCTCCTTCTCTTCCACCTCTTCTTCCTTCTCTTCACCCACAGGAGGAGCAGATTCCACTGACATTCCCAAAACACTATACAGAAAAAAGACACAATCATGTGTTCGCAGATAGGCCGGGATATTTTGCTCAAAGAACTCTTTAAATTTTATTGTGACTCTCCACACACCAACCACGTTTTAAGCAAATTTGAAAAAGTAAAAAACCTCACCCTATTATTGCTTCTTTCTACAAAAAGCACCTAAAAGGTTAACAACTCAAAACACTGTAGTACAGAATTAAGTAATACAAATAAGAGACAGAAGAAAGAAACAAACATACTTGATTTTTATCTTTCTCTGAAAAAATCTGAGCAGGGGTAGAAAAATCTTGCACTCAAGAGAATTACTGACAAGTGACAAGAGAAGATGTGCATTAGATGTGCAGAGAAGGGGGTCAAAAATACATCTATTTAATAGAACACAGTTCACAAAAGAATTTTAGCAAAAATTCTTAGAATACATAACATAGAACCACAGTGGCTGAAAAAAATTCAGGTAAGAGGTCTGTGTATTAAAAAGAAGACATCACAGGTCAAAAAATGATAAACAAAAGTAAAAGACACATAACAATTAGGAAAAAATATCTGCAATAATATAACAAAAGAATAGACTCCATAATATACAAGGAACTCATAAGAAGAAGCTCAAGGTATGAATGGACAAACAACAGAAAAGACAACTCACAAAAAAAAGAAATACAAATGTCTTTAAACATGTAAGAAATCAGAGAAACCATTTGTTGCCAATCAAATTAGAAAAAAAAACCTGTAAATACTGTACTACTATTCAGTGCTGCCCAAACCTGAGGTGAGATTAGCATTATCACATACTGTTTATGAGAGTATAAACTAATAGAACCTTTCTGCAGAACAACTGGGAAATATGTATCAAGAGCTCTAAAAAATGTTCATACCTAGTAATTTCAACTGTAAAAAATAATTTGAAATATGAAAAGATCCTTATACAAACTTACTTTCGAAGTTCACTGTGACTAACAACCTGCTGTAAGCCCAACAGTAGGTAAATGATTAACTAATTTCATAATCCATAAAATGTAATTTATGCAGCCGTTAAAAATGTTCAAAACAGGGCTTCCCTGGTGGCACAGTGGTTGATAATCTGCCTGCCAATGCAGGGGACACGGGTTCGAGCCCTGGTCTGGGAAGATCCCACATGCCGCGGAGCAACTGGGCCCGTGAGCCGCAACTACTGAGCCTGCGCGTCTGGAGCCTGTGCTCCGCAACAACAGAGGCCGCGATAGTGAGAGGCCCGCGCACCGCGATGAAGAGTGGCCCCCACTCGCCGCAACTAGAGAAAGCCCTCGCACAGAAACGAAGACCCAACACAGCCAAAATAAATAAATTAATTAATTAATTAAAAAAAAAAAAAATGTTCAAAACAACCAAATGCAACATGTAAACCATAAATCTGGATTGGATACTGGATTAAAAAAAAAAAAATATATATATATATATATATATATATATATAAAATAAAGCCATCTTTGAGACAACTTGGAAAATCTGAATATGCACTTATTACTAGGTTTTACAGAATCAATATTTTCTTAGGTGTGATAAGGGTATTATGATAATATAGGATAATATTTTTCTTAGGGGATGAATGCTAAAGTATTTGAGGGGAACTATGATTTCTGCAACTTTGCTTCAAAACAGTATATTTTATACACACACACACAGAAAAAATTCATAGTATATTTTGAAAAAATGCATAGTATCTTTTCATCTCTACTGTGGGTTTAAACTTTTAAAATAAAAAACTTGGGGCAAATGTTATTTAGAGTTTTAATTGCCAGGGGAAATTAATTGCTCATGTTGTTAAGCAAAAAGGTCAAGAAACACAGGAACTTTTACTTCCCATGTGTCAACTATGTATATCAAGTGCACAACAACAACAAAAAAAACAACAGGGAAAATAAGCCAAAATGTTTACAGCAATTAGCCTCTGGGTGGCAGAATTACAGATGACATTTTTTGCCTCCTTGTAACTTTCTACCCATTTAACACTTCATATAAAGACCATTAAGCATAAGTTTAATAAGCATAAAAGAGAAGAAAACATAAATTTGCAAAGTTGGGGACCATGATCCAAGGAAGAGAAAAAGGACTGAATAAAGACTTTCACAAAAATTAAATAGAACGTTACCTACACAACTGGGAGGACCAGATGCCTGACCTCAGGAAACACAGGGAAAGAAAGTCAAGAGCGTGTATGACAAAAAGTAGAAGAGCAATGAAAGACAGCACAAACCACACACCTTGGATCTTCCTCAGTCTCTTTTGGTGGTTTTCTTCAAGTTCCTAATGCTCGTAGGCACAGTGAGTCCTTGGACCTCTTCTTCACCTACACTCACCCCCTTAGTGATCTTATCCAGACTCACGGCTTTGAATATCATCCATATGCTTATGACTCTGCAATTTTAAATCTCCAGCTTAGACCTTCCCCCTGAGCTCCAGACATTCACACTGTCAACTGCCTCCAACTGGCAATTGAAAAGGCAGCTCAACTTTAACAGGTCTATAACTGACCTTCCCCTGCAGTCTTCTCATCTCAATTAACAGCAACTCCATTCTTCTAGCTCCCAAACGAAAAACATGGAATCACTGTTACCTCCTTCATCTCTCGCATACTTCACATCCAATCTATCTTTGAATCATATTTTCAAAAACCCAGAATCTCACCACTCCTCATCCACTTCTACTCTGGTCTAGCCACTGTCACATTTTGCCTAAATTATTTCAGTAGTCTCCTAGTAGGTCTTCCTGACTCTGCCCTTGCTCTCCCTTCAGACTATTCCTTTCTAAATTTAATCTGAAGAGCTTTCTTTTTATTTTAATTTTTATTTTTCCCAGCTTTATCGAGGTATAATGGACAAATAAAAATTGTATATTCTTCAGTCTATTCCTGATCCAGCGGCCAGAGTGATCCTGTTTAAATCTAAGTCAGATCATGTCATTTCTCTGCTCAAAACCGTTCAAAAACCGTTTCCTAATAGTAAAAGCCAAATTCCTCACAATGATCCATAAGGCTTTATGTATTCTGGTTCCCTCTTTACTTCCCTGACCTCTTCTCCCACTCCTCTCAAGCACTCCACGCCAGCCACACTAACCTCCTTGTCATTTCTCAATTATTCCAGGCACATGCTTCTCTCAGGGCCTTTGCATTTGCTGTTCTCTATGCATGGATTACATTTATCCCAAATAATAGCAGAGATCACTTACTTAAGATTTTTAGTCAAATGTCACATCACTAAAGCATCCCCTAAGTCATCCTACCTAAACTTGCAATTCCTTTGATGTTTCCCATCCCCTTCTCTGCTTTATTTTTCTCCTCAGCCCTATCAGAGTCTAAGATACTATATATTTTTACTTATCTATCATGTATTGCTATATCCCATACCAGAACGTAAGCTCCATTAAGGTCTAGGGTTTCTTATCTCTTCTGATCACTTTGTATCCCCAAAACTCAACAGTGCTTGGCATATAGGAAATACTCAATAAATATTTAATTAGAATGATTAGGTGAATCAGAAGAGGCTTGAAACTAATCCGATTATAGACAAAAAATAGTACTGATATTAAACTTTTCTCCACTATCCAAAACTGATGGAAAAAGAAAACAAAGGTTTAAATACATTATTTAGAAATACAGAAGTAGCCAATAAAAGAAATAAAACAATTATCATCAAAAATTAGGAGAATGTTGTTGTGAGTTAAAACCTCATCTTTCATTACGGAACTCAAGTGTCTTAATCTGATAAAACAAGAAATGGTAATACAACAGTGTGACTTAGTTTTACAACAGTATTAAGAGCTAGGAGGACAACCTCCCAAAGAAATAAAAGCACAAACACTTAAAAAGCGTTACCTCTGTGAAAGGGGACCAATGGTGGGAATGGACTCTTTGCTTTTCATAATAAGTTCTTTTTAAAATAAATTATGTATTTATATTACTCTTAAAAATATTTAACAGATCTCATCAAAATTAAAAACATGCTCTATGGAAAAAACCTCTTAAGAGGATGAAAAGACAAGCTACAGAGTAGGAGAAAATATTTGCAAACCACATATGCTACAAAGGACTAATATATAGAATATATAAAGAAGTCTCAAAACACAATAAAAAAAAATCCAGTTAGAAAATAGGTAAAAGACATGAACAGACATTTCCTTGAAGATGTACAGATGGCAGAGAAGCACACGAAAAGATGTTCAACATCATTAGCCATTAGGGAAATGCAAATTAAAACCTCAATGAGATATTATCACACACTTATCAGAATGGCTAAAATAAAAAATAGTGACAACACCAAATGCTGGTGAGAATGGAGAGAAATTGGATGTCTCATACACTGCTAGTGGGACTGTAAAATGATACAGCCACTATAGAAAACAGTTCAGCAGTTTCTTAAAAAAACTGAACAGGCAACTACCATATGACCCAGCAATTGCCCACCTGGCCATTTATCCTAGAGATATGAAGACTTACAAAAACCTGTATGCAAATGTTCATAGCAGCTTTATTTACATTAGCCAAAAACTAGAATCAACCCAGATTTCCTTCAATAGGCAAATGGTTAAACAAATTGTGGTACATCCATACCATGGAACACTACTCAGCAGTAAGAAGGAACAAACCACTGACACATGCAACAACTCATATGGATCTCCTGGGGCTTATGCTAATTGTAAAAAGCCAATCCCCAAAGATTATATACTGTATGATACTATTTATATAACATTTTAAATGACAAAACTTTACCAGTAGAGGATGGTCTTTTTTTTTTTTTGGTCCCACTGCACGGCTTCCTGGATCTTAGTTCCCCACCCAGGGATCCAACCCACACCCTCAGCAGTGAAAGCACAGAGTCCTACCCACTGGACCACCAGGGAATTCCCCAGAGGATGGTCTTAATTAGTGGTTGCCAGAGGTTCACATGCAGGAGAGGGAGGTGGGTGTGGTTATAAAAGGACAACACTGGAGCTCCTGTTCAGCATTTTGACCTCAGTGGTGGATAAACCTACACAGGTGATTAAGCTGTATAAAAATTAATACACACACATGAGTACAAGTAAAACTAGGGAAATGTGAATAAGTTCACTGGATTTTATCAATGTTGATATTCTGGTTGTGAAAGTATACTATAGTTTTGCAAAGTGGTACCATTGGGGGAAACTGCGAAAAGTGTACAAAGAATCTCTCTGTACTATTTTTTACAAATGCATGTGAATCTACAATCATCTCAATTTTCTTAAATGTTTAACGGGGAAATAAAAATATCCTCAGCATCATATTTTAGGACACTTCATGTTTAGGACCACAGGCTTACATCACAATAGGACATTAGATAAGAGAGGAAGATCTTTTGGAATTTTATGATATATAAAAGTTCACAAGCAGCCTTTTTCAAAATATTTGCATTAATGAATAAAGACAACATAAAGAGATCAGTATACATGTGTTTTGAAGAGCTTTCATTCTTTTGGAATCAACCCCACATTCTCTGCAGTTTCGTGGCCTTTACACATGCTGCTCCCTGTGTCTGGAAAGCTCCTCCTCCTACACTTCTGTGCCACACACTTCATGCCACACTTCTCCCCAGCCCTTCAACTATGCTTAACAAATTCGTATTTATAGTTTAGATCATCCTTCTCAAAGAGGTTTTCCCTGATCCCCCATGTTAGGTTATATATTCTATTTTTTCCCTCTTTACAATGATCACAGTTCTCACTGAATAGCTATTTATGTAATTATTTAACATCTGTTTCCCCTGTTAAACTGTAAGCTCCATGATGGCAAACATGCTTTAAAACACCTACCACAGTGCCTGCACGTTTACTGAATGTAAGCATTCAAGTATTTTTTTTAAGGAAAGAGCAACACCTTGATGCAAAAAGGGAAAAGAAGTAGCATGAGACTTCTCAAACAGTACCATTCATTTATAACAAGGGGTACACACGCATTCTGTCCCCACTGGTTCAAACTCAGATGCCGAGCCACAAAAACACAGGTAAGCCTGGCACATGTTCCTAAAGAGGTATCACAAAAACTTAAATGCCTACAAAAAGCAAAGAAAGGTAACATAAATGAGTTAAGTGGCTGGGTTTAAGAACAAAAGCACAAGCCCTAGGATAAATGAAAAAAGAATACCTGGCCTTAGTGTCCAAGTACAACAGTGAGTTACAGGCACTATGACAGACCATAGCACTCATGCCCTATCTAAGCAGAGGCTGGCTGCTCACAGCTCCAGCCAACTGCTGCCAATAATACAACAGTTGCATTACTTCCGGCCTAGTAATCCCAGAAGCTGGAAATCTAAGTTCTATGTGAAATTTCCCTACTTTTAAATGCTATCAACAAATTCAAATATATTTTACAACTATGTGTGGGCCAACTAGAACCCACCTGCGGGCCAAAATAAGTCCACCAATTTGGGGATTGTTCTAAAGCATCCAACTGATGATTTGAGAGAAAAAATTTAAGTGCAAACACAGAGTATTAAACATACACACACATACACACACAAAACACTTATTTTTGAGATAAAACCCTAGTCTTTCACCTCAAACTAACATCCTCCTCTCTGACTACCTCCCTTTTCTATTCCACCACCCCAAGACTCCTACGTTCTCCTTTGATCTTAGGAGAATTTGGGTGTTGAATAGTAAAAAAGAAAGAGAGGCACTTGAGTCAGAAGGACTCAAAGCCCAGCTCTGTCACTTACTAGCAATGCATTCTAGAGCAAGGTTTTTAACTTCTTTGCCTATCACTTCCCCCCCTAAGTAAGGGAAGTAATATAATGTGTTCATCGTACAACTGCTTTAAGGATGAAATTAAATGGCAGTATATATCAAACATCCCATCTAGTGCCTAACATAGAGGATAAACTCAATAAATGGACAATGTAAAGATATACAGGAGACAAAGTAAAAACTGAATACTGTTTAGGGTATGAATTAAACATTCTGGGTCTAAAACTGGCGAGGTTCTTTGGTTGGTAGGTAGAAACCATGCTTAACTGTTTTGATAATATACCTAAATATTTTTTGATTATTTTTTCTAGTAATAAGTCATATCCAAGCTAAGAATAAGGAATGCTTGTTTCACATGCACAAGGTAGATCACAATCTGAATAATGTAGGTGCAAAAAAATGTTACCACCTTCACAAAAGAGATTCCAGCTATCAGTACCAACAGAATGCTAGTTAATAAAAAAAAAAAAAAAAAATGCTAGTTAATACAATTCTGAAATCCCACTCCCTAATTCACAAAAATAAGATTAATCCTTTTATCCTTGGGATGAGACAAGTACAGATAAAAAAACTGATCCACTAATACATTTAAATAAATTCCTTCAAACACTAGTATACCTGCTTGTCCTATTTGGCTGAGGTAACTGTTCAATGACCTGACTGATGGAACCACACGTGTCCAAATGAGAAGAATCCATAGACTCTGAAAAAAATAAGTGGATATTAGCAGAAAAGGCATTTACCACCAAATTGTAATACAAATTCAAGAATGAAGACAATACCAATCTAATCAGCTACATTAGAAAACCAACCTTTTGAGTACCTACTATGCACCAGATACTGTGCCAGACTTCCTTACATACATTCACCACAACCACATAATGTTTATATCCACCCGGCTCCAACAAGAGCACCCTTGCAAAAGGGACCTCACCTGCAGCTTTGTTTTCTTTCAGATGTTCATTGAAGCCACTATTACTGTCTCCTTGTTCTTCTCCAGCTGTTTGTTCACTATTGGACACAACATCCTAGAAAATATATATATATAATATACATCCCAGAAAATATACCTACAAAATATACATACATAATGTATATATACATAATATACGTACATAATATGAAATATACATTTCATAATATACTATATATGAGGTAATCCAAAATGATACATATTTTTGTGAAAATGATTTTATTTTCCAGCCAACTTTATCCAAAAGATCTCCTAAGTACTTACTATGCAGCTTGGTCTAGATTAGGGGGAAAAAAAAAAATCTACTCAATCATTTCCAAGCAACCTATCACTCACCAACACAGGGTTCTCTTTGTGCGTCTGTAGATTAGCAAGGTGTCGAGATAGCATACTGAAGCGAGAACCAGAATCATCGTCTAGAACCTGGCTTTCAGGCTGAGAATCTTCAATGATCAGGCAAGGAGTGTCTTGCTGAGAGAAATCTGACTCCAACTGACTTCCAGTAGGGTCCATCTGCTCCCCTGGAATGGAATAACAAAAGATCAGTTCTGTGTAACCTACTAGCCTTCCTCATGCAGTCTGAGCTTAAATAATGAGGCGGAAGTACAAGACCTGGAAAAGGGGACCAGTGTAGGACTCTTCCAATTAGAACATTATAATCGCTGCAATCACTTTCCTATCATACCTTCCAAGGCCCGATTTCCTCGTTATTTACAATCAGCCTGCCTATCCTTCTCTCCCCCTTCCATCACCTTCCCGTAGACACCCTTTCCCCTCCTTCCTAACCTCTTCTCTCCCCGCCCCTTTTTCCATCCCCCACAACTCTCCCTACGTCCTTCTGGCGCCTCTACCACCCCCCAAAAGGCTTCTTTGTAGTCTCTGCTCGTCTTAACCCCCACAGGCCTTCACGCTTCCTCACGACCACCCAGCCTTCCTAGCTAGGGCTACCCCACCCCCTCCTCAGGGCCCTCCAACCCTTTCCCTGTCACCGCCGCCATGCTTGCCACCCCGCCCCCTCCGGTCTGCCATCCCCTTCAGACCCGAAACCCAAGCCTTCAGAGCCTACTACTCCCCCACTTTTCTCCAAACAGTACCAGGCATCCCGGTGGGAGGTCCCTCGCGCTCCAGCTAGAGATCTCCGCACACTCCCCAGGTCCCTCCAGCTCGATCCCCAGGTCGACGCTGTAGCCACCGCCGCCACGGGCCGCGAACTCCCCCTTTCCCGTCGCGTCACGCGGTATCGGCTCGCCCATTCGCTGCTGCTGCCCGCCACTCAAGAAAGCCTGTGGATGATTGGTGGCTGCGCGGAGTGCCCCGCCCCACGTAAGAAAAAGGAACACGGCGGCGTGTTTCCATGGCAGCCTGGACGTTGCAGGCCGTCCCTCTAATACAGCCGGAGAATGACAGTATCCTTGAACCGAAGGGACCTTGAGAGGGCGTGAAATATATTCCCCTGCCTCCAGGACGGTTGTTTGTACCACTAGTCAGACATAAGAGAAAAGACCAATTTTCTATCGTTCATGCAACACAAGGCCCCTTCTCTCACCCTCTTCTGTGGAAAAGGAGAGGGTTTCCCGGCTTTCTAATAAAAGGGCAAAGAAGATCCAGGATGGCTAGAATTTCAAAGCTGGTGAAACTGAAGAGAGAGAGGACTCTTTGGGGTTTACCGGGTCAATCAGGATCCCTTTTGTAGGCCTCTACCCGAATTCAAGGGCTTCACATTACGTCTCTGCCAGTTCTTTAAAAAAAATTTTTTTTTTCCATTTACATTGTCTGAGGGCCCCGGTAAGCCATATTTTTCCCCATTGCCCTTTCCAGTCTGAAACGTCGTAGTTCAAGCTTCACATTTGCTTATCGTTGACCTATCTTTTGTGGAACTGCAGCCTACAGAGACCATAAACCTAGACATGTTTTGCACCTCCGGTTGAGACAATTGAGCACAGTAACTGTCAGACTCGGTGGTGAAGAGAACAGCTGCCGCCCCTTTAACTAGATGACCTCAAAGGTCCCTCGAAGCCTTGAGAGTCTATTATCCTAATTATGGTGCCGGGGTCTTATAGAGGGTGTGGCAGCTGTGACTTGTATTAATGAAGGAGGCCCCATGAGGAATATGGTTTTGTTTTTGGTTTTTTTTGCGTGGGGTGTTGATTTTTGTTTTTAAGTGGTGGTTGGATCTGGGATGGAATTCTAGCCAGAGCAGCTGTCAATAGGGAAAGCACCTAGCACACTGCCAGGCATATACATAGTAGGCATTCAGTAGGAAGTAGTTTTCTCTCTCTACCCCAGGCTCAGAATGACTTAAGCACAGCCCAACCATGATTCTCCAATTCTGTAAATACCCAATTCAAAACCTGATATAGGCTAAGCTGAAGTGGAGCTTCCTACCAACAAATGTTCTCCCTATCAAAGCATGTCATCTCAGTATATGTTACTTATGGGAACAAAAGGACAGACTCTTTGAAATGAAACTTTCCTGAAAAATCTAGAATCTATTGTTGCTATAACTAGAATATAATTAGGGTCCCCAGAATGTTTTATGAGTGGAGCAATAAATGGAATGGAGCACACAGAGACACATCCCACTTCTTAATCTTGAAATCATTTACAATTGACTCCTCTCTTCCCCTCCCCCCAATGCTGCAGAAGACCAGTGACCAAATAAATTTAATCCTAAAAAACCAGGTAAGGTCAATATTGACTACAGTAGGTAGACAAAGTGAATTCATCTGCTCAATGTGAGAGGACACCAACAATCAGGTCCTGATGTGACAAATCTTGACCTTGATTACCATAAAAATTCCCCAAAGTCACTATATTTTTGCCCTTCTCTGTCCTGCTACTGCATTTCCCATCACCAAGCAAGACATAAATAAGCAGGCTTTCTTGCTCATTTGACAAACAACTGTATGTTTGTCAAAACTTACAAAACTATATACTAAAAAGGGTAAATTAAACCTCAATAAGCATGACTAAAAATAAATAAACAAATGAGCCTGAGCCATTCCCATTACTAAATAAAACAAGAGCTTTAAAAAAACCAAAACTGTGAAGAAAAACTGTGAATTCCTTGTTAAGCAGGATGATAATGAAATTAATCATTAAATTACCCAAAAAGATCAGAAAATGCAGGCAGGATGGTTACCCACTGAGGCTGTGACTGATTAGAGTTAGGTGAGCCAAAGTCCTTTATTGACTCTTAGACTGCAAAGGACCATCAGCATATCTGCCTATCTACAGGTGCATCTTTACTTAGGCCACCTCCGAGAAATCTAATCTACCTCTAAAGCCCTCCAGACGAGAAAATTCCAACAGAAAATTCCATCAGACACTATGTTAACTCACTATGAAGTTTAACAGACCTCATTGCCAGAAAATTTTCTTCTAATTATCTAACCTAAATTCTTTTTTTAAAATATCTTATTCGTTATCTCATTTTTAAAATTTGTATTACATTAGGATCCTCGTTTTTAAATATTCATTTATTTATTTAGACTGTGCCGGGTCTTAGTTTTGGCACGTGGGCTTCTTAGTTGCAGCATGCATGCGGGATCTAGTTCTCCGACCAGGGATCGAACCCGGGCCCCCTGCATTGGGAGCGGAGTCTTAGCCACTGGACCACCAGGGAAGTCCCACTCATATTGTCTTTAATTGGTAAGTTTAAAACCTGGACAAATTCTCCTAAGGCTGGGATCATCTCATCTGTTCTAATAATTCTACCAATCAAACAATGAACATAAATGCTACATACTTAGTTTGATAGTCTTTTTCTAAGGTCTCCTCACAGACTTCTCTAAGCAAAAGAACCCCAGATGGTTTAATGCTACCTCACAGACACTATTCACCAACCTTTACATTTGCTTCATGGTTTTCCTCTGGAAACTCATAGTTTTGAAGCTCAGTGGCAGAGAACTTTACTGAGGATGAGTACTAAATTTAATGATAAACTATCACATATCCCTTTTAAGCTGCAATATTAAAGTATTACAAACTGACTTATATCTAACATAGAATTATTCTGACCCCTAGGCTGCCTTCTGTTGCACTTGGACTTAAACAATCATGCCCAGTCATATACCAATGATATAATTCATTATTAACATGTATTACATTTTTACTATGGGGCAAGTATTGTGCTCTGGGTTTTTTTGTTGGTTTATTTATTTATTTATTTATTTATTTTTGGCTGCGTTGGGTCTTCGTTGCTGCACGCGGGCTTTCTCTAGTTGCGGCAAGCAGGGGTTATTCTTCGTTGTGGTGCGCGGGCTTCTCATTGTGGTGGCTTCTCTTGTTGCAGAGCATGGGCTCTAGGTGCGCGGGCTTCAGTAGTTGTGGCACGTGGCCTTCAGTAGTTGTGGCACGTGGCCTTCAGTAGTTGTAGTTTGCGGGCTCTAGAGTGCAGGCTCAGTAGTTGTGGCTCTCGGGCTTCATTGCTCCGTGGCATGTGGGATCTGCCTGGACCAGGGCTCGAACCCGTGTCCCCTGCATTGGCAGGCGGACTCTCAACCACTGCACCACCAGGGAAGTCCCTATTGTGCTCTGTTTTACATTCATTTTCTTACCTAAAAGCCTCATATCTCTTTGAGGGTTACAGATGAGGACACTAAGGCTTAGAGAGATGACATAATTTGCACGATGTCTCAG
Source organism: Eubalaena glacialis (assembly GCF_028564815.1). Taxonomy (NCBI): domain Eukaryota; kingdom Metazoa; phylum Chordata; class Mammalia; order Artiodactyla; family Balaenidae; genus Eubalaena; species Eubalaena glacialis. The sequence continues at coordinate 107,776,368 of NC_083717.1, read as the reverse complement.
AATCTGTGAGAACCCAGTCTCTCTAACTGCAGAGGTTTTATATATCCATGATTGAGGAGGAACAGTGACAAAGAAATGGCAAAACAGTTGATAAAAAACTTTTTTTGTTTTAGAATGTATTTTTATTTGAATACTAAATATGGGTGTCCCTAGTGTTCTAGAAATTCATAATAATTAAAATAATATGAAGAAAACAGAGGAGAAAAATGAAAAGTTGTCAATTCCACATCCTTATGAAGAAGTTAAGTCAACAAAGAGGTGATGACATGATTAAAATGTGAAAACAAATTGCCTAAGGCAGTCAATAATTGCCTATGATACTATACTAGCTTCTTAACACCAGGCTGATATGCTTACTAGGTACCTGCAACCCCTGCAGTGGAAGCAATCCTAACTGGTCTATACCTTACCTCTACAGAGTGTCCTCCTATTAATTTTAAGTAAACTTTTTATTTTGAAAAAAGTTTCAGAGCAACAGAAAATTTACAAAAATAGTATAATAAAAAAAACAGTATAATGATCTCTCATAAACCCTTTCACCTAGATTCACATGTTGTTAACATTTTGCCACATGGCTCCTATTCTTTTTTTTATTGTGGTAAAATATACATAACATGAAATTTACCGCTTTAACCATTTTTAAATGTACAGTTTAGCGACATTAAGTGCATTGACATGCAACCATCACCACCATCCATCTCCAGAACTTTTTTATCCTCCCAAACTAAAACTCGGTACCCATTCAACATTTATTTCCCCATTCCCCTCTCCCTCCAGCCCTTGACAACCACCATTCTACTTTCTGTCTCCATGAATTTGACTACTCTGGGTACCTCATACAAATGGACTCATACAAATTTGTCCTTTTGTGTCTGGCTTATTTCACTTAGCATCATATCCCCAAGGTATATCCATGTTGTAATTTTAATAGCATGTGTTAGAATTTCCTACCTTTTTAAGCCTGAATAATGTTCCATTGTAGGTGTATATCACATTTTGTTTATCATCCTTGTTCAGTTTAACCCACTTTTCAAACATTTCCAGAGCCCCAACTTTGCCACACCAAAATATAGATGAGGCCCTGGAGGCACATTAGCAGAACCCCACCAAGGCAGCACACTGCCACCCCTTCCAGGTTGCTTGATTTTCCAGCCAACCAGTTAGCTGTAGGCCCTCTTATCAACCTGAGTCTCTCAAACACACAACACCAAGCACAATTGTGACTGCAGTATTAGCTGCAGTTTTCTCCCTTCCACCTTTCCAAATGTTTAATCCAAAGAGCTCAACTCCACCAGAAGCTGCTTACCTGGAAAGAGAGAGGTAGAAACAGAAGGTTGTGGTATGAGGGGGGAACAAAATGAAATCCTTGTCTATCTGAATACTGATGGGGCCTGCCATTTTACCTTCTCTGGCTCATTCCCTCTCCTTATAGAACTATTCAAATCTCCACATCCTAGTAGCATCTCCCCTCCACTCCACTTCTTTATCAAGCTCCAGGCCTTCCTTTCTTTCGTTGCCCTCCAAATTCTGCTTTCTCCATACCAGTAACTCCATAATCCTTTGCAATCTAGCTTTAACCTCCATAAATCTAGTGCCTAGAACAAAGCAGTTACTCTAAAAATGTTTGTTAATAACTGATTCTGAAAATTTCTTGTCAAGTCATCTTATTAGCTTTGACCTCTATCATGTTTGATAGTGTTGCTGATTCCCTCCTCTTTAAAATTTTCATCCTGTAAACAAGCTAAGTGCCCATGAACAGATGAATGGATGAAAATAAGATGTGATATATATATATATATATATATATATATGAATACTACTCAACCATTAAAAAAAAGATGAAATCTTGCCGTTTGTGACAACATGGATGGACCTTGAGGGTATTATGCTAAGTGAAGTTAAGTCAGATGGAGACAGACAAATACCATATGATTTCACCCATGTGTGTGTGGAACAAACAAAAAATAAATGAACAAGCCAAACAAAAACAAACACATAGATAAAGAGAACAGAGTAGGGATTACCAAAGGGGAAGGGGTTGGGTAAAGACAAAGTGGCTAAGGGGGTCAACTGTATGGTGACAGATGGAAACTAAACTTTTGGTGGTGAGCACTCGGTAGGGTACACAGAAGTAGAAATATAATGTTGTACACATGAAACTTATGTTGTAAACCAATGTTACCTCAATAAAAAATAAATTAAAAAACAATAAATTTAAAAAATAAAATTCTCATCCTATGACTCCAGAGTTCCTGGCTCTTGTCCTCCCTCTCAGTCTTTCTTTCCAATCCCTAATTTCCTGGAGGCCAGTACTACAGAATAAGAATCGAGAGTGTTACCAACATGCTACAACATGGATGAACCTTAAAAACGTGCTAAGTGAAATAAGCCAGATACAAAAGGACACATATTGTATGATTCCATTTATATTCCATTTATATACCTGGAATAGGCAAATCTACAGAGACAGAAAGTAGAACAGTGGTTTACAAAGGCTGGAGGAAGGGAGGAATACAGAGTTATTGTTTAATAAGCACAGAGTTTCAGTTTGGAAAGATGTAAAAGTTCTGGAGAGGGATGGTGGTGATGGTTGCACAACAGTGTGAATGTACTTAATGCCACTGAACTGTACACTTTAAAATGTTTAAAATGGTAAAGTTTATGTTATGTGTATTTTACTATAATAAAAAAGTTTTTCAATGAGACAAAACTAAATTTTAATAAAGATGTATACCTAAATCATAAAAAAAAATAAAGAAATTATATGATGCAATAAAAGTCAGGCCTAGGGACTTCCCTGGTGGTCCAGTGGGTAAGACTCTGCACACCCAATGCAGGGGGCCCAGGTTCGATCCTTGGTCGGGGAACTAGATCCCACATGCATGCCACAAGTAAGAGTTCACGTGCCGCAACTAAGATCCGGCACAGCCAAAATAAATAAATGATAAATAAATAAATAAATATATATATATTTTTTTAAAGTCAGGCCTAGTGGTTAATTTTAGAGGGTATAAAGAGGTTGTAATTCTTTAGGAGCCAAGTGGGGTGCTTGGAAATTCTATTTTCTTACTAGAGGCATTACACACGTGTACTACAGTTAAGTCTCCTACATATGAACCTTCAAGCTGCAAGCTTTCAAAGATGCGAATGTGCATCTGGTTCCAGCAAGGAACCAGAAACTGTGCCAACAACGTCATGCATGAGGGAAATTGCAGCTTGCCCTCCGTCTCCTATTGCTGACAATTCTTCAGCTCTGCCATCTTCCACCTCCTCTCCCTCCACTAGTCAGTAACTCTTCTTGCCTGTTCACTTGATGCCAGTCCCTGTTTGGCAGCTGGTGTACCGTACTTTTCAAGGTACTATACTGTAAGATTAAAAATGTTTTCTTTATTTTTTGTTTGTTTGTTTTTTATGTATTATTTGTGTGAAAAGTATTATAAACCTATTACAGGACTTCCCTGGTGGCACAGTGGTTAGGAATCTGCCTGCCAATTCAGGGGACACGGGTTCAAGCCCTGGACCGGGAAGATCCCACATGCTGCAGAGCAACTAAGCCCGTGTGCCACAACTATGGAAGCCCGTGAACCTGGAGCCCGTGCTCCACATCAGAAGAGTCCACCACAATGAGAAGCCTGCGCACCGCAGCAAAAAGGGGCCCCTGCTCCCCGCAACTAGAGAAAGCACGCGCGCAGCAATGAAGACCCAACTCAGCCAAAAATAAATAAATAAATAAATAAATAAATAAATAAATTTATTTTTTTAAAAAACCCTATTACAGTACAGTACTATATAGCCAATTGTGTTAGTTGGGTACCTAGGATAACCTTGTTGGACTTAACGAACAAATTGGACTTAACGAACGCGCTCTCGGAATGGAACTCATTCATCTGTAAGGGACTTACTGTATTTATAATTCATACATTTGTACATTTATGTTTCATTCACTTTTTAATGTGTTACAATAAAGATGATTTAAAATAAATAAATATCATTGATACTAAAACTAGTACTGTGCTGGAAAAGGGGGTATTTATATTGTCTCAAACTATCTCCCTAAAATGTACTGAATTATTACAAACAGAAAGTAGTAAATTTGCAGTGAAAAAATCTGGTAACTTAATGAAGTGATCCCAGTAAACATCACTAGTAATGGGACAAAACGTCATCACGTGTCACTTGATATGATACACTGAGAAGGAAACAACATCACTTTAATTGTATTCCTGCCAAAAATTCATAATCTGAATCTGATCATGAGGAAACATCAGATAAGCCCAAATTGGTGGAAGCTCTGCAAATAAGTAGCCCATATTCTTCAAAGAGAGATATACAAATAACTATAATACAAGATACAATAAAAGTGCTGTAGGAGTGCAAAGAAGAAATCAGAAGAAAGAATTTTAATCATGTGGTTATAATGAATATTATTGAGCATTTACTGTGTTCTAAGCTCTGTCTAGTCTCACTCCTTTCTGATCTCATCCGGTCTCATTGCTGTAACTACCATTTATATACCAATGACTCCCAACTTTATATCTCTAGCCCTGACCTCTCTCCCAAATCCTGAACTTATATACCTAACAGCCTATTCAATATCTCCATTTGGATGTCCAATTGACATCTTAAACTCGACATGTTTAAAACTGAACTCATTCTATCAAATCTGCTCCACTTGCAGCCTTCCCCATCTCAGTTGATGGCAACTTCATCCCTCCTGCTGTTTATAACAAAAAGCTTGGAGACATTCTTTTTTAATAGAAAGGAAAAAATAACCCATGTACTTATCATCCAACTTCAACAATTATCAACAAATGCCCAATCTTTTTTAAAAATTTATTTTATTGAAGTATAGTTGATTTACAATGTGGTGTTAATTTCTACTGTACAGCAAAGTGATTCAGCTATACATATACATACATTCTTTTTCATATTCTTTTTCATTATGATTTAATCACAGAACATTAAATATAGTTCCCTCTGCTATACAGTAGGACCTTGTTGTTTATCTGTTCTACATACAATAGTTTGCATCTACTAATCCTAAACTCCCAATCTATCCCTCCCCTTTCCCCTCTTCCCTTTGGCAACCACAAGTCTGTTCTCTATGTCTGTGAGTCTGTTTCTGTTTCGTAGATAAGTTAATGGTATTTGTCTTACTCTATCTGACTTACTTCACTTAATATAATAACCTCTAGGTCCATCTATGTTGCTGCAAATGGCATTATTTCATTCTTTTTTATGGCTGAGTAGTATTCCATTGTGTGTGTGTGTGTGTGTGTGTGTGTGTGTGTATACCACAATTTCTTTATCCATTCATCTGCCGATGGACAGTTAGGTTGCTTCCATGTCTTGGCTATTGTAAATACTGCAGCAGTGAACATTGGGGTGCATGCATCTTTTCAAATTACAGTTTTGTCTGGATATATGCCCAAAAGTGGGATTGCAGGACCATATGGCAACTCTATTTTTAGTTTTTTGAGGAACCTCCATACTGTTTTTCATAGTGGCTATACCACTTTACGTTCCCACCAACAGTGTAGGAGGGTTCCCTTTTCTCCACACCCTCTCCAGCAATAAATGCCCAATCTTGTTTCAACTATATCCCCACCCACTTCCCCCCAACTGATTATTTCTAAGAAAATCCCAGACATCATATCATTTCATCCATAAATGCTTGTATGTGTGTTAAATATAGAGAATCTTTTAAACATAATATCATTAACACACCCAAGGAAAATTAACAGTAATTTTTTAATGTTATCAAATATATAGTGTTCAAGTTTCTGCAATTGTCTCATAATTTTTTTTTTTTTACAGTTCCAAACAAAGTTTACACGTTGCATTTGGATGATACTTACCTTAGGCCTCTTTTAATCTGTGAGTCTTCCTCTTTTTTATTTCCTGCGATTTATTTATTTGTTGATGAAATCAAATCATTTGTTCTGTAAAATTTCCAACTTTGTGGATTTTTCTGATTGCATCCCTGTTGTGTCATTTAAAGTATTTTCCGGACTTCCCTGGTGGCACAGTGGATAAGAATCTGCCTGCCAGTGCAGGGGACATGGGTTCGATCCCTGGTCTGCGAGGATCCCACATGCCACGGAGCAACTGAGCCTGCGCGCCACAGCTGCTGAAGCCCGCGTGCCCTAGAGCCTATGTTCCGCAACAAGAGAAGCCACCGCAAGGAGAAGCCCCGCGCACCGCAACGAAGAGTAGCCCCCGCTCGCCACAACTGGAGAAAGCCCACGCACAGCAAGGAAGACCCAATGCAGCCAAAAATAAATAAATAAAATAAAAATAAAAATAAATAAAGTATTTTCTTTTTTATTTTTTATAAATGAACAGATAGGTATACTTGTTCAGATTTATGTTCCTTTTTTTGGCAAGAATAACTGGTATCATGAACTTCCTATTGCATCTCATCAGGAGGCATATAACATCTGGTTTAATGTATTTTTGTTCTGTTACAATTGATTAATAGGTTCAAATATTACCATCTTTTTACTTGACAGCTTAGCAGTCACAGGTAATCGTTATCTAGCTGCATTATTTCATGAGGGGCTGTAAAAAAGTGATATTCTAATTTTAGAACACTATCTTTATTCATTAGCTGGAATTCTTCTATAAATAAGAACTTTCCCTTCATCAAATATTTGATTACCTAAGGAATGGCAGGATAAATGTTTGATTCTTTCCTTTGATTTACTAGTTTTCAAAATAATGAGTTGAGGTTCTCATGTAATAGAGATAGTTCTCTAAATAATGAAATTCTCCAGCATACTGGATGACTTATGAGACTTTTGTTTTTAGTATCACTATGAACTATGGGTTTTAACAGATTTGGTGTGCTTCAACCCACTGCAATTATTCTTCATTTTGAAATGCATATTGTCCTTTGGGACTTCCCTGGTGGCGCAGTGGCTAAGAATCCACCTGCCAATGTAGGGAACACGCGTTCGATCCCTGATCCAGGAAGATTCCCACATGCCGTGGAGCAACTAAGCCTGCGAGCCACAACTACTGAAGCTGGCATGCTCTAGGGCCTGCGGGCCGCAACTACTGAGCCTGCGTGCTGCAACTACTGGAGCCCATGCACCTAGAGCCTGTGCTCCATGCTCCACAAGAGAAGCCACCGCAATGAGAAGCCCATGCACCGCAATGAAGAGTAGCCCCTGCTTGCCGCAGCTAGAGAAAGCCCACGCGCAGCAACGAAGACCCAATGCAGCTAAAAATAAAAAAAAAAGAGGACCTAAGTACATTTAAAAAAAGAAAAAAGCATATTGTCCCATCTTTGGGCTGTGGAAGTCCTTTCAGATTAGCCCCAGATTTCTCTTGACATGATTCCAGTAGTCTTGGATAGCTTCCTTGCTTTCTGATATAACAAGATGTTCCAGGTTCATCTTGTTTATTTCCTGCCTCAGATCTAGAAACAGATGTTTCTCTAAGAAGTCTTGGTTCATTTAGTAGTAAATGGCATTTAAAGACCACAATTTGGATGGTTGGATGCTTGTTGCTACTGAGTTGGTCATTGTTTGCCTTTTTCTAACTAAATGTAGGATTTCAGGGATTTTATCCAACTTTCTTGATTTTATATTTGTATCTCTTTCTAGTATAATCAACATCTTGGTTCCTGATAACATTAGCACAATTTATTTATTTTCTTTATTCTATTACATATATAAAACGATTTCTGAAAAAAACCGATATTACTAATAAGATGGCTAATGAAAACAGTTTAACATTTTTTGCAGTTCATTTCTTTCCTTTGGGTATATCCCATAAAAATGTACGATTAAGACATATGCTACGGGACTTCCCTGGTGGCGCAGTGGTGAAGAATCCATCTGCCAATGCAGGGGACACGGGTTCGAGCCCTGGTCCGGGAAGATCCCACATGCCGCGGAGCAACTAAGCCCGTGTGCCACAACTACTGAGCCTGAGTGCCACAACTACTGAAGACCGTGCGCCTAGAGCCCATGCTCCACAAGAGAAGGCACTGCAATGGGAAGCCTGTGCACTGCAATGAAGAGTAGCCCCCGCTCACCACAACTAGAGAAAGCCCGTGGGCAGCAACAGGAAGACCCAAAGCAGCCAAAAATAAATAAATAAATTTATTTAAAAAAAAAAAAAAAAAAAAAAAAAAAAAAAAAAGACATATGCTACAACATGGATGAATCTTGAGGACATTATGCTAAGTGAAATAAGACGGCTACAAAAAGACAAATACTGTGTGATTCCACTTATATAAGGTATTTAGAGTAGTCAAAATCATAGAGAAAGTCGAATGGTGGTTACCAGGAACTAGGGGGTAGGGGGGGAATTGGGAGTTATTGTTTAATGAGTATAGAGTTTCAGTTTTATAAGATAAAAAGAAGTATGGTGTCTATGGCCATACCACCCTGAGTGTGCCTGATCTCATCTGATCTCAGAAGCTAAGCAGGGTTGGGCCTGGTTAGCACTTGGATGGGAGACGACCTGGGAACGCTGAGTGCTGCAGGCTTAAAAAAAGGGGGGGTAGGGTATGCAGATGGATGGTGGTTACGGTTCCACAACATTATGAACATATTTAATATCACTAAACTGTACACTTAAAAATGGTTGAAATGGTAAATTTTATGTGTATTTTATTCTATTATTTATTTATTTATTTATTTGGTTGTGCCGAGTCTTAGTTGCGGCAGGCGGGCTCCTTTAGTTGCAGCTCGCGGGCTCCTTAGTTGCAGCTTGAGGGCTCCTTAGTTGTGGCTTGCCTGCTCCTTAGTTGCGGCACGTGGGCTCCTTAGTTGCGGCATGCAGGCTCCTTAGTTGTGGCATGCGAACTCTTAGTTGCGGCATGCATGTGGGATCTAGTACCCTGCCCAGGGATCAAAACCAGGCCCCCTGCATTGGGAGCGCGGAGTCTTAACCACTGCACCGCCAGGGAAGTCCCATATGTGTATTTTATCACAATAAAATTTTTTGAAAAAAATATACAGTTAAACTATTATATTTTAAAGTCATTTGAAAAAATTCTACCAATACATAGGTTAATTTATTTCACTTTGATTTTTATTTTTAGTGACTGCTTTCTTCATTTTGATTTCTTAATTGAGGTAAAATTTAAATACAGTGAAATGCACAGCTCTTAGTTGTATAATTTGATGAGTTTTGATAAATATAAACATCTATTAAACTTGTATACCAGTCAAGATATAAAACATTTTCCTCACTCCAGAGAGTTTTTCATGGCAACTATACTCTTATTTCTATCACTATATATTAGTTTTGCTGTTCAACAATTTTATATAAATGGAATCATGCAGTATGTAGTCTTTTGTATCCATCTTCTTTGCGCAATACAACATTTTTGAGATTCATCCATGTTGTTGCATGTATCAGCTCAGTAGTATTCTTTTGTATACATGTTCCACAATTTATCAATTCACCTATTGATGGATATTTGGGTTGTTTTGGACCATTATAAATAAAGCTCCTATGAATATTCATAAATAAGTCTTTTTGTGAACATACGTTTTCATTTCTCTTGGGCTGATATACAGGAGTGGAACTGCTGGGTCATAGGATAAGTATTTGTTTAACTTTATAAGAAACTGACAAACGGTTTTCCAAAATGGTTGTACAATTTTATACTCCCACTAACAACATATGAGAGTTTCAGGTGCTGCACATCCTCACCAACATTTGGTATTGTTAATGTGAAGTGGTAGTTCATCGTGTTTTTCAGTAAACTTTATACATCATTTATGTACAATAAAATGTGCCTGTTTTAAGTATAGAGTTTGATGAACTCAACAAATGTATATATGTGCGTAACCACTACCATAATCAAGTACAGCACATTTTCATCACCCCAAATTCCCTTGTACCCCTTTGCAATCAATTCCCATCCCCTCCCCAGCCCCAGTAACCACTTATTTGCTTTCTATCACTGTAGATAAGTTTTGCCAATTCTATATAGAATTTCACATAAACTTATTCATGCAGTATGCACTTGTGGTGACCATGAATACGCATCACTGAAATCTTCTTTCAGAGAGTATATTTGGTTGATGACCACACCTGCTGCCACTCTGGACCTACTCCCACATTTGCACCAAAGCCACACTTCGATAGGCTAATCCCAGCCAATGCCAGAGAACAACAGGGCTACAAAGGCAGGCCCAATCCTGTGATAAAAAAGATTCTTCCAACAGGTCCTTTGACTTGAAGACTCTTCATCAGCCTGGCCAAACCTTTTTGGGACCTATGCTGTAGGATAAGACTCTTCCTTTCCAATCCTCATTCCTTTCCTCTCTCTTTTCCACAGATGTCAGACCTGTATCTTGGTCTGAAGCTCTCTCTGCCTTCCCTTGATCTCTCTCTGTGGTGGTTTAAAATATATCCACAAATTCAGTGACACTCCCTTCAAAAGGTAGAGCCAATTTCCTTCCTCTTGAGAGTGGACTAGACTCAGTGACTTGCTTCTAATAAATAAAACAAGGCAGAAGTGATGATGCCTAACTTCCAACGCTATGTCATAAAGAGGCATTATAGCTCCCTCCTTACTTTCTTGGTTCACTTGCTCTGGGAGAAGCCAGCTGTCATGAGGATACTCAAGCAGACCTATGGAGAGTCCTACAAGGTGAGGAGTTGAGGTTTCCTGCCAACAGCCATGTGAATGAGCCATCTTGGAAGCAGATCATACAGCCTCAGTCAAGCCTTCAGATTACCGTAACCCCAACTGACATCATGACTGTAACCTCATGGGAAATCCTAAGTCAAAACCACCCACCTAATTTGCTCCTGGGTTTCAGATCCTTAGAAACTATGTGAGATAATAAATGTTTGTTATTTTAGGCTGCTAAATGTTGGAGTAATGTGTTTCAAAGCAATAGATAACCAATATACTCCCCCAATAAATCTCTTGCACATCTAATCACGTCTTGGTATCTACTTCTCAGGAGACCAAAAAATATTCTTTTGTGTTTTGTTTCTTTTGTTTCAGCATAATGTTTTTTATTTTTCATCTATGTTGTGTATATTTGTAGTTTCTTTTTATAGCTGAGTAGTATTCTATTGCATGAAGGTAACACAATTTGTTTATCCATTTTCCTACTGATGGATGGGTTGTTTCCAGGTTTTGGCTATTATGAATAAAGTTGCTATGAACAACTATCGCAAATCTCTTTGTGGACATACGTGTGTTGATCTTTCTTGGGTAAATGCCTAGGAATGGAATTTCTAGGTCATAGTGTAGATGTTTAGTTTTATAAGAAACTTCCAAATACTTTTATAAAGTCATTATAACATTTTACACTACTATTAGCAGTATATAAGATTCTTAGTTGTCCCACATCCTTGCTCACATTTGGTGTTACTGGTCTTTTAATTTTTGCCATTTTGTGGGTAAGTGATGTTACACTGTGGTTTTATTTTTCATTATTATTATTAATTTTTTGGTTGTGCCACGCGGCTTGTGGGAGCTCAGTTCCCTGATCAGGGATTGAACCCTGGCCATGGAAGTGAAAGCCCCAAATCCTAACTATTAGGCCACCAGGGGACTCCCAACTGTGATTTTAATTTGCATTTCCTTAGGACTAATGATGTTGAACACTTTTTCATGTATTTATTGGTCATTTGTATATCATCTCTTGTGAAAATCCATTCAAATTGCTTGGCCACTTTATAATTGGGTTGTCTTTTTTTATTGATTTGTAGATTTTTCAAAATATATTCTGGGACAGGTTGTTTATCAGATTGGTCATTTTGATTTAATTTTGTTTTATACTTATGTAAAACATTTACATGATTCCAATGTCAAATTTACAAAATAAGATAAACTCAAAAAGTCTACCTTCCATCCCTGGCTGCCTTACAATCTGTTTCTTCTTTCCTCCTATAGATAACTTTTGAAAAGTTTTTCATTTATCTTTGGAGTCACTATTTACTCTCTTTCTCTCTCACTCCCCATTTGGGAGGCAGGAAATCAGATTGTCTCTACCTTTAAAATACTGTGTGTCTAGCATCCCACCATCTCCACTGACATTGCTCTGATCTGAGCTACATCATTGCTCACCAAGATTACTGCAAGTCCCCTGGCTGGTTTCCCACTGTATTATTATTATTTTTAACCAGGGCCCCTCAGACCCCCAGGTGTCAAAGTCTGGCGGGCACTTCATCCTCAGGGGTGATTGGAGTCCAGTGCTGGACATCATGAGAGTGGTTTCCCACTTTAATCCTTACAACATCTACAGTCTATTCTCAATACAGCAGCCAAAGTGATCCTGTAAAAATCTACATCAAACCATACCATTCCTCTGTTCAAATGCCTGCGTATGCTCCCTAATTCACTCAGAGTAAAAACCAAAGTCCTAACAATGCCTACAAGGCCCTATGTAATCTGGCCTCTATTATCTCCAATCTCATCTCCTATTCCTCTTTCTTTCACTCCTCTGCTCCAGCCACAGTGAGCTCCAGCTATACCTTGAATATACCAGGCATACCCCTACCTTAGGGACCTTGTACTGGCTATCCTCTCTGCCTACAAGACTCACTACCAGATACCCAAATGGCCAACCCCCTTACTTCCTTCAAGTCTGCTTAAGTCTCATCTTAATAAGGCTCACCCTGACCAGCCCCTTTAAAATTGCAATCTTTCCTGCCCCTTCACCATTCTTCCCCATCACCACACCCTGCTCCAGCATTCTCAATCACCCTTACCATATTTTTTTCTTTTTTGCCACAGCACTAATCGCTTTCTGACATAATATATACCTATTTATTATTTATTACCTGTCTCCCCCACTAGAACATAAGCTCCACAAGAGCAGGGATCTTTGTGTTTTATTTGCTGGCACACAGTAAGTGCTCAATAAATATTACTGGATGAATGACTTAAAAAATGAAATCTAGGCATTGTTCTAAGCATATTTAAAAGATTATCCCACTTAATTCTCAAAATAATCCTTAAGGTAGGGTGCTATTACTAATAATTTGACAGATGAGAAAACTGAAGCACAGAGAGGATGAGAACTTGCCTAAGTTCACACAGTTGGCAAGTGAGGAAGTCAGTTTCAGAGAGGCAGTTATTTGAGTTAGGCCATACTCCTTAAATTCTTTGTGAGATGAGATGGAACCTTATTCCACAAATAAAGTAAATTATAAAGGTAAAGGTAAATAAATCCCTAGATGAGAATTAAGGGTAACAACACACTCAAGGAAAGAGAGGCAGCCTGAACAGAAAGTTCAAGAATGGGGAGTTCCCTGGTGGCGCAGTGGTTAAGAATCCGCCTGCCAACGCAGGGGACACAGGTTCGAGCCCTGGTCCGGGAAGATCCCACATGCTGTGGAGCAACTAAGCTCGTGCGCCACAACTACTGAGCCCGCGTGCCAGAACTACTGAAGCTCATGTGCCTAGAGCCCGTGTTCAGCAACAAGAGAAGCCAACACAATGAGAAGCCCGTGCACTGCAACAAAGAGTAGCCCCTGCTCGATACAACTAGAGAAAGCTGCACACAGCAACGAAGACCCAACACAGTGAAAAATAAAAATAAATAAATAAATTTATAAAAAAAGAATGGCTGAGGGAAAGGCAAATGGCTCAGATTGACTGAATGAAGGGGTTAATGCAAAGTACTTACAGGAGGTATCATTAGAAAGGGAAGTTAGGACGTATGATGAAGGATCTTCAAGAAAGAACTGATGAGGACTTCCCTGGTGGTCCAGTGGGTAAGATTCCGCGCTCCCGGTGCAGGGGGCCTGGGTTCAATCCCTGGTCGGGGAATTAGATCCTGCATGCATGCCACAACTGAGATCCCACGTGCCGCAACTGGAACCCGGTGCAGCCTAAATAAATAAATAAATAAATAAATAAATATTAGATAGAAAGAAAGAACTGATGAGAAGACAAAGTATCTGTGAGTTTGTAATATTGTAAAGGGAACAAAATTTCTGCAACCCAAGTATACCCTGAAGGAAAGTAACTCTATTATATGAATATCTTGAAAAAAAAAAGATGCAAAATTTAATTCATACACAGGCATGGCCTCCAAACTAAGTTATACATATAGATTCTCTGTACCACCATCCTCTTAACCATCACGTGAAAATCCTTAGCGATCCCTACAGTAAGAGGCAGCTTTATTCAGACTAAAGGAAAAGGTGTTATCAGAGGCCACAGCCAAACACTAACTTTCATTTCAGATGCTAATGGAATGGAAAAGAGAAAATAGTATCCATAAATGTTTCTTTCTCACATTTGGGAATCACTTTCTTAAAAAGAAGAGTGTGGAGAGTGAGGGAGGAAAAAGGGGAAGTTTCTTCATTGTCCTTTGCAATGCTCTGCACAAGGAGGGTAAATCCAGTGCCTTTGCTCTTCCATTACTTAGGGAACAAATAATAATTAGGAAAATTATGCAACAAATGTTTATTGTGGGCTTCCTCTATGCTAGATAGAGTAATAAATGCAGACTTCTTCCCCATCTCAAACTTTTTAGAGATTATTTTACTCTGTGCCCCATTAGAGGTTATTTCACTCAGTGCCTTTGCAGATAAACCAGCTATTCATGCTAAGAAGTGACCCTATGGTTGCTGGTATGTATTATGATCATAGCATTTTCCCCAAAAGCCAAGGATAAGCTTCTGACACATCAATCCTGTAATCCAACACACCTCTCTCTGTGTAAAGAATGCTTTATAGGCAGAACTGAGTACAGGATGGGAATGTGAGCTGCATACACCTCCTTTTGGATATTTTGGTTGATAAGACCATGCAATCCAGCAGAGCAGGCTGGAATTCTGCCAAACGAGCTCATATCCCCAGAAAAACTAATGACATTCATTGGGCTAGCAGGGAGGAGCCAGTATTTTTTCTTTATGAATTATCAGACCTAGCTTAAGTCCTATGGAGACCCTAAGCATTGAAAGGATTATGGTACCTTCCTCTCCCACACATACATAATTCAGAATGAGTGTAATTAATTCCAATAAATTTCTGATTTTCTCATGAGGACTTCAATAATTGAAATACTAAAAATGAAATTATTTCCACAAAAAATTTAGAGATGCCCCTCCTACTTTGTTAAGCAGGTATATGATTTACCTCTTGGGTATTTATCACTATATATTATGAACTGACGAAAGTCTGGGGGCTGAGAATCCCTTAAGTGGCTTAAACTTAGCCAAGGATACCGTTACCTTTCAAACCATTTACGATCCATAATATCTTCTTCCTTGTGCCCACTCCAGTGCATACCCAAGGAAAGAGCCTGTAATACCGTCTTCCTTTTACACCCCCTCTAACTTCCTTTTTCAGTGATGGATCCTTAGAGACCCCTTCCACAATTCAAGCGTCCTTCATCACAAATAGTTTGGAAAGCATTGGTTGTAACTGCTATATCTACCAATGCTGTATGACAAGAGTGTGGAAGAGAATACAGAATAGGAGAGTTCCCAAAAGATCATACCTGGTCAGTTCAAGGGGTAAACAGGAAAATGAAATACTACAGTGGGCTCTATAACCACCACACACTACTGCATGTGCCTCACAATCATGTATATCATAGGTTCTCAAATGGACGGGTCTTTGAATGCTCCTGCCACAGCAAACTATTCCTAAACACAAAATAGGGCTTCATATACTTCTCAATTCATGTATAAATGTATTTCTTTAAAGATTTTATTCAGCTATCGATGCATTGTACGTATGTCCATCAGTGTTTTCTGTCTTCAGTTGTAAAATTCTGGAGCATAGATGCTAACACTCCACAGTTTTCTTTTAGTACTATCATAACCTGTATTTGCAGCTCTAATTATTATTATTATTTTTAAAATTTATTTATTTATTTTTGGCTGCATTGGGTCTTCAGTGCTGCACACGGGCTTTCTCTAGTTGCGGCGAACGGGGGGCTACTCTTTGTTGCAATGCGCAGGCTTCTCATTGCCGTGGCTATTCTTGTTGCGGAGCACAGGCTCTAGGCACGCGGGCTTCAGTAGCTGTGGCACGCGGGCTCAGTAGTTCTGGCTCGCGGGCTCTAGAGCGCAGGCTAAGTAGTTGTGGCGCACGGGCTTAGTTGCTCCGCGGCATGTGGGATCTTCCCGGACCAGGGCTCGAACCCGTGTCCGCTGCACTGGCAGGCGGATTCTTAACCACTGCGCCACCAGGGAAGTCCCCTGCAGCTCTAATTATTTAAAAAGCCAATTCTAGCAGGGTCTGAGATCACAGGCCTGAATTTCTGCCCCTACCATCTGATCATTGTGTGGTCCTTCCCTATACCATTCATATCTATCGTCTAACCTCTTTGTCAGACTTGATGAAAGCAGAGCCTATGGTTAACTGCTGCTGACCATTATACTGAGGCCCTGTGCTAGTTAAAGGTTTCATCTCTACAGTTGCTATGGTAACTATCCCCTTCCTCTCCCTATTCTGGCTCTGTCTGCACGTGGCACTCGTTTCTGATTGCAGAAGAGGAAGCCTGCACATCTCTCTGTGCTCTTTGCCAGATTCAGATCTGCAAATGGTGGGGTGGAGGTGTAGCAGAGCATTGTCTCATGCGTCATATAGGGTGAGACATCCCCACCGTCTTATGTTCTGCCAGTACTATTTCTCCCTCTCTGCTACAAAAAGGATTTTCAGGGCCCTGTCCATTTTTAAAAACTGAGATGTAATTGACATATTATTTTCATTTCAGGGAGGGCCATACCCAAATTGCAGAATGGATTGGATATTTTGCTAAATACATGTTCCATGATAGGAACCAGGACTGCTGTGAGGTACTCAAAATGCAGACACTGTCCAATCCTCCTCAGGGCCTCCAGAGAGGAGGTGGATGAGAACGTGGTTCACATGCAGCCTTGCTGAATCAGTTGCCGTGCTCCTTTCTTCCCTGTACATCCGGAAAGTATAAGGCAAATGGGACCCCAAAAAGTGCTGCTGGAGCTCTAGGGTGAAAGACAGGCTCTGTCTGATACATACACATACAGAATGATTCAGTATCCTGTGTAAAAGAAGACACTGGAGTGCAGAGTAGGTGGTGGAGACACACTGAGGAAAGGGGGAGGATAGACTTACAGCACCACACCATTTTTACAAGGATGTTCCAGTCAGTCATAAAACGGTGCCAGCCTCCTCAGTCCTCTTTCACATCCCCTGGTTTTTCTTTTGTTTTGTTTTGGTTTTAATTTTGGAAGGGCCAACCTCTTCACTGGTTCAAACATTGCCCCTTCTATTTTGAGAATTCCCTGAGGGAAGTAATACCATTGTCTCCCAAGGTTACCCAACTCACTGTGTCACATTACTTGCAGTTGGGTAGGTCTTTCCTGGGTTTTACTCAAACCCCCCTTGCTGCAGTCTGAGCTCATTGCACTCAGCAGAGATGGCGATGAGCCAACCACTATCTTCGGAATAACAACTCACCAGGGACTCAGGGCCGGAAGGTCATTCTGTCCCTCCAATACTGCACAGCCTTCCAGAGCACACCCAGGGCCTGAGGCAATGAGGATAGAAACACCGAGGACGCAATGTAGGACCCTGGCAGGCAGTGACAGAAGGAAAAAAAAAAAAAAAGCTCCAGACAATGATAATACAAACACACTGACAAAGAACGATGCACCCAAACTCAGAGGCAGAGAGGGACAAGATGGCTCCCCTCAGTTCGGGCGAGGCTGCGGAATTGCCAGACAGCACTTATCCGGGAAATATCCTAACTAGAAGCTTCTTCTGGCGCCGAGGCCATAGACTCGCCCCTCCACCCGGCTCTCAGAGCCCCCAACCCTACTCAAGTCGGAGTGGGAGCTCCCTCTGGAAAACGAGTGGGGGCGAAGGGGGACAGCCACGCCCCCGGCCCCCAGGCACAGCGAAACCGCAGAGCCGGAGCACGCGGCCCCAGCCCGGCCCCTGCGGCGCCACTGGCCCGCCCCCCGACAGGCAGCAGCCAATGAGCGGCTCCTGCCGCCGGCCTTTAAGAACCGCGCGCACTCTCCCTGCAGCGGATGCTGCCGGCCTAGCACTCCAACGGAGTTTCCATGGAGACCGAGGCTGTGCCCTGGCGGCCTTTCGACGTTGCCATGGAGACAAGTCCCGGGCTAGGGCTCCGAAGCCCCGGCTCTCTGCTGGCTCAGAACCCAGCGGAGCCGCTGTGCGAGGCCGGAGCCGCGGTGGCGGCGGCACGCTGGGACCTGCGGAAACACTCTTTGCTCATCGTGATCGGCGATATCGGTACAGAGAATCAGCTGAGGGCCGTTCGGGCCCACCTTGAGCAAGGTGAGCTTGCTGTCCTGGCTGCGCTAGGGACATCCTCCATCCCGTGCTTCTCTGCCATGTGCATCCTCCATCCCTAGCGTGCACTTCCTGAGATCTGCGCACCCTGTTAATCTGAATCATCAGCCCCTGTCACCTGCATCTTCTGTGTCACGCGTTCATATCCTCCCAAGCTGCCAACATCTCACATCTCCATCCTTCCCGCACACCCCATGGCGTTCCGCAATCTCCCTGAGGCAGGGGGAAGCGTGGGGGAGGGGGGGGCTGGGCAGTGCCTGGGTGGAGGGCCCTCTGGTTACACCCCTGTCTACCGCAGTGTCTTGGGCCAGAGGTCCTGAAAGTCGTCACCACCCCCTGGAGAGTCCATGTCCCTACCTTAGTTTCTTCTTTAGGGCGTCTGAACAGGAACAGGGTGCGTTTTGAACGCCGCAGACAAATCTCAAATATCCCAGTGCCAGCGGCCAACCTGAGAGAGTGACCTTCGTGGCCACAAGCTCCTCAGTCCTCCACTGCCTGTGGCGCAGTGCTGCGAAGCCACCTGCGGGTGGAGGCATGCCGCGGGGGAGTGGAGGCAAGGAAGGGGCCACAGAAGGAGAGTTTAGAATCCTACTTACCTGTATCGGGAAGGCAGTCCCTAGTATCTGGGAATGGGCCCTTGGGTGTCACTTCTATCACAATTGGGCAACTGCGCAAGAAAATTCCTACATACAAACTCATTAATGACCAAATTTAGCCTAAACTCTGCCCTTCTCCCTCTGGCTCAGCAAAGCCCAAGAAAGGCACAGTATGGGAGCTAGACATAGGCACTAGCCACATTTCTTAAAAACATCAGTGAGGCTGATCACGGCAGCCGTCCTTATCCCCTCCCTCTCCTTACCCCTTCTGTGAGCTTGGAAATGCTCCCACAAGTCCAATCCCTCTGACCTTATCTAGGTCCCTCTTTGTTTCTTTTTCTCTCACAGGGATTCTCTCCTGGAACATTGATTTATCATCCATTGACTTGAACCAACAATTGAGACTCTTCATTACCCGGCACCTAGCTCACTTCTCCTCAGAGGTCAAAGGTTAGGAACCAGTGTCATTTGTCTCAGTCCTTTGGGTGAGGGCTGGTCACAGAAGAGCAGAAGTCCAGTCTCCCTGGCAGAACTGGCCTTGTGGGAAGTTTGGGTCAGGGAGGAGGGAGGGACTCCTGGGCGGAAAGTTGTAAAGCTCTTTAGCTATCCCCACATACCCAGTACACTTCGCAGACAGATGGTATGATGGTGGAGGAAGCCTGGAGAACGTAATTTCTACCTGAGAAGAGGGTGGTTTATGGACAGCCACTGACGTGCAGTAAGGGAATGTGGTACCTCTTGAGTGATCAGTCATCTCCCAAGTTAAAAATCACTTTTTTTGTTTGTTCCCCTTTCTGTATGCCCTGGCCTCCTTGCTTCCCTTTGCAGAGACCCTTGAACCTCCCACTCACCTTCCCAGATCCTTGCTTAGCACTCTCCCTCAGGCTGCACAGCCTATCCTCCACCTTTCAGGGTTTCTGGCTCCTTTGGCTCAGTCAACAGATGTCCAGAGCAGAGCAGAAACCTTGTACTAAAGGCTGATGAGCACCATGAAATCCAGAGTGGAAGCAGGGTTTCCTGGATTTACTGCTGCAAGAACTAGTCATACTTTGAGGTTTGGCACTGAGATCAAAGTTCACAGGATGCAGCTTCCCATTCTGCTGTGTGGGAGAAATGATCAGGAATTTGAGAAAATAATATTTTAGGAGTTATTATTCCACGACAATATCTGTGGGGAGACTGCAGAAAGTCCTACACCCCATTATAAAAGTGCTGGGCATCTGCTCATGTTATTGGTAAATGTTGACAAACCAATTCATACACCAGTGTCTTTACGGAATATAAATCCACCCAACTCAACAGTCACTGCCATCAAATGACTGAATTCGTATCTTATACAGATAATTCTCAATTATCCAGCATAATAGATAGTCACTTCCCTTCTTTTCCTGCTCCTCCTGCTAACTGCCACATGGTTGGTCATTTCCCTGATCACCTACTCCTCTGCTGCTCCTGGAGAGAGAAGACATGGTTAATATGACTAATGCTCCATTATCTTAGGAATATGTGCAGCATTTTTAAAATGTTAGGCTGGCATCTTCTTGATGTGACTGGCTTCCTATGAAGGTAACCAGTCACTGTTTTGAGACTGCCTTCTGTTTAGTATTACTCATTTCATGGCTTCCTCCATTAGCTCTAATAATTTTAAAATCAACAGTCTTACCACTTTATTAATCCTAGGAGCTTTGGTGCAAGGCTGGATAAAGGGACGGCAGCATGAAATTAATGACTGAACTGAAGTTTGGGGAGTATCTGCTGATGTTATTAATTCACACTGAATTCTCCAACCTTGTCCTTTTAGACATGGATGTAAGAGTAGGATGCTTTCTGGAATGATGTAAGAATGAACAGAACTTAAACCAAAACACCTAGCCATTCTTCAGATTAAGATTTGGGGATGCTTGGGAAAACACTTACAGGGAGATGCATAGTTACTCTCAGGGACCTCTCAGAAACATGCACTGATATACAAGCACCTACTAGATCTTTTCAAGCAAAGAGTTTTACCATGGTGTCCTCAATGGGCTTAGGGCCATTATACCCAAGATCAGGGCTTACTTTTGAGTTTTTTTAGGTTTGGACATTTTCATGGTGGCCTGTCTATGTCCCTGGAGAATAGTGGAGAATTTCCTGGAAAACCCCACAAGGCCCAAGACAGCCACAGCCCCACCCCTGCTGGCTCCTCTTTCAGCTGTCCCAGCAGACAACAGCCCAGAGCAGCTGCAGACACTTCCCCTCCCTTCAGCCTCCATTAGTGGGGAGGCAGAAGGAACCAGGCTGCTGGGATGGGCTCAATGGAATATGCTAGTACCTTATGATTTAATCCTTTCTGCCCACCCCATAGGCTGGGCCACCATCCCTCTCACCTCTCCTCAAGCCCTGGGCCAAAATGTTGAAAAGGAGGACAAAAATTTATCTTGCTATGATAGGGAGAGCGTAATCATTCCTGCCACTACCCCCTACACACACACACACACACACACACACACACACACACACACACGCACACACAGAAAAGGAGGGGACCCTTTGATGGAGCGTCAGTGGCCCAGCTCCTTCTAGTGGTCAAATGTGGTAAAGGCTTTCCAAGGTGAATTTGCACCACTTTTGTCTTCAGTGGTGACTTGGAGCTTTCCTTTCTAACACCTGCAAAAAAATCTGGAGCTTCTAAGCATTTTAAAACAAACCCAGAAACGATTAGAACAGTGGGAAACTGAGCTTAAACGACACTCTAATACTACTTCTACTATTGGGCACATATAAGAAAGGGAGAGGGCTTCATAATTTATAATTCATGATGGATATTCTAGGACTAAAAAAACACAGGCTGGAGGACCAGTTTGGAAGCCTTCTGTCTGACTCTGCATCACCACTGATGCACTCACTCAGGAAGTGTTAGTTCCTTTACTTCTGCAAACATGAAGACTATTCTGAATTAATACAACAGCTCATTGGACCCTAGAACTGGGTTTTGCATTGCTGTCAGAAATGGGAAAGGAGGGACGTGAAGAGTATTTTAAGTCCCTGCCTGCAGGGCACCTCCCAGGCACCTGGGTTTACCTGGGAGCTAAGTTACTCTAGAGTTGAGATTCTGGTTTAGGATTTCCCTGATCACCTAGGTGACCTCTCATAAGTCTTCCACAAAAGGGAGACAGACTTCCAGTGGTATGTGTGCATTGCAGGTTTAGGATTCTAGGAATGAAGGACTTTTTCATCTTTTATGTCATTCACTTCTCATAGCATTATTGGAGGACGGTACTAATATTACACTCATTTTATAATTCAGGAAGCAAGCTTTCAGAGGGCTTAAGTGGCTTGTTGAAAAGCATGATTAGTAAAATGGTAGAGAGGGGTCTCAAATCCAGGACTTGCGATCTCACTTTGTGTCTGAGCTCAGGCCTCCCTCTCATCTTTGGCGTCTCACCATTTCATTGCAGCAGAGCCAAGGAAGACAGCGGGTGGAGGTGTGGTTGTGGTGCATGGCTGTTCAGAGGGTGAGGGCTGAAGGAAAACTCCACTGGGAGTTGGAACCTTGCCCAGGGTGTGGCCCTTGGGGGTAACAGCTGAGAATAAGGGTGGGCTCTGTGTTGGGCTGAGAAATGTTATTTTGTTCTCAAGCTACATGTCTACTCAAGTTTCCCTCTTTGCACACTCCAGAAAGCTCCAGAAAGCAGGGAGGAGATGGAAGGTTTGAGGTGGGAGGAAATAAGAACTATGAAATTGCAGAAAGGAAGTGTTTCCCCTTTGTGATGTTCGGAACTCAGCCTGCTTTGTGTTGTATATCTCTGTAGCTGGCCTCCTCTATCCAAGTGGGGCTGTTGCCATGTTGCTGCTTTGCATCCCCGGACCTCAGCAAGGATTCCTCCCCCTCTGGAGTCCCCCTCCCCCCTTGCACTGGTGACTCAGCTCCTCCTCTCCTCTGGTGGCAGTTTAGGGGGGATGGGGATGCTGAGAGCAGAGACTATTTTGGCTTCTCTGACCTTCAAAAGCAGCTCTTGGCAGCCAGGGGCAAGGGTGGGGCTGGTGCTGGGCTAAGAGTGGGTGGATGTCATTGTGAGGAAGGCAATAGCAATCGGCCAGGACTGGGGAGGGTTGATGGAAGGGAAGAGGGCAGGGAAGGACTATGTGGGAACATGAGCATTGCCCTGTTGGAACTAAGTGCTGGAGCTCTCCAGGTCCTCTCTTTGAGTCCTAGAGCATGTGTCACCAAATCTGAGACAGGGGTAGAGACTAAGGGAAACAGGGCCAATATTAGAAGGATTAAGATCCTATAAAATGGAGACATCAAAGAGACATAGCAAAGTGTAGAGACAAGGAGAACAGGGACCCAACACCCTACAAAGTCATTACAAGATCTTTTTAGTCCAAAGAGTACCTTCTGTGACATTTAATAATTGGCCTAGAGTAAGAAAATCTTGTACGCCTGGGGCCCTGGTGATATTCCTTCATCCCTTTAACTATTTCACTGAAAGGCAGAAAGTGCCCTGAATCTTCAGAAAATGCCTCTTCATACCCAGTGACCAAGAATCCCAAGTATCAGTGCCTGTGTGGCTGCTGTGCTGTGCTGCATCGGCACAGAATTGTATGCGGTCTTAGGGCCCCTGTGCCCCACCCCCGATGGGCTAGAGATGGACTAAGGACCATGTGTCCACTCCAGAATTTCAAACTACCCTCCAACCTAAAATGAGACTTATTTTTGCACTCCCACCCCATTTCTACAGCTGTGGCTCAGAAACCAGCAGAGCTCAGCGCAACTCGCTCCCTTCAATCGTCCCCAGCCTTCTCAAGTAGTCCCCCCTCACTCCTACCCCATGCTTTCAGGCCCCCAGCCTCTTTGTCTCCTGCTCCTCCAGGGATTGAAGGTCACTCCCCGAGTCTGAGGGGAGAGGCAGCAGATGGTTCCGGAGAGAAGGGGGAGGGCCCAAGCAGCCCATACCTCCTATGTCCCCCCAGTGTGTAGCACAGGGCTTTGGTCTTTTGGCTGATGCTAAAAGAATATTTCTTAACTAAGCGGGGTTGGGGGAGAAGGGCCCTGTGGGCCATTGGAGACCACCCTGGCTCTGAGCTGCTAGACAACTCCTCAGCTCCCAGCCAAGCAGAAGCACCAGAGCACTGACAATGTGAAGGCAAAGAAACAGTTAAGTCTCCAGTGCCTCGTCATGGACCAGCCCCTCTTCCCCGCCCTGGCGCCGCCCTCACCATCAAGCGCCCCCCCCCCCCACTCCTACCCCTAGTGCCGCAGACTCTTCCCTGAAGCTGCCGGCTGAGGCCGGAGCCACAGCCTCGATGAAGGTCTCTCTCCCACACCCCAGGGTAAGAACCGAACCGAACCAAAGGGCTTGGCGTGGGGCACGGGGGATGCTGTGATAGGGAGGTGGGATGCGGGTAATGGGAAGGGAGTTGATACTTCATCTGGTATGTCTGGAACTAGCCCAGCGGGGGTGGGCAGGGTGGGGGGAACAGAGAGAGGAGATGAACTGGCTGTGGGGCCAGCCTGGACCCAGAACCAGGCGGAGGCCAATGGGGCCGGGACCGTGACAGGCCACCTCGCGGGCTGAGCTGGGCTGAGCTGGGAGCCAGCCGCCTAGGGGCAGCCGCAGAGGGTGGTGTCACTGGCTCTGCCCCGAGGCCTGGGGCTCTGGTGGCGTTTGGGGGCTCTGTCTTTGGTAGGGGCAGAAGAATCTGAGGGGAAGGCGGATGTTATGGGAAGGCACCTGATGGGAGGGTCTCTGGGTGTCAGCTGCTAGATTGCTCAGCTGCTCCTATGCTGGGGGGTGAACGGGACTGCGAGTTTTTGCCAAGTATGGGAAGGTGGGGACACTATGGAAAAGAAGGAAGGAAAGGGTCATTAAGACGTGGCATGCGCCTCCCCACAGACCAACCTATTTGCAGCGTGCTCCCCACACCCATTCCCTGCGACGAGCCTGAAACTTGGGCTGCGAGCCCCCCTTTCTGGCTCCCTCCGGGGATGGAGAGGCCGCTCCGGAGATTGAGAGCACTCCCTCCCCAGCAGCTGCCCCGCATTCCCCGTCCTGTCAACCCCACAGGTTCCCAGTCACGCCCCCCCCCCCCCCCCCCCCCGCAACCTCATCTCTGCTTCCCTTCCCAAGATGGGGGCTCTGAACAGAGAAGCCAGTTTCTTCTCCCTCTCTGCATCCCCCCCTCCCCGCCCCCCGTGTAGAGGCAACCAAGAAAATGACTTGTCATGCTGGGGGGGTGGGGGTGGGGGTGGGGGCGGAGCTGGAGCCTGAGCTCAGCGCGCACACTCACACTCGCTCACACACTGCGGCAGACTGCAGCTGCCCGGGCGCCCCCCCCTCCCCGGCCGCCTCCCTGCGGAGACACCTGCCCTCCCGCCCGCTCAGCCTCCGCACCCGCAGCCCACCCCCCAGCCCCATCTCTGGCAAAGGGACGGGCCCCTGCCTCACCAGGTGTCCTCTCCGAAGAAGGAGGAAAAACAAGTCAATTGCCTTCAGTGGGATTGTGGGGTGCGTAGAAGAGAGAAACAGGGCTTTCCCCCAGGCCTGAAAAGGGGGAGCACAAGGTGTAAACCATGTAGTTGCCAGTCACAATCGGAGAGCACATGGCTGAGGGGTAGGGTCTTGCGCCAAGGCAAGTACTGGGATCAGAGAGGTCTAGTGGTTATAAGCCAGTCTAGGGGACTGCAGGGAATGGTAGACTGGGGAAGGCGGGTAGTAGATACAAAGCAAATCCATCCGTACCCCAGATCTTTCTCTTTCTGGCCCTCCTAGCTCAAATGTGTGACCTTGTGTGTTCGTGGTGTGTGTCGCGAGTGGGTGTTGGGGGAGAGGAACTGCCCTTCTAAGCTAAACTGCTTAGAGCCAGCCTAGGGCCGGCCGCTCCCCGAACCATGGTGTATCCCTCATCCCTCACCTGCCCAAGCCCTGCCCATGCATGTCTCTGAGGTGGTTCTCATCCTCTGAACTGACCTCAAAGTGTCCCTCAACTCCCAAGTTAATAGAAGAGAACGCTTGAACTCCTCATGGGCCCCACCTACCCTGTGCGGGGCTTGGTCTTCTGACACCATCCCTAGTTCATTTCCCCCGCAGCTGCAACTGCAGCCCGGTGCTGCCGGATCTGCCTGATCCTGGCACCATCGCTCTTCCGCTTAACAAAGGCCCTGGCCCCAGGGTCCTCTTGTCTGAGCCCCAGAAAGAGGAGAGAGCGCTGGGTCACAGAAGAGGGTCTGGGGGACAGGTTATATGTCCTCCCACCAATATCCTCCAGACAGCCCACTCCCCAGACCATCTGTTCAACTCCATGTTTGTAAGGTAACTCCACTGTGTGCTGCAGTTGGTAAGGGCAGGAACGGGATGGCAGCATCCTTCTTCAGGATCTCCTGTCTAACCTGGCACTTTTTTTCTTTGCTGCATTGCTTGGTGTTTCATGTGAGCCTGGATAAGGGAAGTAGAGAGGGGATTTGACGGTGTATTATGTTCCTCCATAGCCTGGGGAACACTCTGAACCTCTCCTGCCTTATCTGTTTCTTGTTTGTGAATCCCAGACTCCCCTCTCCATGACAGAAGGCCCACAGGAGAGGTGCAAGGATGAGAGGAGAAACTGTTTGAAAGGGATGGGCTGTGGGGAGTGAACCAGGTCTTTCTGGAGCCTGGGGACATGAAGGTGAGGTGGGAGGGGGAGCTGTGAAACCTTTGGTGGTAGAAACAGTATGATTGTGTGCATGTTTGTGAGTACAGGCTCGGCCTCTGAGGATCCAGAGCACAGGACAAGAGGTCCTATTTCTCCTCTGCATTGTAACCAACCCCCAAGGGTTTAGATAGCGCAGACTTCTCTGAGTCTTTTGGAATGGGACTTCTGGCCTTGGATGGGGGTTTGAAAGGAGGATGAAGAGTCTGTACTCACTGCACAGAAGCGCCCGTCTCCTTATTTCCAGGCACTCTGGCAAGAAAGCCCAGGGCAGAGGCAAGCTAGTGAGGACGGAGCTGAGTGAGGATCATCCTCCGAGAGGCCCTCCCTTCAGCTGAGCCCCCCCATCCCCAGGCAGCACCAGGAGCTTAGTGCTCGAGAGGGACAGACAGGGACAAAAGGTTCTTGTCTCCAGGGCAGTCTGAGGCGGGAGTTCCAGGCAGAGGGGGTGGCAGATGAAGGGAGGGAGAAGACAGCCATTGTGGGAGAGGGGAGGAGGAAACCCTGAAAGGGAAGGGCTGCAGGAGCCAGTCCCTAGACCTTACTCAGCAGTAGCCAGAGTGGCAGGATCTCAGGATAAGCAGGCTTCTCTTTCCCCTAAGTCCCGTTTTCTGACAGCGCATTCTTTCCTCTCCTGCCCTACACAATGCCTCTCCATTTTAGTCTATACCCACTTCCTTCGATACAAATTCCTGCATCTCTCCCTCAGGCCAGAGGACCCTCTGCCACCAGAGTGAGATCCTAGAGACCATCGTCCTGGTAAACCCCAGTGCCGACAGCATCAGCTCCGAGGTAAGGCCAGGGCCTGTGCTTTGCCACGAGGGCCTGCCGAAAGTGCCGTAACCCACCCTTGCCAGTGCTACTGCTGTAAGGCCAGGAATTCCCGGACTTGGCTTTGAGCCATCCTCTCTCTGCCATCTAAGCTGCCTCACAATCCCAGCCCCATCCTGGAGGTGCTGTGGGGCTACCAGTGGGGAGCGTGTCCTTGCAGAACTGAGGGGGACCAGGAACATTCTGTGCCCTTCCCTGGGCTTCCTCTCTCTGTGACCAGTCCTCTCCTTCCACTCTAGGTTCACCACCTCCTTAGCAGCCCATCAGCTCACAAACTACTGATCTTGAGTGGGCAAAGTTTAGAGCCTGGGGGAGACCTTATCCTACAGAGTGGCACCTACTCCTATCAAAACTTTGCCCAGGTCCTTCACAACCCAGAGGTAAGTTCTATGTCTGAGTGTCTAGGAGGAATGGAACATGGGGTAGGACTAGAGCTGCGGGGAGGGATCCAAGGAAGGGAAAATCCCACATTCCTTGACCACCAGGGATGCTGGCAGAATGGTAGGAGATCACCTCAGAGAGAGATGGAGATTAGCAGATTCAGTCTGAGTTGGGTTGCGATAACCCCAATGGCCTGATCAGCCTTCTATCTCCCTTTCATCTAGATTGCCCAATTGCTCAACAATAGAGACCCTGGGATCCAGGCTTTCCTCACTGTGTCCTGCTTAGGGGAGGGTGATTGGAGCCACCTGGGACTATCCAGTTCCCAAGAGACCCTGCACCTCCGGCTAAACCCTGAGCCCATGCTGCCCACCATGGATGGCGTGGCTGAGTTCTCCGAGTACGTCTCTGAGACCGTGGATGTGCCATCCCCCTTTGACCTGCTGGAGCCCCCCACGTCAGGGGGCTTCCTCAAGCTCTCCAAGCCATGCTGCTACATCTTCCCTGGCGGCCGCGGGGACTCTGCCCTCTTTGCCGTTAATGGTTTCAACATCCTGGTGGATGGTGGCTCTGATCGCAAGTCCTGCTTCTGGAAGCTGGTGCGGCACCTGGACCGCATTGACTCCGTGCTGCTCACACACATCGGGGCAGACAACCTGCCAGGCATCAACGGACTCCTGCAGCGCAAAGTGGCAGAACTGGAGGAGGAGCAGTCCCAGGGCTCTAGCAGCTACAGTGACTGGGTGAAGAACCTCATCTCCCCCGAGCTTGGAGTCGTCTTCTTCAACGTGCCCGATAAGCTGCGGCTGCCTGATGCCTCACGGAAGGCCAAGCGCAGCATTGAGGAGGCCTGCCTCACTCTGCAGCACTTAAACCGCCTAGGCATCCAGGCCGAGCCCCTCTACCGTGTGGTCAGCAACACCATCGAGCCGCTGACCCTCTTCCACAAGATGGGTGTGGGCCGCCTGGACATGTACGTCCTCAACCCTGTCAAGGATAGCAAGGAGATGCAGTTCCTCATGCAAAAGTGGGCAGGCAACAGTAAAGCTAAGACAGGCATTGTGCTGGCTAATGGGAAGGAGGCTGAGATCTCGGTGCCCTACCTGACCTCCATCACTGCTCTGGTGGTCTGGCTACCAGCCAACCCCACTGAGAAGATTGTGCGCGTGCTTTTTCCAGGGAATGCTCCCCAGAACAAGATCTTGGAGGGCCTGGAAAAGCTTCGACACCTGGACTTCCTGCGCTACCCCGTGGCCACGCAGAAGGAGCTGGCCACTGGGGCTGTGCCTGCCAACCTCAAACCCAGCAAAATCAAACAGCGGGCTGATAGCAAGGAGAGCCTCAAGGCCACAACCAAGACAGCTGTGGGCAAGCTGGCCAAACGGGAGGAGGTGGCCGAAGAGGGAGCCAAGGAAGCCCGCTCAGAACTGGCCAAGGAGTTAGCCAAGACAGAGAAGAAGGTAAAGGAGTCATCTGAGAAGCCCCCAGAGAAGCCTGCCAAGCCTGAGAGGGTGAGGACAGAGTCGAGTGAGGCACTGAAGGCAGAGAAGCGAAAGCTGATCAAAGACAAGGTGGGGAAGAAGCACCTGAAAGAAAAGATATCAAAGCTGGAAGAGAAAAAAGACAAAGAGAAGAAAGAGATCAAGAAGGAGAGGAAGGAGCTCAAGAAGGATGAAGGAAGGAAGGAGGAAAAGAAGGATGCCAAGAAGGAGGAGAAGAGGAAAGATACCAAACCTGAGGTCAAAAAGATTTCCAAGCCAGACCTGAAGCCCTTTACCCCTGAGGTACGTAAGACCCTCTACAAAGCCAAGGCCCCCGGCAGAGTCAAGACGGAGAAGGGCCGGGCTGCCCGTGGGGAGAAGGAGCTGTCCTCTGAGCCCCGGACACCCCCAGCCCAAAAGGGGGCTGCACCATTCCCAACAAGGGAGCTGGCCTTGTCTTCACCAGAGGATCTCACACAGGACTTTGAGGAGTTGAAGCGTGAGGAGACGGGGTTGCTGGCTGAACAAAGGGACACAGGACTAGGAGAGAAACCACTCCCCCCAGACACTGCAGAGGAGGGACTCCCAAGCACAGCGGCCCCGGGGGCACCACCCTCTGTCCCAGGGCTGGAACCAGAAGAGCCTGTGATAAAGGAGAAAGAGGCTGTCCCAGACATCCCTGAGGAACAAGGCAGCAAGGACAGAGGCCCAGACTCTGGGGCTGAAACAGAGAAAGAGAGAGCTCCCTGGGAGGAAAAGAAGGCAAAGGAATCAGAGGGGCTCCCCGACAGAACAGAAGCCAGAGAGGAAAGTGAACCTGAGGTAAAGGAGGATGTGATAGAGAAGGCCGAGTTAGAGGAAATGGAGGAGCTGCACCCTTCAGACGAGGAGGAAGAGGAAGAGACAAAGGCTGAGGGTTTTTACCAAAAACATATACAAGAAGCCTTGACGGTAACGCCAAGGGGCAGGGAGGCTCTCGGGGGCCAGGAACTAGGACTCCAAGGCAAGGCCCCTGAGAAGGAGACCTCGTCTTTCCTAAGTAGCCTGGCCACCCCTGCAGGAGCCACTGAGCATGTCTCTTACATCCAGGACGAGACAATCCCTGGCTACTCAGAGACCGAGCAGACTATCTCAGATGAGGAGATCCACGATGAGCCGGAGGAGCGCGCAGCTCCACCTAGATTTCCTACAGGTACCTATGACCTCCCTGGGCCTGAAGGGCCTGGCCCCTTTGAGGCTAGCCAGCCTGCAGACAATGCTGTTCCCACCACCTCCAGCAAAGGCTATGGAGCGCCAGAGGCGGAACTCACCTACCCCCCCAACATGGTGGCCGCCCCTCTGGCTGAAGAGGAGCATGTGTCCTCAGCCACCTCAATCACTGAGTGTGACAAGCTTTCTTCCTTTGCCACATCCGTGGCTGAGGACCAGTCCGTGGCTTCACTCACAGCTCCCCAGACAGAGGAGACAGGCAAGAGCTCCCTGCTGCTTGACACGGTCACAAGCATCCCCTCATCCCACACGGAAGCCACTCAAGGCTTGGACTACGTGCCATCAGCTGGTACCATCTCACCCACCTCCTCACTGGAAGAAGACAAAGGTTTCAAATCACCACCCTATGAGGAGTTCTCTGTGACTGGGGAGTCAGAGAAGAGAGGAGAGATTGTACGGAGAGGCTTGTCTGGAGAGAGAGCCGTGGAAGAGGAAGAGGAAGAGGAGGAGACCGCAAATGTACAGATGTCTGAGAAACTTCACGGTCAGTATGAACCCATGATGTTTGCTGCCCCTGGGCACACCCCACATCCAGGGGAACCAGCTGTTGGAGAAGCGGAGGAGCGCTGCCTCAGCCCAGATGACAGCACAGTGAAGATGGCCTCTCCCCCACCATCTGGCCCACCCAGTGCCACGCACACGCCCTTTCATCAGTCCCCAGTGGAAGAAAATTCTGAGCCCCAGGACTTTCAGGAAGCAGACTCCTGGGGAGATACTAAGCGTACACCAGGTGTGGGCAAGGAAGATGCTGCAGAAGGGACAGTCAAGCCAGGGCCTGAAGAGGGCACACCAGAGGAGGAAGGAAAGCTGCCTCGTCCCAGGAGCCCCCAGGCCCAGGAAGCACCCATCAGCATTGTTGGAGGACATGCAGGCTGTACCGTCCAACTGCTGCCAGAACAGGACAAAGCAATAGTCTTTGAGACTGTGGAGGCGGGAGAGCCCACAGGGCCGATTCTGGAAACAGAAGCCCTTCCCAGAGATTTGAGAACATCACACCAAGAACCTGGTGAACCTCAGAAAGATGAGGTGCTCCGGTTTCCTGAGCGAGGCCTCTCCCCTGAAGAGGTGGAGTCCCTCTCTGTCCTCAGCGTGGTCTCCCCAGACATTGCCAGCCAAGAAGCCATCCCTAGATCTCCCTGTGGCCTGACAGAGCAGCACCTACACAAAGACCTTTGGCCACAGGTATCTCCAGAAGACACCCGGTCGCTTTCTCTCTCAGAAGAGAGTCCCAGCAAGGAGACCTCTCTGGATATCTCTTCTAAGCAGCTGTCTCCAGAAAGCCTTGGCACCCTCCAGTTTGGGGAACTAACCCTTGGAAAGGAAGAAAAAGGGCCTCTGATGCAGACTGAGGACACCTCTCACCGCCTAGCCCCTGTGTCTATTCCAGAAGCCCGTGCAGCCACAGTGTCACCTCCCACAGATGGGACCAGTGGATACGCTGCACAGGCAGACGTCACAGATGAGAGCCCTGACGGAAAATTACCTGCCAGCTCCTTCTCTCACTCTACACTGTTGGGAGATGGGAAGCACTCACCTGGAATGATCACAAGCCCTGGTGAACACATTCTGACACCTGATAGCTCCCTCACCAAGAGTCCTGAGTCCTTGCCAAGCCCTGCCATGGAGGATATTGCCATGGAGTGGGAAGGAAAAGTTCCAGAGTTGAAAGACAGACCCCCAGAGCAGAAGGAGAAGGGACCTGAGCCAAAGGATGAAGTCCCACAGCAGAAGGACAGAAGTCTGGAGCAGAAGAAGGATACAGCCATCTGTCGGAAAGATGAGGTTCTGGAAGAAAAGGACAAGGTTGTGGAACAGCAGGATAAGGCTTTCGAACAAAAAGGCAGAGACTTAGAACACAGGGACACAGCCCTGGAACAAAAGGACAAGGCCCTGGAAGGAAAAGACAAAGACTTAGGACCTAAAGACAGAGACTTAGAACCAAAAGACAAGACCTTGGAACAGGAGGACAAGGTCCCAGGAGAGAAAGATGAAATCTTAGAACAAAAAGTCAGAGACTCTGAACATAAAGACAAGGTTCCAGAGGACAAGGTCCCTGAACTGAAGGGCAAGGCCTTAGAACAGAAAGATGAAGCCCCTGAGCAGGACAAGGCCCCGGAACAGA
Source organism: Eubalaena glacialis (assembly GCF_028564815.1). Lineage (NCBI taxonomy): Eukaryota > Metazoa > Chordata > Mammalia > Artiodactyla > Balaenidae > Eubalaena > Eubalaena glacialis. The sequence continues at coordinate 107,743,767 of NC_083717.1, read as the reverse complement.
AGGACAAGGCCTTGGAAAAGAAGGACCAGGCTTTAGAACAAAAATACTTGGCCCTAGAACAGAAGGGTGAAGCTCTGGAACAAAACATTAAGGCTGTTGAACAAAAAGACAAGATTCTGGAAGAGAAGGACAAAACTCAGGAGCAGGAGAGTCCTGTGCAGGAGGATGAAACCATGACACTAAAGGAGAAGATCCTAGAGGAAAAATCTCCAGAAAAAGTCAAGGCTGTGGGACAGAAGGAAGAAGCTCTGCTGGAGAAGACCAAAGCTCTGGGGCTGGAAGAGAGCCCAGTGCAGGAGGACAAGGCCCGGGAGCAGGACGAGAAGTGCTGGAAGGAGCAGGACGTGGTCCAGGAGTGGCAAGAAGCATCTCCAGCCAGAGGAGAGCCAGCTGGAGAACAGAAGGAGCCTGCCCGGACATGGGAGGACACATCTCCTGAGCAGGAGGACAGGTACTGGAGGGGCAGGGAGGATGTGGTCCTGGAACAGGACACATACTGGAGGGAGCTGAGCTGTGAGCGGAAGGTCTGGTTCCCTCATGAGCTGGGTGGCCAGGGGGCCCGGCCACGGTTCACAGAAGAGCGGGAGAGCACTTTCCTCGATGAGGGGCTGGATGATGAGCAGGAAGTGCCCCCCTTGGAGCATACACCCAAGAGTCCCTGGGCCTCAGACTTTAAGGGCTTCCAGGAGCCCTCACCACAGAAGGAGCTGGAGGTGGAGCGCTGGCTTGCTGAGTCACCAGTTGGGCTGCCACCAGAGGAAGAGGACAAGCTGACTCGCTCCCCTTTTGAGATCATCTCTCCTCCGGCCTCCCCACCTGAGATGGTTGGACAGAGGGTTCCGCCGGCCACAGGACAAGAGAGCCCTATCCCAGATCCTAAGCCCATGCCACCCATGAGGAATGAGCCCACCACCCCCTCATGGCTGGCTGACATCCCACCATGGGTGCCCAAGGACAGACCCCTGCCCCCTGCACCCCTCTCCCCAGCTCCAGCTCCCCCAACACCTGCCCCACAGCCACTCACTCCTGCGCCCTTCTCTTGGGACACAGCCGAGTATGACAGTGTGGTGGCTGCAGTGCAGGAGGGGGCAGCTGAGTTGGAAGGTGGGCCGTACTCCCCCCTAGGGAAGGACTACCGCAAGGCTGAAGGGGAAAGGGAAGAAGAAGGTGGGGTTGGGGTTCCTGACAGCAGCCCCCGCAGGTCAAAGGTCCCAGAGGCCAGCGAGAGCCATGCCTCTAAGGAGCCCGAGCAGACCGAGCCAGAGCAGAGAGAGCCCACACCCTATCCCGATGAGCGAAGCTTCCAGTACGCAGACATCTATGAGCAGATGATGTTCACTGGGCTGGGCCCTGCATGCCCCACTAGAGAGCCTCCGCTTGGAGCAGCTGGGGATTGGCCCCCACACATCTCAACCAAGGAGGAGGCTGCTGGCCGAAGCACATCTGCAGAGAAGGAGCTTTCGTCTCCTGTCTCACCCCATCGCCTCCAATTCGACACTCCAACCTTCAGCTATGCAGCTCTGGCGGGACCCACCATACCCCCCAAGCAGGAGCCTGAGCCAGGGCCAAGCGTGGATCCCAGCCTCACCCCACCTGCAATACCCCCCCGTGCTCCTATCCCCCAGAGCAAAGGCCCAAGCCCCCCACTTAATGGTAACATCCTGAGCCGTAGCCCAGATAGGAGAACCCCATCCCCCAAGGAACCAGGCCGTGGTCACTGGGATGACAGCACTAGTGACTTGGAGCTGGAGAAGGGGGCTCGGGAGCAGCCTGAGAAAGAGGCCCAGTCCTCAAGTCCCCCACAACCCATGCCTGCAGGCCCCTCCACCTTGTGGCCTGAAAGTGAGGCACATACCAGCCCTTCCTCGGACTCACACCTGGGTCCTGCCCGACCCAGCCTGGACTTCCCTGCATCAGCCTTTGGCTTCTCCTCATTGCAGCCAGCTCCTCCACAGCTGCCCTCTCCAGCGGAACCCCGCTCAGCACCCTGTGGGTCCCTTGCCTTCTCTGGTGACCGAGCTTTGGCTCTGGCTCCAGGGCCCCCCACCAGAGCCCGGCATGATGAGTACCTAGAAGTAACCAAGGCCCCCAGCCTGGACTCTTCACTGCCCCAGCTCCCATCACCCAGCTCTCCTGGGGCCCCTCTCTCCAGTCTGCCGCGACCTGCCTCACCAGCCCTATCTGAAGGCTCCTCTTCTGAGGCCACCACACCTGTGATTTCGAGTGTGGCTGAGCGCTTCCCTCCCGGCCTGGAGGCTGCAGAACAAGGGTGTGTAGAGCTGGTCCCAGGAATGGAACCAGCTGCCCACAGCCTCTGGGACCTCACTCCTCTGAGCCCAGCACCTCCAGCTTCACTGGACTTGGCCCCAGCTCTGGCTCCAAGCCTGCCTGGAGACATGGATGAGGGCACCCTGCCCTGCCGCCTGGAGTGCTCAGGGGCAGCCACCAAGAAGCCAAGCCCCTTACAGGGCCCCTCCAGGGATCGTGCCACCAATGGCCCAACTGAAACCAGCCCCAAGCCCCCAGGCCCTGCCCCAGCTGAGGCTGAGAAAGGAAAGGCTGAGGCCTGCCCCACCTGGGAACGTGGGGCCTGGCCTGAGGGAGCCGAGAGGAGCTCCAGGCCTGACACGCTGCTCTCCCCTGAGCAGCCACTGTGCCCTGGAGGGGCCTCTGGAGACCAACCTAGAAGTGTCTCCCCTGAGATGGAGGCTGGGCCCCAGGGATGTGCTGCTGAGCCCTGGCCCCATCGTGGGGAGCTCTCTCCATCCTTCCTGAACCCACCTCTGCCTCAATCCACGGATGACAGTGACCTCTTAACTGAGGAAGCTCGGCTGGTAGGGAGAGGGGGGCGGCGTCGGGTGGGGGCTGCAGGGGCCACAGGGGGCCCCTGCCCCGTGGCAGATGAGACACCCCCGACGTCAGTCAGCGACTCGGGCTCCTCGCAGTCAGATTCTGACGTTCCACCAGAAACTGAGGAGTGTCCATCCATCACAGCTGAGGCAGCCCTCGACTCAGATGAAGATGGGGACTTCCTGCCTGTGGACAAAGCTGGTGGGTTTAGTGGGACTCACCATCCCAGGCCTGGCCATGACCCACCCCCTATCCCCCAGCCAGACCCTCGCCCATCCCCTCCCCGCCCTGACGTGTGCATGGCTGACCCCGAGGGGCTCAGCTCAGAGTCTGGAAGGGTAGAGAGGCTACGGGAGAAGGAGAAGACACAGGGGAGGGTCGGCCGCAGGGCCCCAGGCAGGGCCAAGCCAGCGTCTCCTGCCCAGCGTCTGGATCTTCGGGGAAAACGCTCACCCACCCCTGGTAAAGGGACTGCAGATCGAGCATCCCGGGTGCCACCCCGACCACGCAGCACTCCAAGCCAGGTCACCCCAGCAGAGGAAAAGGATGGACACAGCCCCATGTCCAAAGGCCTAGTCAATGGACTCAAGGCAGGACCAAGTAAGTATAACATGGAAAGTGGGAGAGATTGTGGTTTGGGGCTGGGTGTGGCTGGTCAAGGGCTCCAGTGGAAGAGGGAGGGTGGGAGGGAAGAAGAAGGTTGCCAAAAGAGTTCTACTTTCCCTCTACAATGAGTCCTGTGTTGTCTCTACAGCGGCCTTGGGTTCCAAGGGCGGCTCTGGCCCCCCTATATATGTGGATCTTGCCTATATCCCGAATCACTGCAGTGGCAAGACTGCTGACCTTGACTTCTTCCGACGAGTGCGTGCATCCTACTATGTGGTCAGTGGGAATGACCCTGCCAATGGCGAGCCGAGCCGGGCTGTGCTGGACGCCCTGCTGGAGGGCAAGGCCCAGTGGGGGGAGAATCTTCAGGTGAGTGGCAAGAAGCACCAAGGAGGTAGTCGGGTCAAACTTGACTCAGAGGCAGCAATGGAACACAGTCTCTATTTATAAAAGGACTGAGGGGCACTTCCCTGGCGGTCCAGTGGTTAAGACTCTGCGCTTCCACTGCAGGGGCGCAGGTTCGATCCCTGGTCGGGGAACTGACATCCTGCGTGTCGCGCAGCGCGGCCAAAAAAATAAATAAAATATAATAAAATAAGAGGACTGAGCTCTTTCTACGGGAGTGGGACTACCTCCTGGACCATCAGGTGCCCCATCCCCCGACTTCACATCCTCACCTCAGGCACGTCTTGTCTCCCACCCAGGTAACTCTGATCCCTACTCACGACACGGAGGTGACTCGTGAGTGGTACCAGCAGACTCACGAGCAGCAGCTACAACTGAACGTTCTGGTCCTGGCGAGCAGCAGCACCGTGGTCATGCAGGATGAGTCCTTCCCAGCCTGCAAGATTGAGTTCTGAAAGAACCACTCTCCCTTCCCCAAGGATCTGCTCCCCCAGCCCCCTTAGAGAATGGCTACTGCTGAGTCCTTTGGGGTTGAGGGACATGGGAGTTGAGGGGAGCGAGGGGGACAGGATGTCTCGTGGGAACTTGGGCTGGGCTAAACGGGAGGGGTTGTCCCTCCCCTTCATCCATGCCTGAAAGGAGTCTCAAAACCAAAGGTAACAGGATTAGGATAGGGGGGAGGGTGCAAAATTAGGATACAAGGTCATCTGATGCCTGAGAACCCTGGAGTGACACCCTCTCTTAGCACTGCCTAATGCTGGTGTTGGGTGGGGAGTGAGGATGGATCTCAGAGAGCAACCTCCTCCCTCATGGAGGGAGATCATATCCCCAACCCCAAGGACCTCTTCATCTTAATCTATGTATTTAGCATCCCAAGGAAGGATTTCCAATAGTAATTTATGTGACCTGGGGGCAGGATACTGTCAGTGAGGTTGCCAGAGCTGCATCCTTTCCTCCATCTCCCATTCCCTTCCCCACCAGAGTCTGGGTCCCAGCAGGGGTCTGGGGGGTATGCTGCTGCTACACTGTCCCACTGCTTCCCTCCGTATCAGAATGTTTCAATCCAAAACTTGAAGCTCTTTTGACCAACAGATTGGTGAGAGAAGAAAGGAGCTTATCCTCCCGGCCCTTGCTTCATACCATTCACATCCCAGAGCTGTGCCCAGACCAGGCCTACTGGGCAGCACAAAGGAGCAAGGAGAGCTCAGCCCCAATCCCAGACTTCTTCCAAGCTCCCTGACCTTATGAAGTTTTCACCCACCCATTCCAACTCTCCTGATCCCTTCTCATACCTGCTTGGCTTATCTGCATGTGGTCACCTGCTGTGGCCTGGTGTGTAATGGGTTAAAAAGCCACTGCCTGACATCCTAACATGTGACACCCCAGCAATGTGTGACTCCCCCAACATTCCACTATGCCATCCTGCAGCTGAAATGGGAACGCTGGCTGCTTTTCCAGCCCCAAACTCTTGGACAGAGGATCTGGGAGGTGGAGGCCATGCCAGAGGACTTGGGGAAAATGAGAGGGAGGAAGGAAAGAGGGAGAGAAAGCTGAGCTAGGTCTTAACTCCTACTGAGTGAGATGAAAACAGGCTGAAAATACCACCCCAGGAGAGGACCTCACCCCAAGCAAGCCAATAAGCAGCCCTGCCAGACTACTGCGGGACTGAGAAATCCAGACGCTCTTCAGGGCTCAGCTTCTCTGCCAAATGACTGTGTGGAAACCAAAACGAGACCGCCTGTGTTCTTCCTAGCTCCCACCCTCTCATGCTGCTGTGCTCTGCTCCCCCCCCCCCCACATGTCCCTGCTACAGTTCCCAGCTGCTGTAACGGAGCCACCTCCAACTCTAACAATAAATCAAGTTCATTACAGACGCTGTAGTGCTGCTTAGGCTTTTTCTGACTCCACACGTTGCTTAGTTGCTGGGCCCTGGCTTCTAACTCTCTGCTTCTACCAGCATGGTCATTTATCTTGATGCCTTTGATGACTGGAAGCAGTTCCAGGACCCAGGGAAGCCAGAGAATATAGGGCGGGTGAAGGGAGAAAATGTTATGGGAAGCCAGCATAATTTCTGAAAATACGTGAGAATGCCCAAGTATGGGTAATAGGAACTGAGGGTGGGGACATACATTTGGTTTGGGGGAGGAAAGAGAGGCAGGGGGCCTCCTGGGAAGGGGAACTGCATACCATGGGGTCAAGAGGTAAGGACCGAATAACCAGCATCAGATACCTTGCATAGGAGAACACCAAAGAGGTAAGGAATTGAGGGGCCCTAAGAGATCCAGAGCCTATTGAGGTTGTAAACAGCTTTCACCTGTGCAGTCAGGATTTCCATGAAGTATTATAAAATGTTGGATTTTCCTCTGCAGTGAAACCCTTTATAGTCCTGGGTATGTCAGGAAAGGCCAAGTTGTGAATGTGAATACATGCGGAGGGGGATATTCCAGCCCTCCTAGTGTTCTAGGCTTTCCCAGTGCAAAGACGTCAAGGGGGTAAAGAAAGCATAACCCGTTTATATCAACTCCTGACACTCCCAAGCATCAGAGTTAAAAATTAAGAGGGTGATTCCAACGATCTGGTGAGAAGTCACTGTACCCTTTGGTGCTTCACAGAGATAGAACCTCTCTTCCCAGTAACACTACTTATTTAAGAAATTTTGGGATTGTAGGCTGATTGCCATAGGGACCTCCTGGAATGCTTAATCTCCAAATTTTTAAGGTCCATTCCTGCTCAACTACAATGGCTTTTGACTGGTTCAGATTAATTCAGTCACAGACATGACTGACCTACAGTCATTCATTCTTTTTTTTTTTTTTAATATTTATTTATTTGGTTGTGCCAGGTCTTAGTTGTGGCTTGCAGACTCCTTAGTTGTGGCACGTGTGCTCCTTAGTTGTGGCCGGCAGCCTCCTTAGTTGTGGCATGCGAACTCTTAGTTGCAGCATGCATGTGGGATCTAGTTCCCTGACCAGGGATTGAACCCCGGCCCCCTGCACTGGGAGCACGGAGTCTTAACCACTGCGCCGCCAGGGAAGTCCCCAGTCATTCATTCTTGAATTCACAAGGACATCATCACCACCATTATTATGGTTGACTATTCTCACTATTTTATATTTATTGAGCACTCATAATGTTCCGGCTCCCAGCTCCAATGACCACATTACCCCTCCTACTCACCCCCATCCCCATCCCCATCCCCAGATCTTTGGGAAAAGCTTCATAATCACACCTGGCCTTAAAGACACAATGATATGAGGACAAATCCTATGGGGACCCTGGAGTATTTGGTCTTTGGCCAGTCTGTCCCTGGCTCGACTACAGAAATATATATATAATCTTTGCTCATGTCTGTACAATACTGATCTCTGCTGATTGCTTAAAATAGAACCTGATTTTTCTCTACTACAATATCTCCTAAGCCATACAGTCCCACAACAAAAGGAGGCCCAGCTTTACAGACTGGCCAAGAACCCCCAGAGCATTTTAAGTAGTTACTCAGAAATTTCCACAGCAATCTAATACTTATTTTTCCCTAGAGCTACTGCCCAGAGGAACAGGACTAGGGCAGAGAGGGCACCTGGGGATGATATGGAAACATCCATAAGCCCAATCTAAAAATTTGTGGCCATGATGGATATTTGTTTGGGAAAGGAACTCTTTTTTCCCAGACATTTCAGACAGCCATCCTGGGCCCACCTGAGGATACTAACAAAGACAAGAGTCCCCTGAATGCACATATGGTCTAAGGGTACCTTGAAAAGTTGTGAATATTTTCCGGAAAAGCAGAGACCTTGGAGTCCCCTTTTGCACTTGCTACCCCCAGATGTTGTCTTCAGCAGTTAAGTGGCAGTTCCTTTACCAATCTGGGATTTCCTGGGATGATCAGAGAAAGTTAGGTAATGATAGACCCATTTACCTCTTGAAGAAAATCATATTCAAGTCTAATGGCTGGGTGAGAAGTCAACAGCTGCTTTAACATGAAGTTGGCTCCTCCCCAAGCCCAGCTCTGGCACAAGTATGCTTCATGCCAAGAGGACTGCTTCCTCAGACACCTCTGGTGAGATCCAAGGCCTTAATGCTGGCAGGTGAGTTAGCCAACAGAAAAATTTGCTAGCTCAAATGTCTGATATAGTGTGACACCACTAATGAGAAAATGATTAATCACATGTTGCTGGCAGAAGGGGTGAGTTCTGGTCACGGGCTAGAGACTGGCTCTGAGGGTTTGCATTGCTAGATGGATACTGGACTTGAAGAACATCCTCTCCAGACAGCTGGTCAATCAACTCAGGGACCACATAGGACTGCTGCTGGTTCATCTCCTCTGGGACCTCCTGGACATACAGATCACCCTCCCCAGGGAACTCTTGGGATGGTTTATCAACCTCTGGGATGTCCTGAGACAACAAAATGATTGCAGAAGCCTCTTGGGCCAGCCTGCCAATGTCCCCAGAGAACTCCTGGCATGGCTGGCTGAGCTCCTCAGGGATCTCTTGGGCTGGTTTGCCGACTTCCACGAGGATTTCCTGGGCCAGACCACCAACCCCTACAGGGAACCCATGGACCAGCCTGCCAACCTCCACAGGGACCCCCTGGTGTGGCTGGTTGACCTCCTCAGAGTTCTCCCGGCAAAGCTCGCAAGCTTCCTCAGAGACTTTCCGGTACAGTTGACTGGCATTCTGGCATGGTTGGCTGATCTGAGGGACCTCCTGGCATGTCTGGTTAACATCATCATGTTTCTCCTTGCATGGTTGGCTGATGTCAGGGACTTCCTGGCATGGCTGGCTGACCTCTTCAGGGATGTCCTGGCATGGTTGGCTGACCTCCTCAGCAACCTTCTGGCATGGCTGGCTGGTTTCCATGGGTGGTTCCTGTGGGGACTGGTTTCGTTCAAAAGGCTCTTGCTCCCCTTCTATGGGGAGCTCTTGTGCTCCATTCCCAATGCTCTCCTGGAGCAGCCCAAGGCCTTGATGTTCTTCAGTCACATGTGAATTTAGGGAAGGGTGATCACTGAAGCCAAAATGGCAGTTACCATCCACTGCAGTAGGGGAGGAAGGACCAGCACTGGACACAGTGCTGGAAGGGCCACTGCTGTCTGCAAAGCAAAGTCAGGAGACCAAGTCAGACAAGCTGGAAGAGTAGGCTCTATGTATGTAGTTCAAATGCCAGAACAGACGGCCTATATTACTCATGTCTTCGGGAAAGAGGGTCTGAATTCTTCTTAAGTTATGCAGAGACTCCTAAGTTAGCTTAGCCCAGGAACTGTTGCTCTGGCCTAAGGTGTACTACAGGAGTGGCACTAAGGGACATCTAAGACTTCAGGAGAGAGTGCTGAGGCCCACTTCATCCAGTTCTTTCATAAATGTACCCCCATTCCAACTCCAAATTCCCATGGCCCCTCATTCTTACTTTGGAGGCATATGAACACTTCATACCAGGGGTTCATAATTAGGGTTACATACCAAAATTATGGGAAATTTTTAAAAAATACGTATTTCCAGGTTCCATCTCCAGAGATTCTAATTCTAGATTTAGGGTAAAGGTGTGGGATGTTGAAACACTCCCAGTTAAATCTGATGTATATCTTTTGTTAAGAATTATTTCTTTAAAGCACACTTCTGGGGCAGAGGTAACCTTTATTTACTGCCCAAGAGACAAGTAAGCAGGAAAATGTAGAAAAACTTTGTGAATCAGAATAATAGGAAGGAAAATGATTTACTCAAAGATGGAAGACTGCCATGAAATCTCTAAACGGCGGCAGTTCTTTTTTTTTTTTTTTAATGGCAGCAGTTCTTAATTAACCTTTCTGGAGGTCACTGACCCCCTTTGAAATTCTAATGAAAGTCATGGACTATCTTCCCAGGAAAATGTACATATGGATATTCCCCCTCATCTTTACATATAATTCCTGGGGTTCATAGACTTTACCCTGAAATCCATCCACAGATCCAGGGTTAAGACCCTCTAAGTCTTGGGACATACAGTGTTACAGGCTTATGATATTATATACATATAAAATATAAAAACTTATTTCCTAGATCTTGACAGTAGTAAATGAAGGCCTTAGAGTCTTCAGTTACACTGTGGGACAACTCCTATCCCAACTTCTACCTCTTCATTAATCTCTAGTAGGGGACTAATCTACTTTTCCCTTTGTAAATATCATATTAATTGATGGTACTGTAGCTTTAAAGCACTCTGATATCAATAATGATAGATTTTGGAACTAGGGGACACCTGAATCGCTTGTCATCAATGAGAACCAGGAAAGTTGGTAAACCTGAGTCTGCAAAGGCTCCAACAGTCATTGAGTTTAAGGAATGCCAGCTATCTCTTTTCTGTAAAGCAGGGGTCCCCAGCCCCCTGTCCAAGGCCTGTTAGGAACCAGGCCGCACAGCAGGTGAGCGGTGGGCTAGCGAGCGAAGCTTCATCTGCCTGCTGCTTACCATCGCTCCCTATCACTCGCATTACCGCCTGAACCATGCCCCTCCCCACTGGTCCGTGGAAAAATTGTCTTCCACGAAACCAGTCCCTGATACCAAAAAGGTTGGGGACCGCTGCTGTAAAGGATCATATGAGGCATGCTTCAAGCAGAAAAAAAAAAAAAAAAAAGAGGAACGTGGTTTGGGGCCAACAAGGCCTATTTAGGGCAGACAGACAGACCCTAAAGAAAATGTTTATCAGTGAGGCTATACATCTGATACTGAGATTTAAAAAAGAAGAAAAAAGGTGTAAGCTGAGTTCACCCAAGGATAGAAGTAGCCTTAATATTCAGCTAGTAGTTTGATTCAGACAAATCAAAGAGTTCAGACAGAAACAGAAGTTGAAGAAAGATAAGATTTCTAGGGCACAGAACCTATTAACACTATTGGACAGAGGTAAAAGGACCAATGGCAAGGTGAGTATAGGATAATCTGAAATTCAGGGGAAGAATTCTTGGTGTCAGGAAGGAAAGTTTCTTCTGCATAGAGGGTGCTAGAAGAAGGGAAAAATTCTACAACTGTTTACCCCAGTGCTAAAAATATGAATCTTTGCTTCAGTTCTATCCAATTAAAATAATGTTTGATTTTAGATAGTCCCCGGAGGTAGGACGAATAAGGAAACGATTCTTCCGTTGCCAGTGTCTCTGGGCCTTATCCCCTGTCTGGTCACCACTGGTATCTCTCCCCCTCTACAATTACCCTAAGAACTCCTTGTGGCTCCACTGTTCACACTATTACCAAGGATAAATAGTGATAGGCTAGAGATTATAAAGAAGAGATGGGAAAAAGCAGCACCTGAACTTGAACTAACAAATGAGAACAGACAACTTGAGAGAAGGGACAGGTAGAAAGTAGTAGCAGATTCTAGTTTCTTTTTCACAGCTTTTCTATATATCCAGGTTTCCTCCCAAGTCATTTTTACTTGAGAAAGCTGTAGAGACCAAATGGGGACTTGAGGAGAATGCAGCCTTCATCTTTTCTTCCCCAAAGGGCCCTCTGGGCCACTATCATTTAGGAGCCCCTCCAAGGAGATAGAGGGGACACGGAGGACAGAGGCGACGGATGAGAGAGAATAAACAGATCTGCCCTTCATCTTGGAAACAGCAAGTGCAACTGCTTCCCTGCCTGGTTACTCCTGGTCCTTCAACCCTCATCTTTGTTTCCCTCCTGCGACGAGTCTCTTATTCACCAATCCCTCCATTCCCTCTTGGCCTTCTCTAAGCAGTTCCAAAACAATTACTTACACCAAGGGGGCTTTTCAGAGCGCTGCCGGAGTTGCAGGGTAGGTGAATGAAGAGTGCGAGGTGGAGAAAACGGGCTATCAGAGGTCTGGTTGCTGTGCATAGAGTCAAAGAGGGCTGGACAGGTGAGGGAGAGAGAGGGAAGAAAAAAAAAAGGCTATGAGGAAGAATTCAAGAACCACAGGTTCTCAAAATAAGTGAAAACCAACTTACACTTCCGCAGGCTGAGAAGTAGCATTTCCTAGGGACCCTTCATACAAACCATTTTTAACATTTTAAACTTTATATTATGAATATTGTCAAACATATTTTTTAAAAAGTAGTTGAGGGACTTCCCTGGTGGCGCAGTGGTTAAGAATCCGCCTGCTGGGACTTCCTTGGTGGTCCAGTAGTTAAGATGCCGTGCTTCCAATGCAGGGGGTGCGGGTTCAAACCCTAGTCAGGGAACTAAGATCCCACATGCTGCGTGGCCAAAAAAAAAAGAAAGAATCCACCTGCCAATGCAGGGGACACGGATTCATCCCTGGTCCGGGAAGATCCCACATGCCGCAGAGCAACTGAGCCCATGTGCCACAACTACTGAACCTGCGCTCTAGAGCCAGTGAGCCACAACTACTGAGCCCAAATGGCACAACTACTGAAGCCCATGCTCCTAGAGCCCACGCTCCGCAACAAGAGAAGCCACTGCAATGAGGAGCCCGCGCACCGCAAGGAAGAGTAGCGCCTGCTTGCAGCAACTAGAGAAAGCCCGCTCGCAGCAACGAAGACCCAGTGCAGCCAAAAATAAATAAATATATTAAAAAAAAAAAGTAGTTGAAAGACTAGTACAATCAATACCTATATATTCATCTCCTATATTTAACATGTTAACATTTTGCCATGTTTGTTTCATCTATTTCTTCATGCTGAAGTTCTTTAAAATAAATGACGAACATTATGAGACATTTCACCTCTAAATACTTCAGTATTCATTTCTAAAATATAAGGAATTTTCCTACATAGCCATACACCATTAATAAACTTAACAAAATTTTAAAATACCCTAACATCATCTTAGTACCCAATCCATATTCAAATTTCCCCCAATTATTCCCAAAATGTCTTTTATAGTAAGATCCAAACATGAACTATGCATTCCATTTTATTATGTCTCCAAAGTCTCTTTTAACACATTTTTGACTGGAGATGTATTATGGCCACAGGTGTTAGCTTCTGCAAAAATCCCCCAGTCAATAATGTGTTAACCTAGAATCGAGCTCCCCCCTATTTTTTTTTCATACTTTTTTAAAAAATAAATTTATTTATTTGTATTTTATTTATTTATTTTTGGCTGCGTTGGATCTTCGTTGCTGCTTGCAGGCTTTCTCTAGTTGCGGCGAACGGGGGCTACTCTTCGTTGCGGTGTGCGGGCTTCTCATTGTGGTGGCTTCTCTTGTTGTGGAGCATGGGCTCTAGGCGTGCAGGCTTCAGTAGTTGTGGCACATGGGCTCAGTAGTTGTGGCTTGCGGGCTCTAGAGCACAGGCTCAGTAGTTGTGGCGCATGGGCTTAGTTGCTCCGTGGTGTGTGGGATCTTCCTGGACTAGGGATCGAACCCGTGTCCCCTACATTGGCAGGTGGATTCTTAACCACTGTGCCACCAGGGAAGTCCCTCATAGTGACTTTTTGAAAAGAACAGGCCAGCTGTCTCACAGAATGTCACATTCCACACTCTGGATTTGTCTGATTGCTTCCTCACAGAAACATTTAACTTGTTTCACTATCCCTTGTATTTCCTATAAACTGACAGATACAAAAGGCTTGATTCAATGATTCAGGTGTTTTTTCTTGTTTGTTTTTAATTTTTTATTTTTGGCTGCGTTGGGTCTTTGTTGCTGCACACGGGCTTTCTCTAGTTGCGGCGAGCAGGGGCTAGTCTTCATTGCAGTGCACGTGCTTCTCATTGCGGTGGCTTCTCTTGTTGTGGAGCACGGGCTCTAGGAGCGTGGGCTTCAGTAGTTGTGGCATGCGGGCTCTGTAGTTGTGACTCACGGGCTCTAGAGCTCAGGCTCAGTAGTTGTGGTGCATGGGCTTAGTTCCTCCACGGCATGTGGGATCTTCCCAGACCAGGAATTGAACCCGTGTCTCCTGCATTGGCAGGCAGACTCTTAACCACTGCACCACCAGGGAAGTCCGATTGAGGTGTTTTTCTTTTTCTTTTTCTTTTTTTTTAGTGTAAAAACAAATGCTTACATTTTTAATATTTTTTTTTAGGTTTTGATGATTTTTTAAAAATTGAAGTATAGTTGATTTATAATGTTAGTTTCAGGTGTATGGCAAAGTGATTCAGTTATGTATATATATATTCTTTTTCAGATTTGTCTCCACTATACATTATTACAAGATATTGAATATAGTTACCTGTGCTATACAGTAGGTCCTTGTTGGCTATCTATTTTATATGTAGTAGTGTATATGTTCATCCCAAATTCCTAATTTATCCCTCTCCCCCCTTTCCCCTTTGGTAACCATAAATTTGTTTTCCATGGCTATGAGTCTATTTCTGTTTTATAAATAAGTTCATTTGTATCATATTTTAGATTCAAAACATAAGTGATATCATATGATATTTATCTTTCTCTGTCTGACTTACTTCACTTAGTATGATAATCTCTAGGTCCATCCATGTTGCTGCAAATGGCATTATTTATTCTTTTTTATGGCTGAGTAATATTCCATTGTATATATGTACCACATCTTCTTTATCCATTCATCTGTCGATCAACATCTATGTTGGTTCCATGTCTTGGCTACTGTAAATAGTGCTGCTATGAACATTGGGGTGCATGTATCTTTTCAAATTATGGTTTTCTCTGGATATATGACCAGGAGTGGGATTGCTGGATCATATGGTAGCTCTAATTTTAGTTTTTTAAGGAACCTCCATAGTGGCTGCACCAGTTTGCATTCCCACCAACAGTGTAGGAGGGCTCCCTTTTCTCCACACCCTCTCTAGCATTTATCATTTGTAGATTTTTTGATGATGGCCGTTCTGACTGGTTCAGTGATTCAGTTTAAATAACTTTGGGACTTCCCTGGTGGTGCAGTAGTTAAGAATCCAATGCAGGGGACACAGGTTCGATCCCTGGTCTCGGAAGATCTCACGCTGTGGAGCAACCAAGCCTGTGCACCACAACTACTGAAGCCTGCACACTCTAGAGCCCGCAAGCCACAACTACTGAGCCCACGCACCTACAGCCTGTACTCCACAACAATAGAAGCCACTGCAATGAGAAGCCTGCGCACCACAGCGAAGAGTAGCCCCCACTTGTTGCAACTAGAGAAAGCCCGTGAGCAGCAATGAAGACCCAACACAGCCCAATAAATAAATAAATAAATAAATAAATAAATAAATAAATAAATAAATAAATAACTTTGGCAAGAATACTTCAAGAGGTGATCCTGTGTACTTTATATTTCATCATATTGGAGGAACATAATGTCTCATTATCCCACTAAGGCTAAGTTTACAAACAAAGTTAAAGTGGGGCCCATGAGATCTCACCATTGTAAAGTTTTCCCCTTCTGATTAGAGGTGATCCTTTGGCACTGTGGAACCTGATCAACATTTCACCTAATTGTGTTAGTATCCATTGATGATCCTTAATTACTTTATTAGGAGTGTCAAGTGGTGATTTTCTAATTCTATCAATTCTGTATTTATTAGCTGGCATATTTTCTGTAAAGAAGAGCTTTCTCTCTTCAACTTGGGGCCATTTGATTACATTAAACTGCAGTTCTTACTGAAAAGGAAGGATAAGTGTTTATTTCCCTTTAATTAGTTTTCAGAAGAAAGAGTTGGTGAAAAGTATTCATCAACAGTGACAGATGATTATTATTTTATTTTATTTTTGTTCTCTTTTTTGTAAGATTCATTATGAGCTTATAGATGTTTACATGTTCAGTGCACTTTAATCAATTACAATAAATTATTCTTTTTAATGCTAAAATATTCCAATTCTGGTCAGTGGGAGCCTCTTCAGGCTTGATTGCTTCCTTGCTTCTGTTACAACATGCCTCAGGATCACCTTGTGCTTTCCTTGCCCTAGATCATGCATCCTCAATAAAACTCGTTCTTGGTGAAAGTGAAAAAACTTAGATATTCCACTGGTTTGTGGTCCATCAAGTGGCTACAATACATAAACAGACATAAAGTATATCTGTGGTATTAAAATTTCAGGTGGCGGGGAGTGATTGGAGGAAAAAAGTCTAAAAAGGCTCTGTAGGAGGGGGTGTGATTTTAGTAAAGAAAACAAAAAAAAAAAAGGTTAAAAAACATGGGCCTAGACCAGGAATCCAACCATGGAATCCTGGTTGCTTTTAGTGGGGAATGATATGTAGAGACCAAAATCTAGGTGCCAAGGGAGCTCATTGATACTCTTTCTAATACATGATATTAGAAAAAGCATTAAAAAATGGAATTCATATTGATATTTTCAATTCAAATCTAACATTACAGCACTTTAAAAATCTTCTGAATTTATATTTGTATCTAATTTATCTTACTTTGAGAATTCTTATTCCTAATAACAGAAACATAATTACTTATTTGCATTACTCCATTATATGTGTGTGTGTGCATATGACATATATGTTTCAAAATAGTATCAATATCACTACTAACAATTAAACCACTGAATGAGGATTAAAATTATTTTATATTTCTTTTTGTTCCACTAAAGGATTTACAGTCAAAGTACAGTATTCCAAAGTTATTTGAAAAATTATTTTCCCTGTGTGATTATGTTACTATTTTGATATAAAGTTAGGGTAATTTCTTTCCATTTTTTTTTTTTCCAATTTTAGGATTCGCTTCTTTTGATTTAGTCTTATATTTTGAGAAACATTTACAGGTTCACAAGTCAAAGGTTTATAAAAAGGCATATTCAGAGGAAGTTGCTTTTTCTTCATGCCCTTCAGCCCCGTTCCTATTGCTCTCCGGTGGTAAACATTTTTATTAGTTTCTGATGTTTACTTTTATCATTTCTTTTTGAAAATATGTATATTTTCCCTTTATTTCCCCTCCTTATAGAATAGGTAACATACTATCAACACTATTCTGCACCTTTTTTTTTCCACTTAACAATATATCCTGGAGATTACTTCATATCAAAACACATAGACCTTCCTCATTAGTTTTAACAGATGCATAGTACTCATTTGAGTGGACATACCACTGTTTATTCAACCACTCCTGTACTGAAGAACTTTGGGGTTGTTTCCAAAAATAATAAATAAACAACATAAATTATGTCACAATAACTGTATACAAATGTTGTTTCAACTTTGTGTACAGTAGCTTCAGAATAGATTCCTAAAATTGTATTATTAGATAAGAGAGTAACTGTATCCGTAATTCTCTGAGATATTACAAAATTTACCTTCATAGGGGTTGTACCATTTTGCACTCCCACCAACAGTGTATGGAATTGCCTCTCTCGTTATAGACTTGTCAAGAGAACGTGTTATCAAACTTTTGGATTTTTTACAATCTAATAGGTGACATACAATATCTCAGTGTTGTTTTATTTATTTATTTATTTTTAAATTTTTAAAAGATTTTATTTATTTATTTATTTTTGGCTGTGTTGGGTCTTCACTGCTGCACGCGGGTTTTCTCCAGTTGCGGCAAGCGGGGGCTACTCTTCGTGGTGGTGTGCCGGCTTCTCATTGTGGTGACTTCTCTTGTTGCGGAGCATGGGCTTCAGTAGTTGTGGCATGCGGGTTCAGTAGTTGTGGTTCGTGGGGTCTAGAGCACAGGCTCAGTGGTGGCGCATGGGCTTAGTTGCTCCGTGGCATGTGGGATCTTCCAGGACCAGAGATCAAACCCGTGTCCCCTGCATTGGCAGGCGGATTCTTAACCACTGCGCCACCAGGGAAGTCCCTCAGTGTGGTTTTAATTTGCATATTTCTTATGCTCGAGGTTGAGCATCATTTCACATGTGTAACAGCCACCTGTATTTCTTTCTTTGTAAACTATCCTTTTTCAAAAATCACACTTTTGGTCTTTTCCTTCCTGATATGTAAATGTTCTCTTTATTTTAGGATGATTAAGCCTATATGTGATATAAATTGCAGAAAAAATTTTTCTTTGCTTATGATGTTGCTATTGGTTTTGCAACATATAAAAAAATGTTTATATGGCTTAGTTTATCAATCTTTTCCTATTGCTTCCCAAATTTGAGTTTGAGTCAGAATTAGGTTCTCCTTACTTTCAGGTGATAAAGGAATTTATCACCATCACCCCTGCTTACTTTTAGTACTTGCATGGTTTATTTTTTTTAATTATTATTATTGAAGGGAAAACCATATAACATAAAGCTAACCATCTTAAAGTGTATAATACTGTGGCATTTAGCACATCAACAATGTTGTGCAACTGCCACCTTATCTAGTTCCAAAACATTTTCCTCACCCCAAAAGAAAACCCCATATCCATTAAGAAGTCACTCCTCATTCTACCCTACCTTCAACCCCTGGAAACCACCAATTTGCTTTCTGTCTCTATTCCAGTTCTTTCATATAAATGGAATCATACAATATGTGACTTTTTCTGTCTTGTTTCTTTCACTTGCCATGTTTTTGAGGTTCATCCATATTGCAACATATATCAGTACTTCATTCATTTTTATAGTTCAGTAACATTCTATTGTATGTATATACCACATTTTGTTTACCCATTCATGTACATTTCAGTTGTTTCCACCTTTTGACTATTGTGAATAGTGTCACCATAAACTTTTGTGTGTAAATATTTGTTAGAGTACCTGTTTTCATTTCTTTTGAATATATACCTGGGAGTGGAATTGCTGGGTCAGATAGTAACTCTATATTTAGCTTTTTGAGGAATTGTCAAACTGTTTTCCACCGGGGCTGTACCATTTTACATTTCCCCCAGCAATGTACAAAAATTCTAATTTGTTCATGCCATTACCGACACTTTTCTGCTTGCTCTTTCTCTCTCTTTTTAAATTATAGCCATCGTAGTGGGTGTGAAGTGGTACCTCATTGTGGCTTTGATTTGCATATCCCTAATGGTTACTGAGGGTGAGCATTATTTCATGTGCTTCTTGGTTATTTGTATATCTTCTTTGAAGAAGTGTCTATTTAAGTCCTTTGCTCACTTTTAAGTTGGGTTGTTTGTCTTTTTGTTGTTGAATTGTTATATTATGGACCTTTATCAGATATATGATTTGCAAATATTTTCTCCCTTTCTATAGGCTGTCTTTTCACTTTCTTTCATGTTCTTTGATGCACAAAAAGTTTATATTTTGGTGAAGTCCAATTTATCTATTTTTTTCCCTTTTGTTGCTTGTGCTTTTGGTCTAAGAATCCATTAGCCAACTCTTAAGGTCATGAAGATTTATCTTATGTCTTGTAAGAGTTGTACAGTTTTAGCTCTTATATTCAGGCCATTGATCCATTTTGAGTTAACTTTTGTACATGGTATGAGGTGGGGGGGGGGTCCATCTTCATTCTTTTGCATGTGGGTATCCAGTTGTTCTAGCACCATTTATTGAAGAGACAATTCTTTCCCCATTAAATGGTCTTAGCAACATTGTTGAAAATCAACTGGCCATGGAAGTATGGGTTTATTTTTGGACTCTTGATTCTATTCCATTGGTCTATATCTTTATCCTTATGGCAATCCCACACTGTTTGGATTACTGTAGCTTTGTAGTAAGTTTTAAAATCAGAAGATGTGAGTACTCCAACTTTTTCTTTTTCAAGATTATTTTGACTATTCAGGTCCCCTTGCAATCCCATATAAACTTGAGGGTCAGCTTTTCCATTTCTGCAAAAAAGTGCATTGGAATTCCAATAGGGATTGCATTTAATCCAGAGATCTCTTTGGGGAGTACTGTCATCCTAAAAATGTTATGTCTTCTACATGAACATGGGATGTCTTACCATTTATTTAGGTCTTTTTAAATTTATTTCAGCAATGTCTTACAGTTTTCAGTGTACAAGTCTTTAAACTTCTTGGTTAAATTTGCTCCCAGGTATTTTATTCTTTTGGATGCTATAATAAATGGTATTGTTTTCTTAATTTCCTCTTTGGATTGTTCATTGCTGGTGTATAGAAACACAACTGATTTTTGTGAGTTGATCTTGTACCCTGTAACACTGCTGAATTTGTTCATTAGTTCTGGTAGTTCTTTTGAGGTTTCTTTTCCATTTTCTCTATATAGGATTATGTCCTCTGTGAATAGCGACAGTTTTACTTCTTCCTTTCCAATTTAGGTCCTTTTTTTTTTTTTCTCCTAACTGTTCTCCCTAAAACTTCCAGTACAATAGCAGTGGTGAAAGTGGGCATCCTTGTCTGCTCCTGATCTTACGGGGAAAACTTTCAGTCGTTCACCACTGAGTATGATTTGTGCTGTGTTTTTTTTGTTTTTGTTTTTGTTTTTTAATATTTATTTATTTATTTGGCTACGCCGGGTCTTAGTTGCAGCACACAGGATCTTCGCTGCCTCATGTGGGATCTTTGATGTGGCATGTGGGATCTTTGCTTGCAGCATTTGGGCTCCTTTAGTTGTGGCATGCAGACTCCTCTAGCTGCGGTATGCGGGATCCCTGACCAGGGATCGAAGCCCGGCCCCTTGCATTGTGACACGGAGTCTTAACCACTGGACCACCAGGGAAGTCCCTAGGGGTTGTTTATAAACGTCCTTTATAGTGTTGAGGAAGTTCCTTTCTGTTCCTAGCTCGGTGAGTGTTGGGTTTTGCCAAATGTTTTTCCACATCAATTGACATGATTGGTTTTATTCTTTGTTCTATTAATGTAATGTATTACATTGACATATTTTCTTACGTTGAATCGCCCTTGCATTCCTGAGATAAATCTCACTTGATCATGGTGTATTATAATTCTTTTAATGTGTACTGTTGGATTTGGTTTGCTAATATTTTGTGGAGAATTTTTGCCTCTCTACTTATAGGGGAAATTGGTCTGTAGTTTTCTTTTCTTTTTAAATTTATTTATTTATTTATTTATTTATGGCTGTGTTGGGTCTTCGTTGCTGCACGGGCTTTCTCTAGCTGCGGCAAGCAGGGGCTACTCTTCATTGTGGTGCACGGGCTTTTCATTGCAGTGGCTTCTCTTGTTGTGGAGCATGGGCTCTAGGCATGCAGGCTTCAGTAGTTGTGGTGCGCAGGCTTCAGCAGTTGTGGCTCATGAGCTTCAGAAGTTGTGGCTCACGGGCTTAGCTGCTCCGCAACTTAGTTGCACATGGGAATCTTCCCAGACCAGGGCTCGAACCTATGTCCCCTGCATTGACAGGCAGATTCTTAACCACTGCACCACCAGGAAAGCCCTGTAGTTTTCTTTTCTTAGGGTGTCTTTGTCTGGCTTTGGTATCAGGGTAATGCTGACTTCATAGGAAGTGTTTCCTCCTCTCATATTTTTTGGAAGAGTGTGAGTAGGAGTGGGGCTAATTATTCTTAAATGTTTAGTAGAATTCACCAGTGAAGCCATCTGGTCTTGGACTTTTCTTCGTTGAGAAATTTCTGCTACTGATTCAGTCTTTTCCCTTGTTATAGGTATGTTCAGATTTTCTATTTCTTCTTGAGTCGGTTTTTAGAGTTTGTTTCTAGGAATTGTCCTTTTCATATATGTTATCTAATTTGTTGGCATACAATTGTTCATGGTACTCTCTTACAATCCTTTTTATTTCTGTAAGGTCAGTAGCAATGATTGAATTGATGGCAATTAGCTTCAATAACATACAAAAACTCTGTTCCTATAAAGCTCAGTCCCCTTGTTATTGTCACAAATTATAATATATCTTTGTACATTGTGTGCCCATTAAAACAGACATAATGATTGGTTTATTCATTTGCGTGTTGTCACATATGAAACAAAAAGACAAAAAGGGGAGCTACAAACCAAAAATACAATAATGCTGGCTCTTATATTTACCAGTGTAGTTACTTTTACCAGAGTTCTTTCTTTTTTTTTGAGTTCTTTATTTTTTGATATGGCTTCAATTTTCTGTTTAGTGTCATTTTAGCCTAAAAGCCTCCTTTCAGCATTTCTTGTAGGGCAGATCTACTACTGACAAAATCCCTCAGCTTAAAGATGTTACTGGAAAACTACTAGAGCTAAACAATGAATTTGGTAAAGTAGCAGGATACAAAATTAATGCACAGAAATCTCTTGCATTCCTATACACTAATGATGAAAAATTTGAAAGTGAAATTAAGAAAACACTCCCATTTACCATTGCAACAAAAAGAATAAAATACCTAGGAATAAACCTACCTAAGGAGACAAAAGACCTGTATGCAGAAACCTATAAGACAATGATAGAAGAAATTAAAGATGATACAAATAGATGGAGAGATATATCATGTTCTTGGATTGGAAGCATCAACATTGTGCAAATGACTATACTACCCAAAGCAATCTACAGATTCAATGCAATCCCTATCAAACTACCAATGGCATTTTTCACAGAACTAGAACAAAAAATTTCACAATTTGTATGGAAACACAAAAGACTCCGAAGAGTCAAAGCAATCTTGAGAAAGAAAAACGGAGGTGGAGGAATCAGGCTCCCTGACTTCAGACTATATTACAAAGTTACAGTAATCAAGACAGTATGGTACTAGCACAAAAACAGAAATATAGATCAATGGAACAGGATAGAAAGCCCAGAGATAAACCCATGCACATATGGTCACCTTATCTTTGATAAAGGAGACAAGAATATTCAATGGAGAAAAGACAGCCTCTTCAATAAGTGGTGCTGGGAAAACTGGACAGCTACATGTGAAAGAATGAAGTTAGAACACTCCCTAACACCATACACAAAAATAAACTCAAAATGGTTTAAAGACCTAAATGTAAGGCCAGACACTATCAAACTCTTGGAGGAAAACATAGGCAGAACACTCTATGACATAAATCACAGCAAGATCCTTTTTTGACCCACCTCCTAGAGAAATGGAAATAAAAACAAAAATAAACAAATGGGACCTAATGAAACTTAAAAGCTTTTGCACAGCAAAGGAAACCATAAACAAGACCAAAAGACAACCCTCAGAATGGGAGAAAATATTTGCAAATGAAGCAACTGACAAAGGATTAATCTCCAAGATTTACAAGCAGCTCATGCAGCTCAATATCAAAAAAACAAAAAACCCAATCCAAAAATGGGCAGAAGACCTAAATAGACATTTCTCCAAAGAAGATATACAGATTGCCAACAAACACATGAAAGAATGCTCAACATCAGTAATCATTAGAGAAATGCAAATCAAAACTACAATGAGATATCATCTCACACCAGTCAGATGGCCATCATCAAAAAATCTACAAACAATAAATGCTGGAGAGGGTGTGGAGAAAAGGGAACCCTCCTGCACTGTTGGTGGGAATGTAAATTGATATAGCCACTATGGAGAACAGCATGGAGGTTCCTTAAAAAACTAAAAATAGAACTACCATACAACCCAGCAGTCCCACTACTGGGCATATACCCTATGAAAACCATAATTCAAAAAGAGTCATGTACCACAATGTTCACTGCAGCTCTATTTACAATAGCCAGGACATGGAAGCAACCTAAGTGTCCATCATCGGATGAATGGATAAAGAAGATGTGGCACATATATACAATGGAATATTACTCAGCCATAAAAAGAAATGAAATGGAGGTATTTGTAATGAGGTGGATGGAGTTAGAGTCTGTCATACAGAGTGAAGTAAGTCAGAAAAAGAAAAACAAATACAGTATGCTAACACATATATATGGAATCTAAGGGAAAAAAAAAAAAAAAAAGGCCATGAAGAACCTAGTGGCAAGATGGGAATAAAGACACAGACCTACTAGAGAATGGACTTGAGGATATGGGGAGGGGGAAGGGTGAGATGTGACGGGGTGAGAGAGTGTCATGGACATATATACACTACCAGATGTACAGTAGATAGCTAGTGGGAAGCAGCCGCATAGCACAGGGAGATCAGCTCGGTGCTTTGTGACCACCTAGAGGGGTGGGATGGGGAGGGCGGGAGGGAGGGAGATGCAAGAGGGAAGAGATATGGGAACATATGTATATGTATAACTGATTCACTTTGTTATAAAGCAGAAACTAACACACCATTGTAAAGCAATTATACTTCAATAAAGATGTTTAAAAAAAAACAAAAAACTAAAAATAGAACTACCATACGACCCAGCAATCCCACTACTGGGCATATACCCTATGAAAACCATAATTCAAAAAGAGTCATGTACCACAATGTTCACTGCAGCTCTATTTACAATAGCCAGGACATGGAAGCAACCTAAGTGACCATCAACAGATGAATGGATAAAGAAGATATAGCACATATATACAATGGAATATTACTCAGCCATAAAAAGAAACAAAATTGAGTTATTTGTAGTGAGGTGGATGGACCTAGAGACTGCCATACAGAGTGAAGTAAGTCAGAAAGAGAAAAACAAATACCGCATGCTAACACATATATATGGAATCTAAAAAAAAAAAAAGTGGTCATGAAGAACCTAGGGGCAAGACGGGAATAAAGACGCAGACCTACTAGAGAATGGACTTGAGGACACGGGGAGGGGGAAGGGTAAGCTGGGACAAAGTGAGAGAGTGGCATGGACATATATACACTACCAAATGTAAAACAGATAGCTAGTGGGAAGCAGCCACATAGCACAGGGAGATCAGCTCGGTGCTTTATGACCACCTAGAGGGGTGGGATAGGGAGGGTGGGAGGGAGGGAGTCACAAGAGGGAAGAGATATGGGGATATATGTATATGTATAACTGATTCACTTTGTTATAAAGCAGAAACTAACACACCATTGTAAAGCAATTATACTCCAATAAAGATGTTTTTTAAAAAAAAATCCCTCAGCTTTTGTTTATTTGGGAATGTCTTAATTTTTCCTTCATTTTTGAACAGTTTCGACAGATATAGAATTCTTGGCTGACGTTTTTTTCTTTTAGCACTTTAAATATGTCACCCCACTAATTTCTGGCCTCTATGGTTTCTGATGAGTGACTTGTTAATCTATTAAATATCCCTGTATGTGACAAGCTGCTTTTCTCTTGCTACTTTCAACATTTTCTCTTTGTCTTTTGACAATTTGATTACAATGTGTCTCAATGTAGATCTCTTTGCATTTATCCTTCTTGAAGTTTGAACTATTTGGACACATAGATTTGTGTCTTTATCAAATTTGAGAAGTTTTCAGCTATTTTTTTCTTCAAAATTTTTTTCTGCCTCTTTCTCTCTCTCTTCTCCTTCTGGGATTTCCATTATACATACAGTGGTATGTTTTATGGTGTCCCACAAGTATCTTTGGCTCTGTTCACTGTTCTTCATTCTTTTTTATTTCTTCTCAGACTGGATACCTTCAACTGACCTATCTTTTTTTTTTTTTTTTTTTTGGCTGGAACACTAATTTTATTATAACATGTTTATACATCTGCAGGTAGAAGAAAAAAGTTTTTACCCTCCATAAAGCAGAATGGCTTACCCCCATCCCCACCCCACCCACATCACTTGATTATGGTTATGGTTCAACAGATGCATTTTTCAAAGGATCATTTACTCATTAAGCCTCAAAGGAATTCTGTAGCCATTCCTGGTTACTTAATAAATTCAAAATTTGTAAATGTATATTTCTTCTCCCTTTTGTTATGCTTTTACTATTCCGTACTTCAAACTTACCCTTTCCCATACTGTCTGAATTAGTGAGGTCCTGCTAAACACCTAGTAAATGGCCACACGTAACACAGACACGCAGAGAAGAAAAACATACACAATGTAGAGGTTTAAAAATTAAACAAATTAAAAAGCTAAACAATGGAAATATTATGCACCGATTTCAAAGTGTCCTCTGACGAGGCCTGGATTCACAGACAGCCTAGGAATAGGCTGGAAGTACAGGTGGACCATTGAAACAGGGCAGCATTGTGTTCATCTGTTTTGTATACTGGCCAACTGGAGGAGGTATCTTTTGAAGAAAGGGTTCCTCAGTAAAACAGTTTGAAAACCATCTCTGTGCAAACTTCAAAAAGCTACGTATGGGCTTCCCTGGTGGCGCAGTGGTTGAGAATCTGCCTGCCAATGCAGAGGACACGGGTTCGAGCCCTGGTCTGGGAGGATCCCACATGCTGTGGAGCAACTAGGCCCGTGAGCCACAACTACTGAGCTTGCGCGTCTGGAGCCTGTGCTCCGCAACAAGAGAGGCCGCGATAGTGAGAGGCCCACACACCACGATGAAGAGTGGCCCCTGCTCGCCACAACTGGAGAAAGCCCTCGCACAGAAACGAAGACCCAACACAGCCAAAAATAAATAAATAAGTAAAAAAAAAAGCTACGTATGTCAGCCTACGTATAGCTGCCAGCCCTTGTCTGCAGTCCTGTAGTAGGGATAGTTTTTCGTGATGTACGAATAAATTCCATTTAGGGTGAGTTGTTTATCAGGAGCCATCGTAAGTGCTTGTACGATTAATTGTGCATAGGAATAAGGTGGCTTTAAATCATCCATTGAGCTGTCTCCACCTGAAGCTTCCTTCTTATTTTCTGGCTGTGAGTTGTCGGCCATTAAATTGAGGTCAGATGGTACCACACGGCCCATTTTGTACCCTGAAGACCCTGCTCCCGGGGGTGCTGGATGGACAGGAGTTAGCAGCACTGATGGTTCCTGTGGGGGAGGGGAGGAGGCTGATGAGGTGGGCCATGGTGTCTGGAATGTTGATGGTCAGCGGAGAGATGTGAGCCTGCACGGGCTTCACCAGGGACTCGGGCGCTTCCTGTTTCTCCCTCTTCTTGTTGGACAGGGCAGTGAACGTGAGTGATCTTGACGTTTGTGCTCGGGAACCTGAACGTGTACACGCGCAGCAGCTGCAGCGGCGGCGCCCCGCACCTTGGGAACACGCCGTCCACGCACACGCCATTCTTGCCGAGGCAGCGCAGATAGAAGTCGCCGCCCGCGTCGGCCCGGGCTGCGCCGACGGCTCCGGGACCGCCCCGCCATGGCTGCCGCCGCCCGGGGGCGTGAAGATCTCGAGGTGGCGCCGCGAGATGAAGCTCGAGTGGCCCAGGCTCACGTCCACCGAGCCCTGCAACGAGTTTCGCCCAATGGTCACCGAGCGCTTCTTCATCAGGTACTCGAACTCACGGCCCTCGAGGCGCTCCACTGCCCAGCCGCCCGGCGGGGACCCGCCGCCCCCGGTGCCGCCGCTCGCGGGAGGCCCACCCGCGCCCGGCAGCGCCGCGGCCGCCGCCATGGGTCTGCAAGTGCCCGGGCCGCTTTCCAACGCTGCCACTGAGCTGAGGGCCGAGCGAGGCCGAGGGCCGAGCGAGGCCGCCGGCCGGCGAGCGACGAGCGGCAGCGAGGGGCGGGATACGCGCAGCGCTCCGGCGCCAGGCCGTGACTGACGGTGGCGCCCGCCTTGACCTATATTTAAGTTTGCTGATTTTTAATTCTGCCTGCTCAAACCTTCTAAGAAATCCTCCAGTAAACTTTTCATTTCTGTTGTTATGCTTTTCAGCCCCAGAATTTCTGTTTGGTTCCTTTTTATATGTATATATATATATATATATATATTTTTTTTTTTTTTTTTAAATAAATTTATTTATTTATTTTTGGCTGCATTGGGTCTTCCTTGCTGTGCCCGGGCTTTCTCTAGTTGCAGTGAGCAGGGGCTACTCTTCGTTGCGGTGCGCAGGCTTCTCATCGCGGTGGCTTCTCTTATTGTGGAGCACGGGGGTCTAAGTGTGTGGGCTTCAGTAGTTGCAGCACACGGGCTCAGTAGTTGTGGCATGCGGGCTCAGCAGTTGTGGCACACGGGCTCAGTAGTTGTGGCTCGCAGGCTGTAGAGCGTAGGCTCAGTTGTGGCGCACGGGCTTAGTTGCTCCGTGGCATGTGGGATCTTCCCGGACCAGGGATCGAATCCGTGTCCCCTGCATTGGCAGGTGGATTCTTAACCACTGTGCCACCAGGGAAGTCCCCCAACTCCTTTTTTTTTTTTTTTTTTTTGAGATGATCACATGGTTTTTATTCTTCAGTTTGTTGATATGGTGTATCACATTGATTGATTTGCGTATATTGAAGAATCCTTGCATCCCTGGGATAAATCCCACTTGATCATGGTGTATGATCCTTTTAATGTGTTGTTGGATTCTGTTTGCTAGTATTTTGTTGAGGATTTTTGCATTTATATTCATCAGTGATATTGGTCTGTAATTTTCTTTTTTTGTAGTATCTTTGTCTGGTTTTGGTATCAGGGTGATGGTGGCCTCATAGAATGAGTTTGGGAGTGTTCCTTCCTCTGCAGTTTTTTTGGAAGAGTTTGAGAAGGATGGGTGTTAGCTCTTCTCTAAATGTTTGATAGAATTCACCTGTGAAGGCATCTGGTCCTGGACTTTTGTTTGTTGGAAGATTTTTAATCACAGTTTCAATTTCATTACTTGTGATTGGTCTGTTCATATTTTCTATTTCTTCCTGGTTCAGTCTTGGAAGGTTATACCTTTCTAAGAATTTGTCCATTTCTTCCAGGTTGTCCATTTTATTGGCATAGAGTTGCTTATAGTAGTCTCTTAGGATGCTCTGTATTTCTGCAGTGTCTGTTGTAACTTCTCCTTTTTCATTTCTAATTTTATTGATTTGAGTCCTCTCCCTCTTTTTCTTGATGAGTCTGGCTAAAGGTTTATCAGTTTTGTTTATCTTCTCAAAGAACCAGCTTTTAGTTTTATTGATCTTTGCTATTGTTTTCTTTGTTTATTTCTGCTCTGATCTTTATGATTTCTTTCCTTCTACTAACTTTCCAACTCCATTTCTTAAAGACTGTCTTTCCCCTAGTATTTTGAAACGCTAACTTCAACTATTTCTGGATTTTCTACTTTGTTTGCTTGGTCTCTGTTTATTCATGTACCAATACTACACTGTTTTTATTACAGAAGTTTTATAAAATGTTTTAAAATCTGGTAGGGCCAGCATGACTTCATTGCTCTTCTTTTCAAGATTTCCTTGGCTATTCTTGCTTGTTTTTTTTTTTAATGACAACTTCAAAATCAATTTGTCTGACTTTAGAAAAACAGTACTATTTTTATTGAGATCACATTAAATTTATAAGTTAACTTTGGAAGGAGTGATAGTTCTATGCTTTTGGGTTAACCTATGCAATTAAACATTTTTTCAAGTCTACTTTTTCAGAGTGCCTATCTTTTTAATTTATTACTCATGTTCTAGGAAGCATGGGAGTGGGGGCAGAGATAGTGGTACAAGATAAGAGTATTCTCCATACCTGCAGATGCCTGTGCTTGGGCATCAGTGTGGCGCTGGCAGACTCTACTCAAGAATTCACTCACTTGACGCAGGGAAAGGGCATTATGCAGTGTTTCCAGGGGGTAAATGGTAGGCACCATGGAGCACCCTTCAAATCCTGTTAGAAAAGAGATGGGCAAAGTCAGTGTTATTCCTGCTGGATATACCCCAACTGGCCAAGGAAGCATGGAGGGTCCCTGAGAAACATCAGGAGTGTCTGTGGCTTTTGGAGTGTGGGGTATCCAAGATTCTCAGGAGAGGGAACTCTTTAGAGCCCCTACAGGAGTCTATTTCTGTCACCTCCAGATTTCCTAAAAAGTCTTCCTGCTAAGGCCTCTGGGTGAATCAAATCACCTCTTATCCTACCTATGGAAAGCCTTCAATATTCCATGGAAAAATCAACAGAATCCCAATAGGGTAAGCACCTACATTCCTCTTGTACTTTCTGGGGGAAATAAAACAAAAGGTCCAGAGGTAAGGGGTGAAATTGTAGGTCTAAATGAGAGGTAGGGAGGTCATGGAGCCGGGAAAAAACAGCAGATTTCAGGGATCATGTACACGAGAACCAGATTAAGGAGGAGGGTTTGGGATCTGAGGAGGGGTTCATGCAGATTTAGGATATGGGTAGAAAGGCTAGAATATTGGAAGCTGAAGGGCATGCAATACACATGAAGCTCAGCTCAGGAAAACCACATGTATGAACAGGTTGGGGGATGGAAGTTCTTTCTTGGTTATTTTCATCACTTCAAAGCTTCTTTCCTCTGCTCTCACTGAAGACCCCAGACTTGCTAGTATTTCTCTATTCCTTCAGGAAAATGAGGCAAACCCCCTAGAAAAAAGAATAAATACTGATTCTCTGCTCTGAACCCAACAATTCCAATGTAGATCTACATTGTAGGGTGAAGGGTAAACCTAAATGTGTAACTCTAATCCCAGGGCCTGTTGATGAAAAAAAAAATGTCCCCATTAGAGGATCAAGAAGCATACATCTCAACCACTTTTTTAGTCCCCAATATTTCCTATGCTTCCTTTATATCTCCTTAAATGGATTAAAGGTAGGCAGGACAGCAATATCTATTCAAGACACAGCCTCCTGTCTGACAATGATTAAAACCTATATAACTCAAAAGGATTATACCTGACCATCTTCTAACCTTCGGCCCTTGTTTTCGTCAAGGATTCAACTGAGACCTCTGTGCCTCAATTTCCCCCTGTACTCTAGTGGCAGGAGGGCAGGAGAGGTACAGTCTCCAGCTTCTCAGAACAGCTAGAAAAACATTTGGATTTGAAGATGGTGGTAGTAGAGGGTCATAGAGATAAGAATAGATTCCAGGGCAAGAGACTACTCCTGTACCGAATAGCACTGGGAATAGGTAACATTAGGAGGCAGTGAGGAAAGAGAACAGGAAGGGGAGGAGCAGCCAACGCTACAGCTACCAGGCAGTCTGGCCCCAATCCCATCCAAGCAACTAAATGCAAGTCACATAACCTTAGAGTAAATAGGAAAAAGGAATAGGTGGGCTCTCCTGCCAAAAGTGCAAGAAGCAAAGCAGTCAGTCCCAGCCAGGGTAGTGGCAGCAGCCAGCTTGGTGGCAGGGGGTACCGTAGAGGCACTCGGGATCATCCTGGCCTGAGCGCAGCCAGTTCCGGAAGAGGCGCAGGTGGTAGGAGCACTGGTGCAGGTGATGCGCCAGCGTGGCATCCAAGGAGACTGGCCGGCCCCCTGTGCAGTCAGAGGAACAACTACGCAGCAACCGGACCACAGGGTGCTGGTCATCCAGCAGCTCTTGGAGGGGTTGGGGGAACCACGACAGGAAGCACAAAGATAAAGAAAGAGAAGAGGGAGAAACAATGAGGGGGGTACTGGATGACATAAGTATTCCTGGGAGGTGGGGCCACTCAGCTCCAAGGTGAGCTAAGAGAGAAGCAGAGATGGTCAGAGCCACGGGACATCTCTTGCAGGGGAGAAGAGTACTGGCATCATGCTAAAAGAAGTCTAAAAGAAGTGAGTCTAGAAGAAGGGGCACGTGAGACCTCATCATACAGCAGGCCCTCCCCTTTCTCGTTGTGCACAATTCAGTCAGTGCTTGCAGACAGCAGTCACATCGTTCTGGATGGGGTGAGCTGGCAGTTCTGTAGCTAGGAACTCCAGTGTCCCCAATCATTCTTGGGCAAACCCTAGTTAGGGCTTGTTTCTTAAACGAATGTATTTATGAGGTTGGGATAGAGATGAAAAGATTTGAAGTCACTCAGAGAAGGGGGTCAAGAGTGGTATAGGTTATCAGGATAAAGTTTGAAGCTAAAAAGCTCCTAAGGACTCAGGCCGGGCTCCCTGGACCAGACTCTAAGATAGCCACAGATAAGGCTTGTGTTAGGTAACTGACATAGATTAGCAGGAAACCAGGTGTCCTTTAAAACAGCATGTAAAAAATGGAATCAATATGTGAAAATGCCAATATTGATTAATCATCCTTCATTCTTGTTCAAATACATAGACTTTTAAAAAAACGTTTGCATAAGTCTTGGGGGACATTGTATCAATTATAGAAGCCAAAAGAGATAATTTTATATTTTCTTCCCACTGCTGGTGAGTTTAACTGCACTTTGTTCAGCTAGATGAGTGGAAAAGCTTTAATCCGAAACTACTTATTATCTTAGCTGGTTGGCAAACTTTGTGGATATATGCGATTCAGCTGCAAACGGTTGAAGGCAGTGAAAGGCATGTGGAAGGGGGTTTAAGAGGAACAGTAGGAAAAAGATCTTGGGGAAAAGGTACGGGGTCTTAACTGATAACAGGAATATGGTACAGAGAAAGTAGGATCAAGGTAGCTGAGGATGACTGCTCAGAACTCCCAGACCAGAATGGGCTCCACAGGGTGATCCCATGAGACTATGGTTTCCAGAGACCTTAGTCTGGATGTCAAGAGAGATTTCTGTACCAATGGTCACACAGTTATGTGGGTCCCTAGAAGAGAATGAGCTTGGCAAATCTGGTGGGTACACTCTGACATTCTGGATGAGGGAGAGACACAGTCTCTTTCCCACTATATTAGTTCACCTTGGTAAGTTCAGCATGCAGTTTACTAATGGGCCATACTTATATACTTGATGTAGTCACAGGATGTGACAGAAGCTTATCAGGAATAGAGGCAGGGATGGGCTGAGGGGTGTTCTCCCATCAAAGCAAGGAAGTAGCACTGCCTTGCCTCCTTTCCAAAGCCAGGTCCAGTTTTTCCAGCTGCTATTTCAAAGCCACACATCATGGCAAAGAGATGGTGGTGATGGACAGTAGGCTGGCACATTGTTGTCACTAATCTGCTGCAAGCAGTTGCAGACAGAGCATCCACTCTGTAATTGCTGGGTCAGTCCAGTAACATTTGGCCATGGGGTAGAGCCCTCATATTGTCCTGAGGGCCAAATTAAATCTAGATAATCTTCAGCAAGAGACATAATAGCTCCAAATCTTTTTCTTCTAGATCCCAGATTCCGGCTTCTCAGGCACTTTAGCCTCCAAGCTCAAGTACAAGAAGAACAAAGGCCAGCAGAGCCCTGAGGTTGTGTGCAGGGTGCTGGAGGAGATCTTGAATTTACTCTCTTGCACTATAATTGTCCAGGTCTTTCTTCCTCTCCCCATTTTGGTAGAATTAATTCTTCTTTACTGGTGAGGCTGCTAACCAAGGCTTCAGGGAACTAGAGATATATAGGTTTGAGGATCTGTTTTAGGAATTTGGATCTTTTCTCACAGAGCCTAAGAGTTAGGAGAGTTGTGATTTAGCTCTGATGTCAGGGGCCCAAGTTCCTAGTACCATCTTCTGTACCCTAAGTAGCAAGTCTCCTAAGTCCAAATCCCAGGCTGTAGTGTTGGGGTTGGTGCCTGAGGGTCTACTCTGGAGATGACTGTGGCATGAAGGCCAGAAGAGCTTGAAGCTAACTGTGCTGGCACAGTCACGCCACTCTGAATGGGAAGCTCCTGTCACCAGCACAAATGGGAGTGCGGGTGGTGGGTAGGGGTATAAACTGAGCAAGTATAAGCTAGTCAACCTAGGGAGATTTCACCAGTGCCTAGTGGAGATGTATGGCCTGACTGGGCTAAAATCTAGCAGATGCCACTGTCTAAGGAGCAGGTGATCAGCACCTAGATTTTTTTCAGCCAGGAAGCCAGGCTAATTTTACCTCCCTCAGAGTCTTAGCTCTTGAACAGAAGAAAATAGTATCTAACAAAACTGGATTTACCTTGAAGACAAGATACAATGCAGAGAGAAACTAAGGATATAAAGGATAAAGCAAGGAGTAAGTCCTGGGTTCCTCTGCCATACCCTACAAAGAGACCACAGCCCTTCAGTTTTGGGTTTACGCAGATCTCTAAACTCTCCCACCTTAGTGTGGGCAGACCCTGTTCTTCAGTATTCTTGAAATATTATTTATTCCTAAGCTCCCCCGGAATCTCCAGTAGACATCTCAACTTTTCACTTCCCCTTCTCGGAAACTGCAGTGCCATAAATAGGCTGGGGCTGCATGGAAACCACATGTAAACCCTCAAGGCACAATTCTTTTTCCTGTACCTACCACCTCCTACTCCTTTTGTTCTTTCTTGTATCCCAAATCAATCTGGACTCCTGTTTTCTAGGCCCAGACCCTAGGTTAGTAGTGACGTAAAGCAGATGTCAGAAGCACAAGAGCCACACAAAATACACACAATGGTAGGAGACAGGAATATGGAGGTGGAAAACAATATACTCAAGACTAATGCCTTTATGGGTAGGCTTGGGAACTGGGAACTGCAGCACTGCTCCAAAAGGGAAGCAAACTAGTCATCCACTCCAACAAAAGAGCTGGTGAAAAAACAGGAAGACCAAAATTACATAAGCTGAGGAGTTGGGGAAACAAAGAGAGAGAAGAAATGGGGATGATATAGGTAATACTATGCTCTTTCTAAGAAGGGGAACCATTATCATGTTTGTACAAAGCCTGGCAGTCATGTGATGGGAAAGGAAGAGGTTTAATTCATGTTTTGGTGATGATGCTGAAAAAAGTGACACAATGGTGATGATGGTGACCATGGAAATAAGACCTTGAGTTGCCCCAGGAATCGGGGAGCCAGGCTGCAGCCAAGGCTAAGGTCTGTCACAACAAGTGATATATCCCAAGAGCGACAATTAGTGAGTGGTTCAGAGACAGCAGGGTGTCAACACAGTGGAGGGAGAGGGAAAGTCAGTGTCAGAACTCAGAGGTTAAGTGTCTGGAGGTGACATGGTGAGGAGGAATGACGTTGAGTCAGAAGCAAACGTACCGTTAGTCGGATGCTTTGCAAACGACACAGAAAATCGTTTTACGGCCGGGACAAACAAGAGCTCTGGGGAGAAAAGACATCACGGGGATTATACCCACCGCTGTCCCCACCCTCTGCTCTGGAATTTGCTCACAATATACTCTGTTCTTTACAGTTAGTATACGACCTGCTCCCACCCCCGCCCCTTAGATTCCTTACTACCACATTTCAATCTTTTCCTTTGGATAATCTCCTCTCAGGAATCCGTATGTCATCTCTACCATAATACGGCCCCACAAACAACCCTAATCTCACCACCACATCCTCTTTCTGGTCATTTACAAAGAAATAAAATCTTTGTAGAAACTTTCATCACTTCCCCCAATCTCTTTCCATATCATTTTTCCTGCCTTGGCTGAACAACTTCCCCATCCCTGATTTCCTAGATTTTAATTGAGGCTCCACTACATTCTTCCTGACCGTGGATCATCCTCCTTGGTCCCTACCCCTACAGGCCAGAATCCAGGAAAGAATACAAAGGTGGAGTAAATTGATGTAGCAGGGCTGTATGTGGCTGATTATGAAGGGATAAGCATAAATAAGTAGTATTTGTATGGCAAGAGGGAATGCAAATGGAGGGGTGGATGGGGTCTTGGTTCCTTCTCCCCTCTATAACTGATGCAGAAAACTTGTCATAAGGCTAGTGTCAGCACCATCTTAAGCATGAATTGTTCTTGAGCTGTGTCCTTGCTGGCGGACAAATGAAGAAAAGAGTTGCCCCCCAAAACCCACCCACATACCATCTCGGTGCTTCAGACTGGCAGGTGGTAGCTTTTTGCCTTGGCTGCGGGCGTAGTCCTGAAGATTCGGGGCGCTGGAGGAGCCGCCCAGCACTGTGGTGCTGAACAGCCCCGTGCACTGTGAGCCTGCAAGGCCGGGAGTGCATTAGTAGCCACGCAAAGCTGCAATTACCACACAGAAGTACGCACAATTTCACATGACAACATCAGGACACACGCACATAACCATTCAGAGCCACCACCACGTGGCCACTTGACATAACCACAAACAGCTTTCACTACTGTCCACAGCCACACTGGGCAAGCAAAGTGAGGATGCTCCTGAAAGTCTACTTGGCAGATACAAGAGGCCACTACAAATACAGGGTTAGTCATATTAGGGGACTCAAAGCTACTGAAAGGGATAAACTGTGCTCTCTAGGTGGCTCTCAGGAATGCTCAAAGAATAGGTAGATTCCTCTAGATCTCCCTAGATTTAATTCAGTGCTCCTTATGCTGGATATAGGGTTTGAAGAACCCAGAAATCAAGTCCCTTATTTGTTTAAAAGGAAAGAAACTTTGACTGAAACTAGAGACTAAGTTTAGAGTACTCAACTCAAATTCGAAGTTCTCATAAGTTCCAGTTCCTCCTAAGTTTTTCATCCAACATTCCCTCCCTTCTGTTTTCCCTTAGACCTTTTTACCTTTCCCAAGAAAGTATGAGACTCACTGAGTTTTCGATGCTGGAATGGATTCAAAGATCATCCAGTTCAGCCTTCTTATTTTAGAGATGAAGAAACTGACATTCAAAAGGGATCTCATTTGTTCAAGGTCATACAGTTTGTTAGGAGCTAAGCTGGACTAGAATCCAGGTCTCCGGACTCAGGATCAACCGTGTTCAGTTAGAAAAGAAATAGTAATTTTTTTCATCAAGAAGAAACAGAGCATTGTTTCTGAAGTGAAAATGGACACAAATTGAAAGGCATGTGAAGGGTCAGGTGATTATATGTAGAACATGCCTACTAACTGCTGAGCACCCTACTCAGGAGAACCTCGTGAACAGAAAACAGCGAAAAAGATGTTTTTTTTCTACTCTTGAAAGTTTATTGCCTTGTAAGTCCTGTGCTCAAAGCCAGATGCCCACACACATAAGTTCAAAGAAAGCAAAGAGAACTCTTGACAGTAAGTGGAGTAAATAAAACTTGAAAAATCCCTGAAGCAAATAAATCAAGCTAGTCACTGTCCCAAGTATCTGATCGACAGTAGGGTTGGGACTCCCATGGTCCCGTCTCCTACTATAGCCCACAAGGAGAGAATGGGCAGGAGGAAACAAGATTAACACTCCAGTTTGTGGGATTTTCTCCTCTACTTCCAAATCCATCTTAGCCAAGACCCTGGGTTTGACTTGGGAACTTAACATTCATAGGGGAAATGGACAGAGTGGAGAGGTCAGTTTCCTTTGAGCCCACAAAGAAGGGATATGGTTTCAGGGGTCCCAGCATTTCAGGGTCACCACATAAATCAAGTAGTTCAGATGGCTGATAATTTCCACCCTGGAATTGAGGACCACTCCTCTGCGCAGCAATTTCTCCTACCTTTCATGTTCAAACAAGCTCAAGAATAGAGTTCCAGAGAGAAATAAGGGTTGCTAAATATGTCTGCTTTTTTCAGAGAAGCTGGAACTAGCTGGCTGTATCCCAGCCCACCCCCAAGCTTTGTTCTACATTTACTTCCTCCACGAAATAATTTTCTGGCGTAGTCCCACCAATCCTGCCGTGTCCAGTCTTGGATCATCTCAGGGGGTAGTCTTTACCTTACCACCACCATCTGTCAACCAGACTCATGCCTCTGCCTTGTTCTTGACAGCACTCCCCCTTAACTGGGCCAGACACACCTATCCTCTTTCCCACCTACCTGAAACCTATTCTCTACTGGGGTTTCTGGGAAAAGAAGTCCATATCACAGATCTAGACATTTGTCATTTATTTTTCATGCACCAAACCATCTACCTCATTTTAGGGATCTAGAAGGCAATCTACTCCCATAAAATTAGCCTGGAAAATTACCAAAAACCTTTCTTCCCATTGCTGGTCCAAATGCTGACCGTTTTGGGGCCAAGAAATTGGGTGCCAAGGAGAAAGGTAACAGAAAAATGAAAGGAGCTAAATGGAGAGAATAATAGGACAAGACAGAAAGAGCCAGGGGACCCAGTCTAGACCCCACACCACTGTCTCTACCTGCCAGTTCTGGTTACTGGCTCACAGGCGCTGTGTTCAAAGATAGTCCCTCCCAAGGACCCCTCCCCACTCCCAAAGAATACAATACCCTCTGAGGCTTGGTCCTTCCTGCAGTCTGTGTTCTTAGGAAAGGTTGAATGATGTTCTCCACCCCTCTCCAGGAATCAAAAAAATCAACAGACATTCCCTCAAAGTCCTGAGAGAAGCCTCTGCCACTACACCAGTCTCAGATTTGTCCCTCAATTTTCAGGAAGGAAGGAAAAAGAATTACAGGATTAGGAGAGGATGAAGGGGAGGGCATGGAGGTAGGAGGGGCCAGAGCAAGGATGTAATAAACACAGGTCTCAAAGGAAGACATGGCACAGTTCTCCAAATGAGGAATATGACCGTTATTGGGGGAAGGGAGCGTCTCACAAGTGCCTCTATTTATAGCTTTGTCTCTGATAACTCTGAAGAGTCAGAGTGTCCATGGACCCTAAATGTCTGGGCTAGACTGAAGGGACAGATAAGGAGTAAGAGGGGAAGCCCGAAAAATGCCCTTCAGCCAGAGAAATGGGGGTTGTGTAGAAAACCAAAAGACAGACAGCTTCCTGGAATGCAAACAATCATCTGGGATCAAAGTTCACACCTACATGTGGCTTCTCCCAATTCATCCTCCCTAGCCCCACCCAACAATTCCACTGACTAGATGACCCCAACTCCCATGACTAAGGTTCCCCACAGTAAAACTCTAAAGAACAGACAGACACCCCTTCCCAACAACAGATGAGAGATGCTGGAAAACCATACCTAGGCCGCTCTGCTTCATCTCTGTTGGTGGCCGTGAAGATGAAAAGAGTCGGTAGCCACCAGGCCTCGAGGATGAAGTCTCAGAAAGCACCTGGAGAAAAGGACTCTATGTTAATTACCATTTTGCCACCTCAACTGAGAAGTCTAAAACCCAGGTCCTGAATTCCTGCCCCTATAAAACCAAGCAGTGTCAGGAAGTTTAAGGATTTTTATGAAGAAGAAGAATGCAAAGTCTACGAGTATACTTTACAGAGGAAACTGTCCAGGGAATCCTTCTATACTAGAAAGCACTTCTATTTCCAAGATGCCTGTCCCTACAGCCCTCTAATCCCAAGTCTGAGAAATCATTATTCAACCATTCTCAGTGCTTAGCAGGGCAGGGTACCTTAATCTTTTATATCCCTCCACAGAACTCAGAAAGCAAATCACAATAGCTCAGCCACAATAAGAAGTCTGGCTACGCTCTCTTCTTTCCATGGGACAGCTGTGGCTATGGCAGCCATACTCAGTTTCTTATCTGAACCAAAAGCCCTCCCCTCCACTCCTGGAGACATGAAATGGATTTCTGAAAAGCCCACAAGGGCTCAATCACACAACCCCCACCACACACACACACACACACACACACACACACACACACACACACACACACACACACACCCCTCAACAGTGTTCTGAGTCCCTAAGTCCCAAAAGGCAAAGACAGAGGCAATAAGGGAAGATGAAGTATGGAGGGACACCTGTGTGCAGGATGCCAGGTGAGTGGTGGACACAGCCCGGGGCTGTAGGCCGATGGATGGGGAAGGCCGGGGGAGGTCCCCTGACCTCCGGCGGCGCCGTCCCCGCAAGGGGATCAGGTCCAGGTTCCCCGTGCACTGCATGTTCATGACCTGCAATCAGACCGGGTGGAAAGCCGGTCACGGCTCCTTACACCCACAGGCTCCCAAAAGCCCTGGGCCCATTGGGCAGAGGCAGTTGTAAGGCTGGAGAGGATGATTGCCTAGGGCACAGCTGCTCTGAAGGTCACAGATTTTGTATTCTAAACCAGTCCAAAAATATAAGATGACAAGAGGAGAAGAAGGGATGGAAAGAAGGGTCGTAGTTGATAAGAATAAGACTACCAATGCCTGTACTTATAGAACACGGAGAGGAAATATTAATATTAAAAGGTTGTATGACCAAAGAGCGGAGAGAAGATTTTCTTGCAAAGCTGAGGAGCATATCTTGGGCAACCATCATCCTGGGTAGCCATGGTATAAGCAGCACTAGTACCTGAGAGGAAGAAATCTGATTACAACAGAAAGCTTCCTATAGGCCTGAAAGAAGTCAATTTCATCAAGTCTGAGAGATGATACACTGAGAGCTCTGCTTTGCCTGTCTCTTGACTGCTTAAATCAGAAGAAAAAAGGGGGTCCAACATAATAGTGCCAGAGACTGGCAGACGATGTGAATGGGGAAGACACTGGATGTGGAGGAGCAGTTTATTAATGGAAGATCATATGTCATTCTGTCCATTTGATCTATTCACATGAGTCTGCAGTGCACTAATGTACTATGGCTACTAAGTTAACTTACACCTCAAAGAAAAAATGATGCATACCCCACCTAAGGAAACTCTGAGTATTCATGACCTCAAGTCCATCTTAAAATAATCAGGAAGAAAAGGATGAGTCTAGAAGAGAGACTGCAGTTTGTCTTCTCAGCATTCTCCAAAATCTGAACCATAAACCTTTGGCTGAACCTATGTAAGCTAGTTATAGATTCTTCTGAGATATTTCAAAATGGAAAGACCGATTCCTTTAAGACAGCAGGCACCAAGCCGAGTGAACTGATTGATCTGTCAAAGCAGGACCCAAAACAGACAGTCATGGTCCCTGAGACAGGGATAAATCATGGGGTCAAAAAAAGTGTCATTGGGCCAAAGAGGGAAAGGATCTCTCCAGGAAAAGACCAAAACTTTGGTTTTTACTCCAGGACACAATGTGAGATTTACAACAGTCCTTTCCTCTAGGCTAGAGAAATAGAACCAGGACTAGGAGAACCCAGGCCCAGACTGATAAACCTCATCAGAACAAAGGGGAGACAGACAGACCTCGAGACTTGATTCCCTTTCTGGGATGAGAGTATAGATAACCCTAAAGGGGTTAAATTAAAGCGCCATTTTTAGTAAAGTGATATTTACTACAATCTGAGCTTTAATATTTACCCAAGACAACAAAGAGATGGAGGGGGCCTGGCCTTCACTATCAACTGTATTGTTATCATTGTTACTGTTTACTAAGCATCTATATGGTGAGTATTACTTATATTTTACAGATGAAAAAAATTTAGGCTTGGAGAAGGTACCTGTCCAAGATCACACAGCGTCTGATTATCAGACTGGGATTTTAGCCCAGAGTACATGCTTTTCTACTATATTTCCTTTTAAAGAACTGCCTTTTCAAATTCATCCAGAGGCCTCCTCCTCAATCTCATCTCTAAAAGTCCTTATCTCTCAGGCACCCCTCACTGGCATCTCTTTAACCTCAGAAGTAGCAACCAGCTTAAAGGAGCTTTCCTGGGAGACCAGCTGTGAAAGAGAGATTAAGTAAAACATATCCATCAGGGGCAGAAAGACTCTGTTTAAGGTCCTAAGAATTCCACTGAGGGGATTCAGAGATTCATGGATATTGTCCTATGAGCACTTCCACCACTTCTTTCTCCCAAGCCCCTCCCATTACCTCCATGGAGCCGGCTTTGCGGTTACGAATGAGGGGTGATCTCTTTGGGAGGCCAGGGCCCTCAGAGGGCTGGGGTGAGGTCTGCAATGCTCGGTCTGGCTCA
Organism: Eubalaena glacialis; assembly: GCF_028564815.1. Classification (NCBI taxonomy): domain Eukaryota; kingdom Metazoa; phylum Chordata; class Mammalia; order Artiodactyla; family Balaenidae; genus Eubalaena; species Eubalaena glacialis. Next base: position 107,702,953 of record NC_083717.1, on the reverse strand, counting down.
TCTGATGCCTTCCCTGGGCACAGGTCCTCCATGCTGCCTTGGTCTGTTTTCATCTCCTCATTCTACCCAACAACAGGCATAGATAGGAGAGGTGTTAATGGTCTCCAGCCTCCTAATCCAATTCTCCCCAACCCTTTTAACCTCCCTGTACTGTTTCCGAGTTTCCCATCACTTGGTTCCTAAATCCGCCAGTCCCAAATCCCAGCACTCTGACCCACCTCAGAAGAGGCTGGACGGAATCCACAGCCAGTTGGGGCACTGCCTTCTTCCTCGACACCTTTCACTCCAGGGCTGAAGTGCAGCTCCACATGGAACCGCTCCTCTGATAAGGGATCCTTTAGGGCATCACCAGATGAAAGGGCAGTTGGAGAAGCTGGACATGGTGGTGGAAGACCAGGCAGGGACAACAGAGAGGAACTCAAGAGGACACATCCTCCCAGGGCTGAGGTTTCAGTGTCTTACACCCCTCTACAGTAATAGCTCCCTTTAACTACAGTCTAGTGTTACAGGATCCTCATACTCTCAACCTCCACAGGACTTGCCAACTTCCAGTTCTACAACTGTCCCCCTCCCTATCCATCTCCCACAGGAATTCAGCTTTGCTACAGTGCATACAGCAGCACATTTAAAGATACCTTTGTGGAGCCAGATGAAGAAGGTATATGTGTAACAATGTTTGAGAGAAAAAGACTCATTGTAACATTGTTCAAATTCCATACCCTCCCTAATGCCAGAGCTATGTTCTCTGGTATCTCTCTGGCTCAACACCAACCCAAAACATGCTTTCTGTTCCAGGAGGAATCTCCTGGATGTTCTCTATCATGCTGCACCTAGGTACCACACCTAACTGGATTCTACAGATTCTAAGCATAAAAGTTTTTCCCTAAAAGGGGATGGAGAAGAAAGAAGGGGCCCTCTCCTCACCTCCCCCTGTTAGCTCCTCACCCGTGTGTTGTCTTCATAAAGCATGATGACAATCTGGGTCATGTAGTTGAGCTCTGAGATGGCACTAAGATAAGCCAAAGCTCGCTGCCATTGTGCATCCTTGGTCTCCTACCGAACACAAGAAGAGGTAAGCTAATGCCCAAGGACGAGGGAGTCAGGGAATGGGCAGGGAGACGAGGAGAACAGAGGAAGCTTGCGGTAAAAAAGAAGCATGAGGAGGAGAGTAAAAGAACGCTGGGAAAAGATGTTCATAGGCTGAAAGAAAAAGGATCCTTACATCAAGAAGTCCCCCATAACGGAAGACACTGAGTAGGGAGTGGACGTGGCTTTCACTGGTGAAGTACAGACGTGTTCGAACATGGCGGCCTGGGGAGAGCACTCCTCGGGAGTACCTGAGACAGCAGCTAAGTCACTCACACTGTCAGCCAGTCCTCTTCTCGGCCCTCCACAAACTCCCTCCTCCCGCCTCAAAGACTTCCCTCTCTTTTCCATCCCAGGACCGCTTCCGTTCTCGGTTCCCCAAGCTGTCCCAGCCTGGGCTGCCCCAAGAGCTCCCTGACATGCCCCTCCCTCCATCCAGCGCCCCGCCCAGCCCTCCCTCACAGGGGGTGCAGCTTGTTGACAGACTCATCCTCGTGGGTTCTCTGCAGGTCAAGTAGTATCTTCCGCAGCAGTGCAAGACAGAAGCCCACGGCAATTTCCAGTTTCTCCTCCCGACTGATCCCGTACTCCTAGGGGCCACAGGCCAGGAATAAGCACCTCATTGAATCTTGTTTTCCTCTTGCCTCATACTCCCAGGTCCAAGATCATGCTTATCTTCACCTCAGGTCTAGGGCTTCTTCCAAAATCACCACATTCCCCCTCTCCAGGTTTTTCCTCAGTTAGCCTCTTGGGCTTCCTCAGAGCCAGGATTGTAGCTCTAATTGTAACAACTAATTCCTTCTCTAAGTTTCCTTCCCCTGGTTCCCACACCGCCCCTCCTTCCTGCCTTTTCTCTCCTTCCTTCCGCAGTGCCCCTAGCCCCAGGCTCCATCCCTTATGTGAGACACACCTGGGGAATGACCACATCAGCCAGTGCCTTAGAGAGACGGAGCAACTCTGCTGTGCCTTGAAGTCCCAGACTCCCATTGTGCTGCACATCATACTTGACACAGTCATAGATGTCAGGGATCTTACTGATATCATAGCGCCCACTCTTCTGTCGGAAGTCACGCTCCAGCTTGCTCCAACGCTGTAGCATTAGCTCTAGTGTCTCGCTGTGGTAAAGCTGCAGGTCTGGAAGGAAGACAGACAGTCAGACAGAGCCAAAGGCTTCACCTCTAACAAAAGACCCTAGCAAATCTGAAGCAGAACCAGAGAGATGAGAATGACGTGTCTCAGACACTTAGGAGAGGACACAGGATTGCCTGAGGAACCCATCCGTACCCAAAATCTTGAAAGGAAGATAGTAGTATTCAAACCCACCTACAGACTTGGGGTCCTGCATCCGTTCCTGGATCTGGTGAGTGAGGTTTTCAATCAGGGCAAATACCTGATCACAGACCTTCACAGGATTCTGGATTATAGCCATGGAGTTGAGTAGGGAAGTGCTTCCAGTGGGAGCCAGCTGTGGAGAATAGAAAGATGAAAAGCAAGACAGGTTCAGTGCCAGTTGCCTAGATTGCTGTGAGCTTATTACAGAGAGACTGCCTGAAAATAAGCTCTATCTGTTGGCTCACCCAACAAGCATTCTTAGGCTACTGGGAACACTAGCAGTTCAGATGAGGGGACTGCTCTAGCACACAGTCATCTAAGAATGGGTCATCTTAAAAGTCTTGGAGTCAGAGGAAATAAAATAGATCTAGGTTCTTTTCTTGGGGGTTCTAAAATAAGCACAGAAAATGCTGAGGAATACAGATTAAACCAAAATCCCCACAGAATGTTTTCATGAGTGGGTGATAGACATAACTATCTTACTCCTCTAAACAAGATGCTAGCTTGAATCTAGAGTAGAGGTGCTGTCTCAGAACTAAGTTCCAACTCAAGCATTTAGGATGGTCACAGTCAATGAAGAATGGGGAGATTCAATGCAATCCCTATCAAACTACCACTGGCATTTTTCACAGAACTAGAACAAAAAATTTCACAATTTGTATGGAAACACAAAAGACCCCGAATAGCCAAAGCAATCTTGAGAACGAAAAATGGAGCTGGAGGAATCAGGCTCCCTGACTTCAGACTATATTACAAAGCTACAGTAATCAAGACAGTTTGGTACTGGCACAAAAACAGAAATATAGATCAATGGAACAGGATAGAAAGCCCAGAGATAAACCCACACACATATGGTCACCTTATCTTTGATAAAGGAGGCAAGCATATACAGTGGAGAAAAGACAGCCTCTTCAATAAGTGGTGCTGGGAAAATTGGACAGGTACATGTAAAAGTATGAAATTAGAACACTCCCTGACACCATACACAAAAATAAACTCAAAATGGATTAAAGACCTAAGTGTAAGGCCAGACACTATCAAACTCTTGGAGGAAAACATAGGCAGAACACTCTATGACATAAATCACAGCAAGATCCTTTTTGACCCACCTCCTAGAGAAATGGAAATAAAAACACAAATAAACAAATGGGACCTAATGAAACTTAAAAGCTTTTGCACAGCAAAGGAAACCATAAATAAGACCAAAAGACAACCCTCAGAATGGGAGAAAATATTTGCAAATGAAGCAACTGACAAAGGATTAATCTCCAAGATTTACAAGCAGCTCATGCAGCTCAATAACAAAAAAACAAACAACCCAATCCAAAAATGGGCAGAAGACCTAAATAGACATTTCTCCAAAGAAGATATACAGATTGCCAACAAACACATGAAAGAATGCTCAACATCAGTAATCAGTAGAGAAATGCAAATCAAAACTACAATGAGGTATCATCTCACACTGGTCAGAATGGCCATCATCAAAAAATCTAGAAACAATAAATGCTGGAGAGGGTATGGAGAAAAGGGAACACTCTTGCACTGTTGGTGGGAATGTAAATTGATACAGCCACTATGGAGAACAGTATGGAGGTTCCTTAAAAAACTAAAAATAGAACTACCATACGACCCAGCAATCCCACTACTGGGCATATACCCTGAGAAAACCATAATTCAAAAAGAGTCATGTACCACAATGTTCACTGCAGCTCTATTTACAATAGCCAGGACATGGAAGCAACCTAAGTGTCCATCATCGGATGAATGGATAAAGAAGATGTGGCACATATATACAATGGAATATTACTCAGCCATAAAAAGAAATGAAATGGAGGTATTTGTAATGAGGTGGATGGAGTTAGAGTCTGTCATACAGAGTGAAGTAAGTCAGAAAGAGAAAAACAAATACAGTATGCTAACACATATATATGGAATCTAAGGAAAAAAAAAAAAAGGTCATGAAGAACCTAGTGGCAAGACGGGAATAAAGACACAGACCTACTAGAGAATGGACTTGAGGATATGGGGAGGGGGAGGGGTGAGATGTGACGGGGTGAGAGAGTGTCATGGACATATATACACTACCCAATGTAAAATAGATAGCTAGTGGGAAGCAGCCGCATAGCACAGGGAGATCAGCTCGGTGCTTTGTGACCACCTAGAGAGGTGGGATAGGGAGGGTGGGAGGGAGGGAGATGCAAGAGGGAAGAGATATGGGAACATATGTATATGTATAACTGATTCATTTTGTTATAAAGCAGAAACTAACACACCATTGTAAAGCAATTATACTTCAATAAAGATGTTTAAAAAAAAAAAAAAATGAAGAATGGGGAGGGGGAAAGGAGACTGCAGGTTGAATGTACTCATTCTACCTCGGTCCTCACAAGTTCCATTCTTGCTGGCAAAAGGAAGCAAGGAAAAAGGAAAGATACCTTAGCTTTTTTGGATTTGACATTGAGCAATGGATTGGAAAATAAGGCAGCAAGGTCCTGCCCCTTTATCAAGGCCTGCTCAGAGAAGAACACAGAAAATGCCATTCTCTAGTCAATGTGCTCAGCTACTTTGCTTATTTAAGAATCTATCAAAAATGGTTACACAGCAGTTATGAAATGAGGAGCTGTGAGTAGGAGGATGGTAGAAAATCACTGTCTGGCACATGATCCCCAGTCAATCATGGCATGGATACATAGGAAAAAGGATGGCTTGGGTAGTGGCATCCACTGTGATTAATACTGTGAGGCAGTATATTGTAGTGGCTAACAGCCTGGGCTCTCTAGTTAGATTCCTTGGGTGACCTTGGAAAGGCTGCTTAAATTCTTCTGAGCCTAGGCTTCCTCATCTGTAAAGGGGGGGAAAAGTAGTACCGGTCCACAGTTCTTACAGTGGATTAAAGATGGCCATTAATTCTTTGTCACATTCCCCTTCCCTTGAATCTGGGCTGGCCCTGTGACTGCTTAACCAACAGAAAATAACAAAGTTATACTGTGCTAATTCTGGGCCTACACTTTAAAAAAGCTTGAAAGTTTCTGCTATGGGGGAGTCCTAAGATACTATTTAAGAAATCCGTCTGGGGAATTCCCTGATGGTCCAGTGGTTGGACTTCATGCTTCCACTGCCGGGGGCATGGATTTGATCCCTGGTCTGCTAGAAAAACCACATGGGAAAAACACATGGAGAGGAGAGGCTCTGAGACTACAGGGACAGGGACATCACGAGGAGGGAGAGAGCCCAGCCATCCTAGCATCCCAGTTGAGCCTCCAGATGGTTCCAGCCCCAACATCTGGACAGCAGCTGGGCAATTTTAGGGAAGACCCTAAGCAAGACTAGTTGAGCCTAGAGCTGTAAGGTGATAAAATGGTTTTTGTCTTAAGTTACTGAGTTTGGGGGTAGTTTTTTATACAGCAACAGATAAACTGAAACATCCTTTCATTCAAAATCCTCGGGATCAACTGTGTTTTGGAATTGAGAATTCTTGGGACTTTAAGAAGTTAATACGGTGCATATGCCACATGTTAGATAATACCTCCAGCAGGGCCTAGGACATAACCAAACACTTTTCTATTTCTGTAGCAAAATGTATAACTATTTACACTAGATGGGATAAATGGGGATTAGAAAGAGTCTTACCATGTCGGGTTTTGCTGTCAAACGAATCTTGGTGGCAAAGTTATAAAAATCTTTTTCATTTCCAAAACTGTGGATGACAGATTGTGGACCCATACTTATCTCAAACGGTAAGGATTAAATGATACAATACATGGGAGAGCACATAAAACAGTGCCTGGCACATAGTAAGTACCATTACTGATCACTATTATTTAGAATTCTAGGATTTGGGGATTGGGTTGTGTGGGGCACAAAGTCTAGGAGAGCCTGACCTGATCATAATCCTCAGGGCCAAAGGGTGCATCCTGCTGCAAAATGTGGTGCAGCCGAGCCTTCACCCGGTGCTGGCAGCTGCTCAGGGAATCGCCATCACTGTCCAAGAGCCCGTTCATGTTGGCACTCTTCACCATTTGTACCAAAATGGGTGTCAGCTCCCCTTCTAGAGCTAGAAGGCCCTGGAGGGGAAGCACAAAATCTATTAGTTTTCCTTCCAGTCTAGTTTCCCTAGGCCTCGATGGTCCCAGAGATCAAATGAGAGCTGGCTTGGGAGTTGGGGTATAGGTCAAGGGGCCCACCCCACTAATTATTCTCAGCAGTATAGAATGCAGTCAGTACATACAGCTGATTCACTTTGCTGTACAGTAGAAACTAACACAACATTGTAAAGCAACTATACCCCAATTAAAAAAAAAAAAAAAGAATGCAGTCAGACACAAGCAGAAACTTCTCTGAGTTGGCACACAAACACTCTGAAATTTCCAACTTGTTCTCCAAACTCTGCTTCTCTACCTAATGGAAGCTGGGACTGTGGGAGAACTGTAGTGTGCACCTTAGCAAAGGCTGCAGCAGTCATCTGGACACGGCCCTCATCAGAGGCATATATCTTGAGATCATGGCGGAAGGTGCTATGGAGGCGAAGCAGCCCACACCCGGGGAAGCCAGCATAGTCACCTGGGGGCAAAGGGGAAGACCAGGAATGGACGGCTATAAATACCCACGAATGCTCATTTCCCCTTTAACTTCCCTATTGTCTCTGTCCCTTGTTTCCCCAACTTATTCTCTAATCATCTTATCTCAGCCCTGCTAGGTATTTACAAAACACTCACCCTGTCCTCCAGGGTACATGCAGCGGAAAGCTCGCCCCAGCTCCTCAGCCTGAACACGGCCAGCAGGGGTCAGTTCTCCACCCCACTTCAGTACCAGCAATAGGGATGGGGCCAGAGCCTCCCCCTGTGGATCTGTGGGAATAAGGGGCAGTGAACAGGTCTAGATCTAAGGAAAATAGTGGGGACATCTAAATGTTAGGTCTTCTGAGGAGCCCGGAAAGGTAATTTGGGATAGAGGTCATCTAAGGGTTCAAGAATAAAAGATGTGAGTGGTAATGGGAAGGGGGTATTACATCTTACCTTGCCCCTCATTAGAAGCTTTTACTCCATGAGGGTAGTAAGTTAACTGCACCTTCCGGTTGATGCCTGAGAAGTGACCATACCTGCAGGATAAACTCACAGTTTACTTTCTACCCCAGCACCCAATTCTCACTGCTAGTGGCCCCCCTTTCCTATTCCCTTTCTCACATCTCCAGCACAGATTTCAGCTGCTCCAGTTTCCCAGTCTTCTCCTCAATCTCACCACCTGGTTCTTTTTCCAGTTCAGCCAATAGCAGCCTTGTGATGTCCAGCACCTCCTGGAGGAAACAACAGGGTATCCGTGCAGGAGGCCAAGTCCTGGCTGGTTAGGCTTTCATCCTGGTCTCTCACTGAGGCCCCCAATCCCATACCCTCTATCTTTCTGTAGCACTGCTCCTCCCAGCCAGATTCTTCACCTTACCTGTAGCTGCTCGGGCCGCTTCAGTTTTAATTTCCCTGTCTTGTAGCCACCATGTTTTTCAAATAGACTAAAAAACCTGAAGAAATAAGGAGAAGCTTCAGTATGGGCTGAGACAGACAAGAACCTCTAGGAGGTACCCCTCCCCATTTCCCTCACAAAAACCTATTTGTCTAGATTAGGATACTCTGCCCACCTTGGGTGTGTCACTTCCATCTTCATCTTCTGCTTGGGGGTACGATCCCCATGACGGATAATTGCAATGACGCAACGAAGTTCCATCCTAAGATAGGGAATGTTGTTAGAGCCTCTCCCCAATCCCACCCCACACCGCCTCCCATTTCATCCTACCCAACGGGTCAAAGAACAGAGGAAAAACTATCTGAGATTAGGAATAAAGGTAGGCTCCACCAGTCAGATGGCACAGGGTCAGGAAGTAACCACTGGTCTGACACAGATGCCTTAAGTAGGTTACTCCAGATGTTTAACTTTTACTTTTGCTCACATAGTGCCAGATGTGGTAGGGACAATGGGAATGTCCTCAGCCTCTGTGGGGATGGACCATGGGATCTGGAACTGCGGGGCAAGCTCCCGCATTATGGTGTTCCTAGAAGGAGAAATGCAAAGAAGCCATGTGAAAATGAATGAACCAGAACTACATATATGAATGAAGCTCACAAAAACTAACAAGTAGTTGAAAAATACATTAACATAAAATCTAAAAACATGCAAAAAGGGGGCTTCCCTGGTGGCGCAGTGGTTGAGAATCTGCCTGCCAATGCAGGGGACACGGGTTCGAGCCCTGGTCTGGGAAGATCCCACATGCCGCGGAGCAACTGGGCCTGTGAGCCACAGCTACTGAGCCTGCGCGTCTGGAGCCTGTGCTCCGCAACAAGAGAGGCCGCGATAGTGAGAGGCCCGCGCACCACGATGAAGAGTGGCCCCCGCTTGCCACAACTAGAGAAAGCCCTCGCACAGAAACGAAGACCCAACACAGCCAAAAATAAATAAATAAATAAATAAATAATTAAAAAAAAAAATGCAAAAACCACCCCATATATGTAAAAAAAAATATGAATATATAAATGGGAATGACCAAATAAAGGACTGGTTACCTCTGGGGGGTGGGAGGGAAGGGGATATAATTAGTAAGGGGTATGTAGGGGCTTTAACTATACTCTTTTTTTTTTTTAATTTATTTTATTTTTGGCTGCGTTGGGTCTTCGTTGTTTCACGTGGGCTTTCTCTAGCTGCGGCGAGTGGGGGCTACTCTTCCTTGCAGTACGTGGGTTTTCATTGCAGTGGCTTCTCTTGTTGCAGAGCATGGGCTCTAGGCACTGAGGCTTCAGTAGTTGTGGCGCTGGGGCTTAGTTGCTCCGCGGCATGTGGGATCTTCCAGACCAGGGCTTGAACCCGTGTCCCCTGAATTGGCAGGCGGATTCTTAACCACTGCTCCACCAGGGAAGCCCTATATTCTTTTTTTTTTTTTTGGCTGCGCTGTATGGCTTGTAGGATCTTAGTTCCCCGACCAAGGATTGAACCCGTGCCCCCTGCAGGGGAAGCTCAGAGTCCCAACCACTGGACCACCAGGGCATTCCCACCTTTTTCACTTTTAAACCATTTTTACGATATTTAAAATACAGGCATACCTCGGAGATATCGTGAGTTCAGTTCCAGACCACCACAATAAAGTGAATATCGCAATACAGTGAGTCACATGCGTTTTTTAGTTTCGCAGTGCATGTGAAAGTTATGTTTACAGTATACTGTAGTATATTAAGTGTGCAATAGCATTAGGTCTAAAAAAATGTACATATCTTAATTAAAAAATACTTCATTGCTAAAAAATGCTAACCATAGGGATTCCCTGGTGGCACAGTGGTTAAGAATCTGCCTGCCAATGCAGGGGACACGGGTTCGATCCCTGGCCTGGGAAGATCCCACATGTTGTGGAGCAACTAAGCCCATGCGCCACAACTACTGAGCCTGTGCTCTAGAGCCTGTGAGCCACAACGACTGAGCCTGCGCGCCACAGCTACTGAATCCCGCGCGCCTAGAGACCGTGCTCTGAAGCAAGAGAAGCCACCACAGTGAGAAGCCTTTACACCACAACGAAGAGTAGCCCCTGCTTGCCGCAACTAGAGAAAGCCTGCGCACAGCAACGAAGACCCAACACACCCAAAAATAAAAAATAAATAAATAAATTTACTAAAAAAAAAATGCTAACCATCATCTGAGCCTTCAGCAAGTTGTAATCTTTTTGCAATAGTAACATCAAAGATCACTGATCACAGATCACTATGACAAATATGATAGTGAAAACGTTTGAAATATTGTGAGAATTACCAAAATGTCACACAGAGACACGAAGTAAGCAAATGCTGTTGGAAAAATGGCGCCAACAGACTTGCTCGACACAAGGTTGCCACAAACCTTCAATATGTAAAAAAACACAGTATCCGCGAAGCTCAATAAAACAAGGCATGCCTATAACGTAAAAACTTTCCAATTCTCTTCTTTAAGCCCATTCTCCCCAGCTCAGACCACTGTGTCCCTTACCCCAGAATCTTGGCACAGTCATCGTAGTATTTCATCGAATTCTTGACAAAACTGAAGCCATTGACATCACACACAAAGGAGTGACCATTGGCACGAAGGAGGTCAAAACCACAGACTGTTTGCTGCAGGGGATAAAAGCAAGATGAGAACAAGAGAGCCACTCTTCCTTCTCAGCACCCCCCTCATTCCACAGCCCCTCTCCTGCATCCCTCCCCCCACCACGCCCCCCCCCCCCCCACCCCGCACACACACCCTCCCCTTCGCCAAGGGGGACTTCCTCCACCTTAAAAGCTACGCAGACTTTCCTGGCCACCAGCTTTTCCATGGCAGTCAGCATGACTGGATATCGAATTTCTTTCCCCTCACTGTCTCTTTCGACCTTCCCATCCAAAGCTGGAGATTTTCTGGCTTCAGCATGGGCATAGTCTGGTCCCACTGTATACACCTGCAGGTACATAGCATCACTGAGTATGCCCACAGCTCACCCTGCATATGAGAAGACAATATGAGCACTATGTCTGTAGACTAGTTTCACAGTAAACAAAAACAAAAACAAAACAAACAAATCCCCGAGTTTTATGAACAAGGAGACTGACATTTTTCTTACTGAGCTCTAGTATCATTATGAAGGTTTCTCCACAGGACTCCAAAACTATTGCCTAGTCCTTACTAAGGAATAACTTACCAACAGTATTCCATTTTCCATGTCACTCTTGCCCTTGCTCTGATAGTGACAATGTAAATACCTACTTCCCCCACTTCTTACCTTCACCTGCATATGAAAGCCAATCACATTCATACTTTATTTTCTACGACCACTTCCATACACTTCCACTTGCTTCCCAAGCACCCCACCCCACCCAGACATTTATAACCTCTTAAATCCCTGTATCCACCATAACCTTGACATCTGTGCCATCTGTTGGCATAAACTCCTCATAGATGTATGACCCTGTCTTACGGACGCTGCTCTCAGGAGAGTAAACGCTGCTCCGGCTGCCAATCTTCAGGAGAAAAAGGAAGGAAAAAAAAAGTTGCCTCTAACTTGTCCCCAAATCCTCCAGCTTCCCTCCCCACAACCTCATTCTCGCCCTTCTACTTCTCTGCCTCCCCAAATGCCCAAATGTCTCCCATACCTTACGGAAGAGGCGCTGGCTTCCTCCTCCAGCTGAGCTGGGGTAGTAGATGTAAACATTGTGGTCCTCTGCACTCACTGGCTTCTCCACAAAGGGCTTGGGAAAGACGGCTCCATTTACCTCCACCTGGTCTTCACCCTCAATCAGGTTGCACTCTGAAAGGTAGGCGTGTGGTCATTCCTAGGGCCTAAGAATACTTCCAACTCCCACTTCTCTGAGTTGTAATCTCCATAACCCTCAAATTGCTATGACCATATCTTAATAATAGATATGGTAATTAATATCTACATAAGAGGTCCAAGGTTCTGTCCAAAGACCCATGGCTCTAGCTCTACCCATAATCCAGTAACCAAAGCCTCACTGAGCCGGGTGGTACATAGGGGACGTCTAGAGGAACGAGAACTGGGCTAAGTCATAGAAAGCAGGGCAGGACTGGACAAGGCCAGGTACTCACCCTCAGGCCGGGCAGGGTCACGGTTGAGCACAGCATATCGAGGCAGATCAATACCCTCCTCCTGCAGGATCCGGTACACCTCCCTCCTGTCACCCCCGAATAAATTAGCTGGGAGAGGTGGGGGATGGTGACCAGGGGAGAGGCTAGGGATTTCATTCATTCAGGAATTGGGAGACACCCGTGTACAGAACTCAAGAGGGTATGGTACAAAAATTAAGCATGTTTGTTTGACTCTGCCCCTCCCAGAGTGGGTTCTCTAAACAGGCATAATCTCAGGGCCACCCATCCCACCAGTCAACAGAAAGCTATACCTATCCTGGATGTAATACTGCATAGCCAGGTCATTGATAAGAAAAGGGTTTCGAAGCTTGGAGTAAGCAACAGCTTTGTCCAGAGGAAAGCCTGGGATGGAGAAAGGAAATAGAGAGACCAAAGGAAGAAAATGAAAGAGACAGTGAGAAAACAGCAAGAGAAATAGACGTATTAAAGCTATTAGTTGCCACTGAGCTCCACTACCCATCCAACCCAGCACTCATCCTCCTGCCCAACTTCCCAAGTCTAGAATATCCATCAGAAAAAAGTAAAACAGAAATTATTTTTAGGGTCCTTCCAAAGACCAATTCTGTCAGAGACCCTAAGAATCTTAGAGCTGTCCTGAGGTTCAAATATGGGCTTTAATCTACCCCCGGCAACTCCTCCAAGATGTAGGGAGAACAGACCCCTTTGCACTGTTCCCTAGTGTGTCGGGAAGAGCTGACGGCCTCTTTACTACTTGACAGTAAGAGCCTCATTTCCCAGTCCAGCATTCCCGACACCATTCCTTCCCATTTTCCTTCACAGACACCAACCTTTGGAGTGGAAAGAGATGAGGCAGTGGCAGGATGGCCAGTTTTCCACAGGTTCATTGAGGATCACATCTTCTCCCAGGATGATAACAGTCAGGTAGTCAAATCTGCAGAGTCGCTCTAGGATTTGGGTCATTGGCTTGGACTTGGATTTCTTGGTCATGGCACAGATGCCAACAATGATCTGAGGTTCAGGAGGCTACAGAGAGGAAGTGCTGTCAGATACTTCCCACCTAAACCATCCCTATCAGGGAACACTGTCTCATCTCCTTAGGGCACAGAGTTTCTTGCCAGGACTTTGGACCTATGGGGTTAAAGTTATCTCCTAACTTAGGCCTAGATTGGGGTACCTGCAGGTATTCCTACTGCCACAGTAGGAAATGTGTACTCGGGCAGAAGAGTAGGAGAACCAATAATAATGAGACAACAAGAGGAGGGCATAAGGGTAGGGGCTTCAAAGAGAGGCAATCTAACCAATCTCCACTGCCCTTCCCCTTAATCAGAATAGGGCCTGTTTATGACAGGGAGTCTATGCATTTGGGAAGAATGGGGAGAGGTGTCTCCATCCTATGGAATCTCAACTATGACAGGGGTCCCAGAACCAAGTTACATCATTTTCCCTGGTCTTACCACTTCATCCTCCTCATCCTCAAGGAGCTCGCTGTCACTCTCTTCTGTCCTCATGCCTATTCCACGGGTGCCCAGCCCCTCATCTCCAGCTCCAAGGAAGAAGTGGGCTGTGGCGCTCTCGCCCTCACTGGCCGGCAATGACCACATCCCCGCCGGAGCACCCACTCATCCCGCTCTGCAGTGGAGGGTATCCCTGTTAGTTCAGAATCCAAGCCCCATGGCAGTGGGTGGGGATGGGGGATGGGGAATGAGAAAATAAGAGGGAACTACAAGGGGACTAGGGGAAACAGGAAACAAAGCTATGGTGAGAAGGATCAACAGGAAAGGAGGCATGTGGGCTATGACTTGAGATGACTAAAGATCCCTAAGAGAAAAGCGAGGTCTCCCTTTTCCTCCCTGCTCACCCCACCCCCAACCATGAGACTGGTAAGAGGATCAGTAGATTAACCCTTACAGTGCTGGCATGTCCCTGATTCTGCCAGCAGGAAAAACTGTCAACTCCAGCAGCAAATGGGAAAGGCAGTTCCTCATGGAAGGCTACTGTTGATTCCTACCAGAAGAGAAGGTTAGAGTGACAGTTCAACTTTGGATTCATTCCAAAATGTTCCTGGCCCTTCTCCACTTCCCCACAGTAGTGTTGAACTCAGTGATTTAATTCAAGAGCAGAGGAATAAGAGAGTTCATTTGCCTTTGCTCTTAACCCCCATCTTCATTCCTACCAAGGATTAACTCAAAAAAACATTGATTGAGGGCATCCTATGTTCTAAACATTAAATCAGAACATTAAAATCCCCTATGCCCCGTCTCTCCTTCACCTGCTTTACCTTAAAAGAGAGATGCTCAGTTCCAGAAAATCTGTTCAAGGAAAGAGGTCTAGTGCTAGTTGGGAAGTTGAGGATACAGGCATCCATACAACAGGCTCCAACCCATTCTCAAACTGAAATTTCAATTTTCTCTCTACCATCTCAGGGTACAACAGACACAAGGCTGGTCTAGGCCAAGGTCCTTCATACCAGAAGCTACAATGGAAAAAAAAACCCTGCCTAGAGCCATTATCAGTGAGAATATCTTAAGACTTAAAATTGAGTCAGAACAACCTGGCAGTTCCACTTCTGCATACATACACCTGCAGCAGCGGTTCTTAACCAACTGTGATTATACTGTGCAAAGGACATTTGTCAGGAGACACTTTCGGTTGTCACAACTGGGGAGATGCTATTGGCATCTAGTGAGTAGAGCCCAAGGATGCTGCTCAACATTCTAAAATGCACAGGATATACCCCCACAGCAAAGAATTGCCCAGTCCAAAATGTGAGTGGTGCCGAGGTTGAGAAACTCCGCTGTAGAGAAACTCTCCCACATAAGAAGACATTTGCAAGGATGTTCATAACCTTACTGCTGGTAATGGCAAAAACCGAGAACAACTCAGATGTCACAAGTAGAAGAATGGATAAATGTAATGTTGTGTTTACAAATGGTTGACTAACAGCAACTATTAAAAATGAATCGGGGGGGTAAATTAGGAACTTGGGATTAACATATACACACTACTATATATAAAATCGGTAAACAACAAGGACCAACTGTATAGCACAGGGAAATATACTCAATACCTTGTGTGTGTATGTATATATATATATATATATATATATGTGAATCATTTTTCTGTACACCTGAAACTAACACATTGTAAATTAACTATATTTCCATTTTTAAAAAATGAATCAAAGCTATATATAACATGGACAGCTTCCAAATGCAAACTGCAGAAACATACATGCAGGACAATTCCACTTGTACAAATAAAAAATACTACATATGTTTATGGCTGTATACATAATTAGAAGTATAAAAACAGACGGGAAAGAAAGATATCAAATTCATGATAGTGGTTACCTCTGAGCAGAGGGGAAAACAACTGAGAAGGATTCAAATGGAACTTCACAACCTTATCTATAATGTTTATTTCAATTAAGAAAACTCTGAAGCAAATATACAAACAGTTAACATCTGTTAATACTAAATTGTGGGGATATGGGTATCTGTTATTTTTTTCCAAAAATGAAATTGAGTCACATCAGCAATTTTCTACATTCTGCAAAAGTTCTCAGAAATACTGACCAATGGCTCTAATGAAAGCCACAAACTCCTTAAGTAAATGGAGTAATTTAGTCTTACAGGTTTTTAGTCTTCAATATTTACTTTCTGTATTTTTATTTTAAACCCTTCCATTACAAGTGAGTTTGCAGCTTTGATTAGAAAGTTATAGCTAATCTTTATATAGATCTTGACCTTTCTAGTCTTCACCATCTGCTCCGTTGCTCAACCACCGTGAGGGCACAACATTCTCCTTAGGCTTAACATTTTCAGTTGTACACTGCAGGTCGTATACATACACACCCCTCCTGATTATAGCCTGTTTCTTTGAAATCCTTTTTCGTGACCTGACCCAATTTCCATGACTTGTGACATTCCCAAGGTCCCTGTATAGTTTAAGCAAGCAGAATTTTGTTGCACGCTTTATCCTTTCTCTGAAGCAGGAGCTTTCTCTATGTCTAAGATTCCTAACCCTCCACACTTTCTTCCACTAGGTCTTTCCTGGTTTTCTACTGAATGTACACTGTCACATTCTTGAAATTCTATTATAACTCTATAACAGGAGATGATAATTGAATGGCAAAGGAGAATCTGTTCACAAATATGGAGCTGAAGAGAGATGAAAGGTCTAAATTCATAGTTAACAAAGCAGAAATAGAAGCCTGACAGAAATAGCTATGAAATAAGCCAGGATTTATTTAGATGTACCTCTGCGAGAAGCTGGGATTTAATGTGGTGTTCCAAGAGCCATTGCCCTGTTTTCTGTGCTCTTCTCCCCTTCCCCCTCTCCCCTAATACTTTGTTGCAAAAGAAAACTTCAGACTCTACAGTAGGCTAAAGGGCAGTCTTACTGGGGCCTGAATCAATGTGGAAGGGAGTCAGGGAGGGGAGGAAGGAGGAGATAGTATAATTGGTAAGGAGAGAGGGAGGGGCAGGTGGGCAATCTTCTCAGGAACATCTAAGTTAAATCAGATCTAGAGAAGGGACTGAAGGGAGGGTAAACTGTGTAACTTCTTTATCCCTTAGAATTTAGGGCAGCTTTCCTAGTCCTCTAATTTCTTTAACCACCATGCACTTCTCCACTTGATGGAGGGCTCCATCAGTGATGAAAGAGAAAGGTCAGTACAGAGTCAGGCGGGAATACTTCCAACACAGTTAAAACTCCTCAGGCCGCAAACACTATCTCCTTCAACAGTGGACCCCTTCGCTCCTTCTTGATGCAGTTTTTAATGCTTCATACATACCCTTATTCTGCCACTGATGAACTGTGCTGATGCCCTTGTTCTCGGTATCAACTCACTCATACTGCCTTCTTTCCCCAACTTACTAAAAGGACTCTTCATTGACTCCCCTAACTACTGCCCGCTCCTACATCACTAATCAACCCATCCAATCAACAATACAACTAATCCTCTCGCTCATTGACTCCCCAGCCTTAAACAGTCCTTCAAACCCTCAGATGAGTCACCACACTTGGTAACAAATTTATATGGAACCCTCAATGCTCCCCCGCACAGACTGTCTGAGAGCCACTCCTTCCCGACCTGCCTTCCCTCCAGGCTCACCTTCTCTCTCCTCTCTGCAACAACCCCTTCCTCCAGCCGAGCCTCCGGTCTGACTCCACTCCCACGCCTGCTCACACAGACCTGCCCGCCCTGACCCTCTCCCCGGCAGACTCCCCTGGCTCAGCAGGACCCCCTCTTCCTCACGCAGACCTTCACACGCCTATCTCTTCTCTCGCTGACCCCCTCCTCTGCGCTCCCCTCACTCAGCTCCGGGTCACGATTACCACCTCCCATCCCGACTCCTCTAGCCTTTTGCCCGCCCCCGCCTTCCCCGCCTCACTCTCCCTTCGCAGACATTGAGGCCTCTCCGCTGGGTCTCTTTCCAGAGCTGCCCCCAGCCGCTCCTAACCAGGGCCCTCGGCACCGAAGGAGCCCACTCTACCCAGTCCACCCCCTCAGATACCGCCCCCAGCCCCCAGCCACTCCCCCACCGCCCCCGGCCCTCACTCACCCGCCTCCCTGCGCTCGCGCACCCGAACCTGCCGGCAGCGACACCTGACAGCGGCCCAATCAAAGCACGACTTCTCTTCGGCGCCACCAATCAGCGGAGGGCGCGCACCGGCAGCAGAGTCAGGCTGCGTTGGCCGGCGCTTCTGCGCGGAGGATGGTGGCCTCTAGCGGTTCTGGGGAGGAAGTGCAACCTGATGTTCTTTTTCTGATTTCAATTGCGTCGCCACAGTCCAGATGCTTGGTCTAGACAGAGAATTTCCACTGAGACGAAGTGGGGGGAAGCGAGATGTAGCGGAAGAGGCAGAGTCTGTGCCATTGCACCTCCATGAGGACAAAACCAAGTCTTCTGTTCGTTTTGTAAAATAAAACGGGATATGATAGACGTAGAGATCCAGTAAATGTACGTTGCAAATGTTAACGGACTAGAGGAGTGAAAGGGAGGCTAGAGACAAAAACAGAGACAGAAACGAATCAGAAAGTTAAGGGAAGGAAAAGAGACTTACTTATGGAGGAGACAAGACGATGGATGGACTTGGAAGGCTGAACAAGTGGATTCCTATCTCCACACTCTGCTTGCTCTCTTGCCTTTAATAGCTGTGCAGCCTTGGACAAGTCATTGAACTTCCCTCAGCCCCTCTTTTCTCACCTGTGAGAGAGTGGGACTAGAAACCCTAACTCATAGGGTACTGATTATATGAAAGCATTTTGTGTATGTTTGTATTGTTATTATCTTTGCATCCTCACTCAGGTTTCCCTGGTCAAGACTATTGCAAGTTCTGTTACCCAACGCAAGTTCGTGCGCCCAAAGCACAGTGAGGCCAAACAAACAGAAAGGCCGGAGTTTGGAGCAGAGAAAGGTTTATTGCAGGGTCAAGCAAGGAGAACAGGTGGCTCATTCTCAAAAACCCCATTAACTCCCTGATGGTTTTGGGGAAAAAGTTTTTATAGGCAAAATTTGGGGTGAGGGCTGCAAGTGTGTGACTTTCTTCTGATTGGTTGGTGGTGAGGTAACAGGGCGGTGCTCCAGAAATCTGTTATTCAGCCTGAAGTTACCATCTTCCATGTGGCGGGGGTGGGGTTAGTTCCTGCAGAAGAACTCAAGGATATTGTTATGAATATTCCTCTGGGAGGAACCAGGATCCTGCTTTAATTGCTGCACTATAGTTTTTTGATTGTCCCTCCTGTGTTTCTGTATCCCTTCCCTTCCCTGATTAGCAACTGTTTGAACCTGCCCTTGAAACTCTGGAAAGGTCAAGGAGGCTGAATGAAGCCTATTTCCTACAAACAAGAAACGGGGGACACAGAAGGGATTTGTACCTGGGAGGGACCCACAGCGTCCTGCTCCATTTTGTCCCTAGTGTAAGCAGATAGGTTAGGGGGTCACCAGAGAAAGAGAACCAGGAATGGCTTTCTTGATATAAGAGAACCCACTTTGGCCTAAGCCATTTTGTGATATAAGCCTGGCCACAATGCTTGCCCTTGAACAGGTCTCAGTAATTAATGATCTTAAGGGAGGGAATGCAGAAACAAGGGAGGAGCAGTCAAGAAACAACAGTGCAGTCTTGGGGCAGGGCCCTGATTTCTTAAAGGATATACATAATAATTCATCTTTGAGCCCCATAGGGTCCTGCTCAGTTTCACCCCTTCATGAATATGCATGTATCCTTAGCTGAAAACTTCCCAGATTTTGCTGTTCAGGGAGACGCTGCTTTGGGAGAGATCCCTGGTGTTCTCCTTACTTGTGGCAAGTAATAATAAATCCTTCTCCTGATCTTTGGCTTGGTTGTGTCTATTGGCTTGACACCCACCAAAAGGCGAACCCAGTTTTCAGGTAACA
Source organism: Eubalaena glacialis (assembly GCF_028564815.1). Lineage (NCBI taxonomy): Eukaryota > Metazoa > Chordata > Mammalia > Artiodactyla > Balaenidae > Eubalaena > Eubalaena glacialis. The sequence continues at coordinate 107,683,529 of NC_083717.1, read as the reverse complement.
CAAACTGCAGAACTCCATCTATTCTCTGCTTATTGCTCTCTTACCAGGAGAAAAAGGAACTGATGGACCTGGAAGAGAGGTAATTGGCTACTAAGACTACCCACAAATGAGGAAGAAAGGAAAAGGAGCACTAGGGAAGCCTGAGAGGAATGAATGAAATGAGAGTAAAGGGATGGAGTGGGGTCTCATCAGTGAGGCCAGCGGACAATTTGAAGGGAATTTCTTTTTCTCAGATACTCTCCCTTAAGATTAACAACTATCTTGCTGTCTTGTGGGTACACCAAGGTAATGATACTGAGCAGGGCCCTGTGGGGCTCCTGGGCACAAAGACTTTCTGTGTCCCCCATGTCTTTGATTACAGGAAATAGCCTTCATTCAGCCTCCATGACCTTTCCCTACTTCCAATGGGCAGGTTCAAGCAGTTGTTAATCAGGGAAGTGAGAGGATGCAAGTCAAGACAAGAGAGAAACAGTCAAGAGAAAATAGTGCAGGTCCTGGTTAGGCAAGGTCCTGGTTCCCCAACAACGGACACACACAAAGATATCTTTGAGCTGTTTTGCAGATACTGAAACTCCCTCCAGGTGGGTATGCTGCCCACAGGCACGTAGACCCCAGACCAGCTGGAACCTGAAGGTTGATGTTGCTGACTCCTACTTACCTCACCACCAACCCATCAGAAGAATGCATGCCCAGTCACTGCCTTGATCCTTATCACCTACCCCCACCACGAGCCCTGACTAGAAGACCACTCCCTGTTCCACAGGGAGGGGGGCACAGTTCTTGAGGTGCTAGCCTGCTGTGTTCCCTCCAAGAATAAAGCTACTATTTCTTTCTCCTCCAAAACTCTGTCTCTGTATCTCATTTCGGCATCAGTATACAGAGAGCCAATATTTTGTCATCAATACCTGAAAGAATGGGCTAATGCCACCATGCCTACCCCATCTTAACTGACCCTCCATACTGAAGCCCACATCTCTATTTCAGCTCCAAGCATTCATTCTCCTTCTGCCAGGACAAAGGTCAAGTCATACCCAAGTCACACGTGGAGATATGGGAACAAAGCCCTTTCAAATATGAATATGCACCTTGTGAGAAGAGAGGAGGAGAAGGGACCAGGTGGAAGGCAGAGATTCCTTGGTGACCCTATGCCCTTGGACACCCCTCCTTACAGTCTGGATTAAACGGCATTAGGGAGCCAAGAGAGGAAACACGTGTGGTGGTTGGGGACCTGTGCCTGCCTGTTTCCGTCCTACACCTCGTCATCTCACCACACCCTTCACGTCACCTTACACTCCCCTTCAGCTCAGGAACTGGGAGCTACAGAGAGCGGGGAGAAGGGAGAGGAGGAGAAGAAAGCATAATTCCTTGCCCAACTCCAGCCCCACGCCCAGCCAAACAACAGGTAGGCAAGCCGGCCGAGAATACTCAGAGGGAGTCCTGCGAGCAGCAAACTGGTTGGAGCCTGGAAAAGACTCTGAGAAGTAAAAGATCAAAGGTGAAGTAGGAGATGGGGAGGAGGGCCGAGGAGGGGGAAAAGTGGGGGACCATGAGAAGTGGAGGAAGGACAGAGCAGGGCTTCAGACTCGGGGGCAGGGCGGGGGTGGGCAACACAGCACAGATGGGGTAAGAGTTCATGTTTCCCTGATTTCTCTCCGGGAATCCTTCCACAACCTTATAAGGAGAGCACAGGTGTGACAGGGAGGAGCTTTGGTCCTCTTCCTGGTTCTAAGGAAAAAGGTGACCTTGAGGCAGCTGGTGTCTTTCTCAGTGTCTGCCTGTGTGCTTTCTCTTTGTCTTCCTCTGGTATCTGTGTTTATTCCACGGTTCCCCGAGGCCGCCTCCCCTGGGAAGATGGAGAGGTTGCTGAGGGAGGCCGAAAACACGATAAGAGGTTGGGTAGTGTCACGCTTTCACACCCACAGGGCGACGAAACGGTTTCCTATTAAACCGAGAGGCTTAGGGGAAGGGTGTTCGGGTCTCGCCTGTCCCCTTGGGTGCTGTCCTCTACTTGGTGCTGAAATCTGGGCGACCTCATCTCAGGTGGGCCCGTTCCCTGGCCTAAGGCTGCGAATCTCCAGTCCCCCTAATCTACCTGGTGGGTGGTGCCTGCCCTCTGCCCCCGCACACCTAGGGCCATGGCAGGCGGGAAGGCGGGGCCTGCATGAGCCCCACCCCTGGAGACTGCAGCTCTGCCTCCCTCTCCTGCGCCCGACCGCCGCTAGCTCATTGCGCCTCTCCTGCAGCCCGGTCGCACCGGCTTCCACTCCCGCTCCAGCCTCCTTCCATTTCGGCTCCAGCCTCGCACCCACCTCCGGCTCTCAGTCAGCCTGTTTGCATCCTCCCTCCCGGTTCCTGCCCTGAGCCAGCTCCTACTCCGGGATTCCGTAACCAGACCCTCAAGCCATGGCTGGTCCCTTCTCTCGTCTCCTGTCTGCCCGCCCGGGGCTCAGACTCCTGGCTTTGGCTGGAGCTGGGTCTGTAGCCGCTGGGTTTCTGCTCCGCTCGGAACCTGTTCGAGCCGCCGGCGAACGACGGAGGCTGTATCCCCCGAGGTATCAGTGTCTCAGGCGCCCGGGTGAGGGTGGCGGTGGGGTGGGGGTGGGGGACGGGTAGGTGCTGTTGGGGATGGAGATGGGGACCTGGGCAATAGAGAAGGGCTATAGTCACGAAGGCTCTGGAGTACAGGCGCTGGACAGTCTGAAAACCTCAGTGGGGTGGGGATGGAGGCCAAAACCATAAGGTGAAAGCATTCCTGAGGACTTGGAGCCCGCAGTTCCCACCCCCAAGGCCAGCTCTGGCCCTGTGAGTTCTGGCTGCACCTACTCTGCCCAAATTCCTAATTGAGAGACCAGGAACTATCCTTTCCGCTCTCCTCCATCTCCTTTTCCTGCTGTTCTCTCCCGTTTCCTGAATTCCCCTCCTTAGTCTTTCCCCTCCCCCCATCCCTAGTGTTGTGTCCATGGGAGGAAAGAACTGAGCAGATCTGGGAGAATTGAGCCTCCAGCCAGAGGAAGCTAGAACTCTTGGGAAAGAATAGATCCTGAAAGTCCCTGATGAGATTACCAAGGTTTAGCCTCCCTCTAACCTCCCCTCCCCGCAAGGAACAAAGCCAGACATGCTCCCAGCTGAGTGCACTGGGTCTAGGCCCCCTGTGCCCTCCCTCCATGGTTACTGGGTACCCCCTCCCTAGTGCTGAGTACCCAGACCTCCGAAAGCACAACAACTGCATGGCCAGTCACCTGACCCCAGCAGTCTATGCCCGGCTCTGCGACAAGACCACACCCACTGGTTGGACACTAGATCAATGTATCCAGACTGGCGTGGACAACCCTGGCCACCCCTTCATCAAGACTGTGGGCATGGTAGCTGGTGATGAGGAGACCTATGAGGTAGGGGGCCCCCAGAGTTACCCTGGTGACCCAATTCATCTCCCCAGTAATCCCAGCTCCTTTCCCCTAAAGACCTCACTTTCCCTTAAGACTGGACCATCCATATTCATGTTTTCTCACCCAGTGAAATCAATCCACAACTAAAGCTTGGGAAGGGATTCCCTCTCCTTAACCACCCTCTTCCTCTGAACTCCCCCTCAGGTATTTGCTGAGCTGTTTGACCCTGTGATCCAAGAGCGACACAATGGATATAACCCCCAGATGATGAAACATACCACTGACCTGGATGCCAGCAAGGTAGGTCGAATATTCCACTTCTGACTTGCATTGCCTTATGTACAACATTCTGTTTCTCCAGTCCCTTCAACCATAATTATACCCTGACTCATAGTCATTATACTGCTGAGCTTTTAGTCTCAGTGTGGGGAAAGAATTGTATGTTCAGGAGCAGCCTCTGTGGAGAGGAGAGGGCGGATGAGAATGGCCACACCCCAAGGTGGGCAGGTTTGGGGGAGGGTTTACAATGCCCCTTCAGTTGGAGTGCTTGCCCAATGGGCTTCTCCTTCCAGTGCAGGCAATGAGGACCCCTCTAGTCCTTAAGGTCTCTCCTTCCCAAAGGCCCTCAGCTCCCATCCACTGTGTTTCTGTGACTTACATTAATTTCTCTGATTCCCCAGATCCGTTCTGGCTACTTTGACGAGAGGTATGTATTGTCCTCAAGAGTCAGAACTGGCCGAAGTATCCGGGGACTCAGCCTGCCTCCAGCCTGCACCCGGGCAGAGCGACGAGAGGTGGAGCGTGTTGTGGTGGAGGCACTGAGTGGCCTGAAGGGTGACCTGGCTGGACGCTACTATCGGCTCAGTGAGATGACAGAGGCTGAGCAGCAGCAGCTAATTGATGTGAGGGGCTTTGAGAGCGAGCTGGGCGGGAGGGGCAGATGGAAAGAATAGTCAGGGGAGGCTGGGCCGGATGAGGTAGATGGGCTCTTAGAAGCCCAGGGGCTACTGTGAGGATTCTTACCCCAAGTCCCTTTACTCTCCCCAGGACCACTTCCTGTTTGATAAGCCTGTGTCCCCATTATTGACCGCAGCAGGAATGGCTCGAGACTGGCCAGATGCTCGTGGAATCTGGTATGAGGCTTAGCTTACCCCCTGCCTCTATAAGTGCCCTTTTTTCTCTATCTCCCCCAATTCTTGCCCTGCCTCTTAATCCCTGTCCCTCCCTCTCTCCTACCTTCAGGCACAACAATGAGAAGAGCTTCTTGATCTGGGTGAATGAGGAGGATCATACACGGGTCATCTCCATGGAGAAGGGTGGCAACATGAAGAAAGTGTTTGAAAGATTCTGCCGAGGCCTCAAAGAGGTTGGAGAAGAATGTATAAGGGAACTAGGTGGGAGGACTTGAGGAAAAAACAAATTTAAATAGGTAGATGGACCATATAATTTATCAACCAACCCAGGATACTTTTGATGGTGAAAAGGATCACCACCAATCACTCTAGGACAAGAGGTACAAATCAGAACTGTCCAGGGAAAACCAGGATATGTGGTCACCCTAAGAATAGGAAGAGAGAAAGAATGTCAGGAATCTAAGGAAGTAAATAAAGCAGTTGCCAAATAATGCAAAGAAGGAATAAATGAGATGGTGGCTCAGTGCCTGAGGGGTGTGGTGTGGGATGGTGGGATGTGCAGATAAGGAAAAGGTTTAAGCCTGGATGGATGTAAGGAGTGAGAGATTGGTATGTTCATGATTCTAATGTAACCACCCAGTTGGGAGCCAATGTAGGCCTTAACTCTGGATTCTGTCATTCTTGCTAAAGTACCATGTCTAGATTTTAAGCTGAGAGTAGGAGGGAAACCAGGGAAGGTGGAGGGTGGAATGGCCTAAGTTCCAGAATGCGTTGCTCTGCGTGAGGAGTTGAATTGAATCCTCAGTCCTATACGGATTAGGTCTCCATATTCAATTCTAGATTACAAATCCCCATAAACCCAATCCTTATTTTATGTTCTCATGTATACAGTTCTATTTTGAACTTGTAAAGGGAGAGAGCTCCTCTTCCGTTTAGATCTTGGCTGGGAAGTTTCTATTATTTTTAGCAAGTAATAGGTAACATATTAAATTATATGCCTTAGTATTCTCATCTGTAAAATTGGGAGAGTAAGACTTCCTACATATTAAGTTGTGGGGTTTAAGTGAGATAATGCATGTAAAGTGCGTGGCCCATAGTAAGTGTTCACTAAGTGTTAACTGCTGTTACTATTCTAGATGGAAGAATTTCCCCTTGTTCAACATATACAATATCCCCCTATGCCATGGTTCTTTCTGAACTAGGAACAGCGTCCCCCTTACTCAGGTTAGGTAGTGGTCTTCATGTCCATCAACTCCGGCAGATCTCCAGTCTCTTCAACTCTAATAGTCATCTTCATGATTAGGATGCTTAAGTGAAACAAAGACATGCTTCCCACACTCCTCCCCCAGCCTCCACAACTATGAATCCGGCTCTTCTGCTCCATTTTCACCTTTCTCTTGCTTTCTCACATGTGCTCTTTCCACAGTTAACAGGCTCTCTTGCCTCTTCCTGTTGCAAAGCCTACAACCTCATTTTCTGGCTGAAAGAACCTTCCAAGCTCTAGGCTCATTGGCAAAGTAAAGATGTCAATGCATGCAGAACTCATTGAATAATCAATCTTTTCTCGGTTCAGTTTACCACCTCTGTTCATCTCCCTAGATCATCCTTAATGCATCATTCCCTCAGGTTTCTCTTCTTCCACACAGGATATTTTTGCACAATCTCATCATTATGGGCTTGCAACATCAAAATTATCTTTTATGCATGATAATAATGAGCCATTTCCACCAAAAAAAAAAAAAAATCAGTGTCATTCTTTCACATCCCAAGTCTTTGTCTCTAGACATATTTCTAGAGTTCCTGTGGGTCTAGCTAAGGGAAGGCTTGCATATCCCTGACTTTTCACTAACAGAGCCTTTGTGCACTCAGGTGGAGCGGCTGATCCAGGAGCGTGGCTGGGAGTTCATGTGGAATGAGCGTTTGGGATACATCTTGACCTGTCCGTCTAACCTAGGCACTGGACTTCGGGCAGGAGTGCACATCAAACTGCCCCTGCTAAGCAAAGTAAAGGAGCTGTGGAGTTAGAGGGTTGTGAAGGAGGAAGGTGGCTGTGTATGGGTGGGAGGGATTGGGCATTTTGGAAAGGAGCAGACATAGTGTGTAGCTAAAGAGTCAAGGGAAAGAGCTCTGAGTGGGTTCAGGGCTCTTTCAGGTCGGACCAGTCTCTGCCTCTGTTGACCCTGCCCCCCAATCTCTATCTCCCCTCTAGGATAACCGCTTCCCAAAGATCCTAGAGAACCTAAGACTCCAAAAACGTGGAACTGGAGGAGTGGACACAGCTGCCACAGGCAGCATTGTTGACATCTCTAATTTGGACCGACTGGGCAAGTCAGAGGTGAGATTCTTAGGGATTCGGGATAGGTCTGTGGGGGTTGAGATGTGACAGGGAGTGAGCCTCAGGAATGTAACAGAATCTGAAATGAAATTCAGGTTGAGTGGGGAGGAAATTGGAAACGAGTTCCCAGAGCAGCCAAATCAGTGTGGAAGGGAGTCAGATTGTGGGAAGCAGAGATCAAGGGTTAGTGTCCTTCAGGTGGAGCTGGTGCAGTTGGTCATCGATGGAGTAAACTATTTGATTGACTGTGAACGGCGTCTGGAGAGAGGCCAGGATATCCGCGTCCCTCCACCTCTCCTCAACAAGCATTAACTCCCATCCCCAGCAGATGACTCAAGACTCCCAGGACCTCTGCCATTCTAACAGTGGCCCATTCTCCTTACTCTGGATGCCCCCTTTCCCCCCTCACTCCCTCTGTCCTAGTAAAGACTCCTTGCTACGCTCCAGTTGTGTTATTTCTAATGGTGGGATGAGGAGGAACTAGCCTCCAGAAGAAAAAAAAGGCAGTGGGATTATTTATGATGGAAAGAGACTCCAGATATGGCATGCCAGGAACACTGATTCTCAGGTGGGTGGAAAGCATTAGCATTTTACCCATATTCCTCATCAGCTTCCTGAGGATAATTAGATTGCACTTCCATTTGCACTTTATTCATTATTACTTAAAATGTCTTTCCCAACAATCTCTCTCTTTAACTGCAGAGACAGGCTCATAGCAGGTTGCCAAGGAAGTAGATGGTCAATGCCAGGGCCCAGGAGGGTTGTGACCAGTCCTGGAGACCCCAGGCTGTGCTTCGACCTATAATGAGAGAGAGAATGGAAGGAATATCACAGCTCTGCTCCACAGGAGCCATTGATACTTGGAAACTATCTGCTTGTAGACCCCTTCACTCCAGGATCTCCTTGAAGGGTTCTGTGAGCCAACCAGTACCAAGTTAGGGTTCAGATTGTGGGTCAGGGGTTGGCGGGTCAAGCTGCGCAGTTGGGAACTCACCCTGCTGTTCTGGGGTCTCCTTCCCCTCATACTGGGCCCATGCAACTGCTCGTCGCTGCTCAGGACTCAGAAAGGCCATTTGCTCAGGAGTGACAGCCACAGCCTGAACACTGGTGAGACTAGACAGCTGGGTGGGGCTGAACACCACCTAGGGGTGGAAGCAGGAATCAAGACATCCACTGTAGCCTTTGTTGGGCCCTGGCTCTCTTGTGGTCACCCCAGACCCCACTCCATCAATACTTACAGCAAATTTCGGAGGAGGGATGACAGAAATGGCCAGAGGGGTAAGGCCCTGGATCTGTCCTTGCAGCAGTGCTGAAAGAGCCAGGTCTGGGATTCCAGCTGTTGAAGCAAGTGGGATGGGCATGCAAACGTTATACTGGCCTTCTCCAGCTACTCCCAAGGTATCCTACCATAGACCTTCCCCAACACATCTCCAACCTCTTACCTAAATGCCTTCTCAGACTCCCACCTTAAGAATTCCAGAGCAGTCCTCCACCCAGTCCATCCATGGTATGGAAACCAACCCCTGACAACCAGCAGCAGCAGTGGCCCAGCCTCCCTACCTGCTATTGTACCAATTTCAGTGAAGATCTCAGGCCCCCAGTTACTGACTGGGCCAAAACCACCAGGCAGCACAAGGAGCTGGGCCAGAACCTCCAGTTGCTCCTCAGAACACAGGAGATGCAGGTTGCCCAGGAAGAGAGCTGCTTGGCTGTGGAAGAGTGGGAAGGAAGGGAGAAGGATTCAGCCATGGTGATCAGGGTCCGTGGTCATGAGCTGATGGTAGAAATGGCTTCAGGTGAGATCCCTTCCTCCATGGGACCACTCCTGCATGATCCTTCCCTCCCCAGTGAGCCCACCTTTCCCTCAGCACCACCACCAACACCCTCCTCCACAGGTGACCTAAACTCCCAACTGTTGATATGCTGCAGCTCCTCTGGCCGAAGTCCACAGAGCGTGTAACCCAGTGCAGTCAGGTGGAGGAAGTCCAGGTGGCTCACGTGCTGACCGCTCTGCTTCAGGAAACTGGAGACCACAACCCGGAGCTGGGGTGGGGGTGGAGGCCACAGGATAAGGAGAGAAGTCGTGGGGAAGTCATGGATGGGCAACTGCTTAGGGAAGGGACAAGTGATACTGGATTTTTTTATTATTAAGACCTGAAGATCCGGGCTTCCCTGGTGGCACAGTGGTTAAGAATCCGCCTGCCAATGCAGGGGACACGGGTTCGAGCCCTGGCCCGGGAAGATCCGACATGCCGCGGAGCAACTAAGCCCGTGCGCCACAACTACTGAGCCTGCGCTCTAGAGCCCATGTGCCACAACTACTGAGCCCTCAAGCCAAAACTACTGAAGCCCGCGTGCCTAGAGCCTGTGCTCCGCAACAAGAGAAGCCACCGCAATGAGAAGCCCGCGCACCGCAACGAAGAGTAGCTCCCGCTCGCTGCAACCAGAGAAAGCCCGTGCACAGCAACGAAGACCCAACGCAGCCAAAAATAAATAAATAAAATAAATAAATTTATTTTAAAAAAAAAGACCTGAAGATCCAATGGCCATGGGAAAGGTTGAGGATCCAAAAAAGAGAAGGATGGAAAAAAATAAGGCCAAAGGGAAAGGAGGAAGAAGGAAGTATTATGTGTCCAGGGCCTCAGAGTGAATAAATCACAGAGTTCCTAAGGCTACTCGTATGGGGTATTAGGAAAAGATAGAAAGAATGGCCAGGCAGGATCACAGGAAAGAAATTCCTTGGGCTTTAGATGCCCTAGAGGCCTGGATCTGTGGGATGGGTGTTTGGAAGGTGGTAGAGAGGAGAGATGTTACCTGGATGGAGCTCCAGCCATCTATCTGACCCAGGGTGCTCAGCACACCCCAGTCCACCAGGCTCAGCTCCTGTAGTTCCCTCTCTCCTAGACCTATTAAGAGCCGACCCAGCTGCAGGATCTGCTCAGGACGGAATCCCCAGGGGGGACCCCACAACTAGAGAAAGAGAGGAAGAGTGTGAATGGAAATAGCACTGGATTAAGAGTCAGAATGCTGGGTCTTAGGTTTGCCTCTGACCTTAGCTGTGTAACTCTGGGCAAATCACTTGCCTTCTCTGGGTCTTTAGTTTCTTCAACTTTAAAATGAGAGGACTGGATTAAGGTTCCTCTGACTAAGGTGTTACTGAAAGACTCTAGAGTCTCAGTAGTGAAGAATAGCAGACTCTAGTCCATGAGTTCTAAACTCTTATGTGCACCAGACTCTTGGCGTTTGGGGGCGGGCGGTGACTGTTAAGATGCAGATGCCCAGACCCCATCCTCAGAGATTCTTCTTCGGTGAGTCTAGCATGAGATCCTCGAATAAGCATTTAAAAAACCTGCTCCCTAGATGATTTTGACACACGCTAAAGTTTGGTAACCACTTCTCTAGTCCCTCTACCCATTTCACTAGCCTCCTTCCCTCAGTATTCATCCCCTCTGACTTCCTACTCAGGATCCAAACCCTCTAATTCTTTTATCTCCTATGTCCCCCACCCCTCACCCAGCTATCCATTCCCTTGTGTTCCACATCACACCCAACCGGCTTCCTCATGTTATTCCACCTCCAACCCCAACTGGACTCTCCATCACTAACTTGTTTTGCTTTGCCCATCGCTGCCCGTAGTTCCTCAGGCCCAAGTCCTGGGTCTCCTGCAAACAGTGCTAGGCAGTCCTCAAAGTCTAAAAGCTCCATCTCTGCGATCTGGGTTGCAGACCAGGCTGATGGGAATGTTCCCCGTACATCTGCACAATTTGGCACAGGTTCTAAAGGGGGAAGGCAGGGCCAGGGGGTCAGTGTAGTACTCAAGTATGCCCAGAGAGATAGCTATAGATGGAATGACACCCCCAACCTTTGAAGGACAGGGCAATATGGGCAGGATGGCTCAAGGGATTACTACAGTGTGAGATTTATAGGACTCGATATTAGAACAAGTGACTGGAGAGGACAAGCCCCTCATTGTATAGATGGAAGACCGACAGGGTTGCTCAGGGACTGAATGGCAGATCTAGATTGGAACCCAGGTCCCTAGCCCCACAGTGTCACCTTCCTCCATCCTAAGCGTCTTCCCAGCAGAGAGCTCCACACTTAAGCAAGCCTGGAGCTGAGTCAGCTGTTAACAGGGATAATAGAGCAGAGAAAGGGGAGTCCTGGGCTAAAAATATAGCCAGAAATATAAATTCCCAGAGCTATAGAACCCTAGAACTAGAAGAGACCTTGAAGATCATCCCTCACACCTCTGTGCTTTATAGGTTAGAAAACCCCAGCCTAGAGAGAAGTTATACAAATCTGCTCAAAGGGCACAAGTCTGACTGCACTGTTGGATACTCTTTCCTGTACACCATGCTACATGTATGGGCATGTGGGGAGTTTCACCTGGGAGATCCTCTGCGGTGGGCCGCACAACCCCAGCTACCAGGGCTGCTTTCTTGGCAGTGAGCTGTGGCCCTGCACACAGCTGTCCAGCTCTGCTCTGCTCCCAGCTCTGCTGCTTTTCTAGGAGCCTCTCCAGGGTCTCTGGGCCCAAGGCCTCCTGGGTGAGAAGGTAGATGGAGGGTGGGCAGAGCCGGGCAGTTCAGGGCCAGCTGCTACAGCTGTAATTCCAAGGTCCTGTCTCTTTTTAGCAGTCTCCCCCTGCTAAATTCGGGCTTCACACCCTTTGCCCTCAACTTCCTTGGTCTTAGCTCCCTGGAACCAGCTCCCCAGTCCCCTCTCTGCTCTTACTCCCTCCCTTGTTCCTTCACCTCACCCTGGGGATCAAGGAAATAGCCTCGGGAGACAGAGTGAATACTAGGCGTCCTGCTTGCTCAACTTCATCCTGGCTCCATAACTCTGGTTTCCTGAGGGACAGAAAGAAGATCAGGGGTTGGGATGCTGAGTGAACTGTGAGGAGAAGGAAGAGGAAAGACACGCTGGGACTGGGGACTCAGGGCTCCAAGGACCTCAAGCATATTGAATGGGCTGCCACTGATGAGGGTGGTTGAGAGGGTGGGTGAAGGATGAGTTAGAATCTGAAGTTCCCGGAGGTCCATACCCAAGAACAGGCTCCTGCGACAGCAGCCATCCCAGCTCTGTGGCAAATGGCTCTCCTAGGCAGATGCCCTGCAGCTGACTGAGATGGGTCAGCAGGATCTGTAGGGGGATCCGTCGTGTGCTCTCTATCCCCAGGAATCCAACCAAGGGACCCAGTGTCTCCAGCACTTCCCTTGACACTGTTGTCTCCTTTGGAGCCTGGAGAGGGGCATCAGGCCTTGGGACAATGCACCGCTGGCTCAGAGGACCAGTCTCTTTGATCAAGACACCAAGACCTTTGACCTTGCCTCCCTCCAGCTCCCAACCCAAGACCCTATGAAGTTCATTGCCATTGTTCACTTTTCTAAACAATGAGCCCAAATAGGAGCAGGCAGGAAGACTGGGAGGTGGAATCCAAGGAATTTCTTATACTCCACGGGATATGGACAAGAAACATGAAGCAGACTATCAAAGAATAGAACCCAGAGGTAGATCTAGGGGCTAAGGCCTTGTAGACAAAAACCTGTTTGGCAGCAAAAGTTCAGGTCTGGGCCTAGAAGACAGAGAGCATTGTCTGAGTGGTAAGAATGGCCCAAGCTACAGTTCTGAGTCTGATGGTGTGGACTCTTACCAAGTTTTGTAGTGCCCTTTCTGCCAGGGCTGCCCGGTGGAGTGGGGTCAGTGCCAGCAGCTGCTCTGGAGTGCCTCGTACCAGCTCCACCACCAACATAATGGATTCACTGGACAGTCTGTCCATCAACTGGACCCTATAGCAGTTTGACAGTGGGGGGACTCAGAATTGAGCCAAGTTGAGAAGGGACCACAGAATGCCACATTGCCCAGACAAGAGGTAACACTAGACCAAACCCTGTGGCCCTGGAAAGGAAGCCCCAGATCCAATTCCCACCACAGTGCTTGCAGGGAGAGAATAAAGGGAGTGACATATTTCCAGTCTTCTTGAGAAGAAGTAACAAACAATCCTACCTCATCTAATGGAATCAAAAGCCCCAAATATTAAGTATCACTAAGTCCCCTCCCCCATTTTATTAAACACTGAGGTTCAAAGAGATCAAATGGTGGGGTCTTACTCTCAGTTCCTGTTTTCCACAATACCACCCTTCCTCTACTTATTGTGAGAAGGTCCCCTCTCGTTCGTATAGCACTATACAATTGACAAAGTTCTTTTAGGCATTATCTCATTTGATCCTATGGCAAAACCTGGGGATAAGAGAGGTATTTTCTCATCTCTCTTTCACAAATGAGGAACTCGGGTCTTCCAACTCATGGTCCAGGATCTTTCACCTCATCCAGGTCTTTGGGATTCTAAATTATCTCCAAGAACCAATATATTTAAATAGATTTGAAAGGCATTTTTAAAAAAGCCATTTTGCCAAAAAGTCAGAAGTGACACCATGTACTCTATCTAGGGTTGCCAAGTCTGGAACTGGACCAAGTAGTACAAAAGCCAAAATCTGTGGGAAGGTCTATAAAAATGTAAGGATGGAGTCACCTCCCAGAAAGACCAACGCCAGCTTTTTCCTACTCTGACTTACAGTTCAGTTGGCAATGGGGTGAGCATGGGGGTAAAATGGGAAAAGAAGCCTGTGTGTGAGATACCCATAAACTCCTAGAGTCTCTAGTTTAGGAGCCGCCTTAGGTTCATCTAGTCTTCTCTCTCCTAACGCATACTTGAATCTGCTCTACAACATTCCTGCTATGGGGCCATCCAGACTAGGCTTGAATAGCTCCAGTGGCCAAGAACTCACTACCACAATTTTCCTCATATTGTGTAAAACTCTGATTTTCATTCGCTGGTGCTAGTCATGCCCAGTGGGGCCATTCAGAAACATGCCAATCTATTTTCTATTTGATAGCCCCTGGGGTATTTGAAGGTATTTATCACATGCTTCATACATTTTCTCTTTACCTACTCCTCTGAACATATTGAGAACACAGTGCCCTAAGCAGACTACAGTCCTGTGGGGCAGAATTGAATCATTACCTCCCTCATTTTTTAAATTTTTTTTAAATTTTTGGCCATGCCATGTGGCTTATGGGATCTCAGTTCCCTGACCAGGGATTGAACCCGGGCCACGGCAGTGAAAGCCCGGAATCCTAACCACTAGGCCACCGGGGAACTTCTACCTCCCTCATTTTAAATATTCTACCTCTATTAATGTGGCCTAGGTTATAATAAGATTGCTTGGGGACTTCCCTTGTGGTCCAGTGGCTAAGACTCCATGCACCCAATACAGGGGGCCCGGGTTCAATCCCCGGTCAGGGAACTAGATCCCACATGCTGCAACTAAGAGTTCGCATGCCACAACTAAAGATCCCGCATGCTGCAACTAAAGATCCCCGCACGCGGCAAATGAAGATCCCATGTGCCGCAACTAGGACCCAACACAGCCAAATAAATAAATATTAAAAAAAAAAATATATTGCTTGGCAGCTCACATCACAATGTTGCCACTCTCAGGTGTGCCATGCTGGGGCCTTGTTTGGGGAGCCAGTCAATACCTAGAGCAACTTTGCTTTTCGTTTTTTAAAAAATATGTATTTATTTAGGCTGTGCCAGGTCTTAGTTGCAGCATGCGGGATCTTTGCTGCGGCATGTGGGATCTTTAGTTGTGGCATGCGGTATCTTTAGTTGCTGCATGCAGACTCAGTTGCGGTATGTGGACTTCTTAGTTGCGGCATGCGAACTCTTACTTGCGGCATGCATGCGGGATCTAGTTCCCCTAACAGGGATCGAACCTAGGCCCCCTGCATTGGGAGCATGCAGTCTTACCCACTGGACCACCAGTTCCCCTAGCCCAACTTTGAAAAGAATCCTCTGATTTAGGCTGTAACTGATGTCAGGGAACCACCAGACAGAAAAACACCACCTCTAAGGTATTTCTTAAGGGCAGATCTTCTACCCCAGGTTGAGCCTTCTGAGAATCCAGTATCTCCAACTGTAGCCTTACGGTAAGTCCAGGAGTAGCTTGGTGTCCAGTCCACTCAGTTCTGGCCCCAGGGTTGCCAGCTCTGGCTCTGGCATTGCCATCCTCCTCTGTAGCTCTGCCCAGATACAGGTCCTCTGTAGGACAGGGTAGGGAAGCAGGTTCAGGACAGAGCTGAGCATGGAGGCTGGGTTCTATACCCAGGGTCCCCGCCTCCCTGCTCCCACTAATGCCCAAGCACCCCTCTCACCAGGCTCCCTCGAACCCCAGTGGACAGTTGATAGATCATGTGTACCACTTCAAGGAAGTCTGCCATCAAGTTGATCTGCTGCAGAAACTCACAGGACATGCCCCCTGCCAGAGTACCCAGAGCCCTGTAGATGTGTGAGTGGGTAGATGCTCATTCAACACGTGCCACAGCCTGTCTGCTCCTTGATATCAACATTCTCAACACAAGTACACATGTTCATTTACGGTAATTTACAGTTTGAGAAATATCTTTCCATAGATATTCTCATTGGCTTCCCACAACATCATCACTGTTTATCAGAGAAGAAAATAAAGATTTACAGAGGTCAAGTGACATTCCCAGCATCATTCTACTAGAAATGTGGTAAACTGAGACTAGAGCCACGTCTTCAGAAGCCCATGGTTCTTTTACTGTGGGTGGAAGTGAGGTGATACTTAACTCCTGTTTATTCCTGCTTGGTCAGTGGCTCTGAAGGATTAATTAGCAAATGTCTACCAGAAGCTTACACTGGGCCCGGCACTGTATTAAGTACCTTTTATGCCTTATCTCATTTAATCTTCACAACTACCTATAGGAAGGTACCATTTTATTTATTTATTTTTAAAATTTTTATTGGAGTATAGTTGATTTACAATGCTGTGTTAGTAGGAAGGTACCATTTTAATTCTTATTCTACAGAAGGAAAAATGGAAGCTTAGAGAGGTTAAATGACTTGCCCAAGATCACAAACAGGTGATGGGGCTAGGACCTGAACCCAATCAGGATAGATACTGTGCTATGGAAGGGCAGGAGGGTCAGGGGAGGAGGAGCCAGAAGAAGACCCACAGGCTGAGGCTATGTATCATTGATCCTCATACCCCCACTCCCCCACATATCACATGGTGCCTGGCACATGGTAAGCACTCAAAAAATGTTACTTGAATTAAACTCACAGCTCAACGCAAGTTACTCACTGCAGATTCCTGAGGGTCAGGTTGGTGGGCACCTGCATCTTCTTCCAGAGAAACTGTGCCTACAGGAGAAAGAAAGAGGAGCCACTTCCCAGCAGAGATATTGTCCAAGGACCTATGATGCCTTGGACCCAGTGCTGCCTCTCCACCCTGTGGGTCCCACCAGCCTCCCACTCTCCCAAATGCCCACTGCGGAGACAGAGAGAGAGAGAGAGAGAGAGAGAAATGGGGCAATAGGGAGGAGGGAAAAAGAAAGAGCAAAGCAGGTCACATCATAAGGGATGCTAGGGATAATGTGCCGTATGTCTGAGGGATGGGTGAGGGAGGTGGAAAATATTGAGAGAAGGGAGTTCTGGCGTAGTGGGAAGAATTACCTGCTGCTCAGACCAGGGCAGCTCCCGGTAATGCCTTCGGTCAGCCAGAAGAGCAGCAGACTCCAGCTGTAGCAGCTTTAGTGGGAGCAGAGGCAGCAGGCAGTCTGGCCAGGTGGTGGGGATAGGCTGCTGGTGGGGTGGGTGTAGCAGTGTAGTGATAGGTGAAAGGGTCTGGACTCAGGCCTCAAAGAAGAAGGGGAACCATGGGGGCAGGAAGGGACCAAAACTAGGAGAAGGGTGGAATGGCATGTGCCACTCTAGCTGGGCACACCCAAGAGACCTCACATAAAAGGCGGTTGTGGTCAAGTGTCGCTGTTGATTAGGCACCTGATGGACTAAACTCCCTCAGTCTCTCAGAGCCTTGGTCTCTTTATCTGAAAACAGAATGACTGGCCTGGAAGATTTCTCAGACCCTTGTGGCTTTGACATTCTAGGATGTCATGCTGTCCTGCAACTGGCCCTGGGGAGAGCTATGAATGTCTTGGTGGGCACAGAGCTAACTTGGACTCTCGGGGCCACTGCAGGGAGAGAATGTGGGGCAGCCCTGGGACGTGGAGAGGAGCTCAGTCAGGAGAAACCACACGTACCTGACCAGGGATACACACAGCTGCACTGGCACCTGTTGCACCCATGTTTTTAACTCCATCTTTCACCTGCATGAGAATTGGCTGCGTGTATGTATGTGTGTGTGTGTGTGTGTGTGTGTAAAAGTGGTGAGGTTTGAGGGGCCTTCCCTGGGCACAGGGAAGATGCCCTCCTCCCAACCAGAGCCCTCATCCCTGATTGGCCATCCTCCCTGCTGCTCTCATACCCGGAAGGTCTGCAGCAGTGCTGCGGTCTGGCAGGCTGAGAGGCGTGACAGTTCAGGGGCCAGGCAGGAACAGGCCCCAACCAGAACTCGCCTAGGGATGGCCTGGAATGTCTGGGAGCTGAGGCCTGGAAGCAGAGGGTGCAAGGAGCAGAGTTCCTCCAGGGACAGCTGGGGAGCAAGAGAGACAAGAGGCCTGAAGAAGCCGGGCCAGGTGGTAGGGAAGAGGACAATCACAGTACAGAAAGGCGGCAGGTATGAGGGGAGCTGAGAGGGAGCCAGGGAAAAGGGGGGACAGAGAGCTCCGGGGGATGTTGAGAAGTTTCTGCTACTCACGTCACGCCTAGGGAGGAGCCGTCCAAGCAGTAGGACAGCCTGAGGGAGGATGGGACAGGAAACAACAGCTCTCAGGTCCTGGCAGCCAGGTCCCAAGCAGGTCCCTAGGGCCCGCCCTCCAAAACTTCCGGCTCCCTCTCTACCACCCCAGTGATCAGCCTGGCTCTGGGCTCTTCTTCATCTGAGGAAGGGGGTTGAGGGAGTCCTCCTTGGGACAGAGGAAAAGGAGGCTTCAGGGGGCCCGATGGTATCCTTGAATGTAATTCTCTTGACTGAGGTTCCGCGGGTGGCAAATGGAAGCCAGGGAGTGAGATAGGCCCACCTGGGCAGGTGTGACACTGGTTCCTTGCAGCACAGGAAGCATGGCTCTAAGCTGGGGCTCTGACAGCTCCTGCAGGAAGCGGAGGCCCAGCTGAGGGAAGAGAGGGGCCCAAACTCGAAGCTCCCGGGGGCTCAGCACAGTTCCTCCAGATGAGCGCAACACCCCCAGAAGTTCATATGCTACCTGTAACCAAAGAAAGTCTGGGACTGGAGAGAAAAGACAGGTGAACCTTAAGCCTCCTCTCTAATACCACATCTGGATTTCCCAGGGCCTGGATTATGGCTTGGAACCAGGGATGGGAGAGGAGCAGATTGGGTTCAAGACATCAAAGGATATGTTCGAGATGTCATAGACCAGATAGAGCAGGGTCCCGAAGAGGTGGTAACAGATAAGAATGGCCATGGAGTAAGGAAGTAAGGAATGAAGGTAGCCAAGGTGGGGTAAGGGCTGGCACCAGCTGTGCTCAAGCTTGGTTGAGATGACTGGGCACGTCCTCCACACAGACCATCCCCCACGGGAAGCCTGGAGTCTTGTAGGCCTGTGCCGAGGGGCTCACCCGTCCTTGTGGGCTGAGGGTCCCGTTGGCCGCACATTCCAGCAGCCCCCGTTCTACCGGCCCCATTGGATCGTTCAAGGGTACCAGGCTCTGCAGCTCCTCAGGGCTCAGGAAACAGGCGAGGGGCCCCAGCCTGAAGAAGGCATGAAGCTGGCCTTCACTGAGGCTGGTACTAAGGCAGGGACCATGTGGGTACATGGAGCAAGCACTCCGACCGCTAAACTAGGAAATGTGGATGCCACAGACAGGTCTCTCTCCTGGAGCCCTACAGCACCAGGGGCCACTGCCTACTCTCTTGCCCCTTTCTTTCTAGGACCCCAACCCATCATGGCAGCTGTACCTGCCTCTCCCCTGCTCTGGCCGTGATCACTGGTCCCACAACCACTCACCTGCGCACCTGCTCCTCTCCATCCTGGACACTCTGGTTCACCAGGCTGCGCAGCACATGTCGGGCGTGTCCTGGCCCAAGACCTGCTGCTGGCCAGCTATCCTCCAGGGCCTGGATCTGAGATGGGGAAGGTCAGCTCGTGTTGGGGTCACTGTGGGACTAGGAGACATGCCACTGACTCCCATCCCACCTATCAGAAAACAGCCTAGTCAAATAAAGGATCGTTCTCATACCTGATGAGGGCTGAGTTGCAGAAAGTTCTCCAGAGGCAGATGGGGGAGCAGGGGCAGCGCTGCCCATAGCAGCTCCTGGGGCCAGGCGGGCACTTCCCCAAACAGCTCAGGGGCCAGCAGTCGCCTTGCCAGAGCCTCCTTCTGTTCAGGCCTCATTCCAGGGCTGTAATTCCGGATGGCAGCCAGGCTGGGGAGAGTAATGGGTCTTAGCCCTTGGCCCTGTTCCCTGGCTCTGTGCAGCCCTGCTGTCATGGACAGGAAGGAGACTCCCCAGTTTTAGTCGAAGGGGCTGCTCTAGGTGGGGGGGATTGGCCTGACCCTGACAGGATCAGGAGGAGTGGTACAAGGTCCTTACACACTGTCATTGGCCAACAGGGATGGTGGGAAGCGCATCAGGTCGGAGACAGCCAAGAAGGGGATGAGTGGTGAGAGATCGATGAAGAGCTGGGAGGTGAGGCGCGGGTACCGCTGGAGCAGCAAGGCTGTCAGACGACCCAGGGCCTGCTCCTCAGATGGTGGCACCTGTGGGGGCACAGGAATGAATGCCGGCGCTGGGGATGCCCACTCTTCTGGCCATCTCCCCTGCTGAGTTCCTCCTTCTGCTGGAGCGAGCCCACTGCCTACCTGGTTCCAGGTGCTCTTGATTCCTAGATTTCCCCCGCCACCCTCGTTCCCTTCTCCCTCCGTGCCCACCTGCAGCTGGGCCCATGAACGGTGCATGAGCGTCAGGAAGCCCTGAGCAGCCTCGCTCTCCGCTGAAAGCACCAGCTGCTGGAGATTTTCTGGCGGCATGTGCAGGTATGCCTGGGAGTAGGAGGTCATGGTGGTTATGGCCTCACTGGGCGGGGACCTCAGGCCACAGCTATCACCCAGTCCACCCACATACTGCCCCCCCACCCCCCGCATCTGTTACCTGCACTAGAATCTGCAGGGCCCAAACACTCTTCTCCCTCTGGAGCAGATCCCACAGCACAGGCTGGTGGGGAGACAGACAAGATGCCAAGAGAGCTGTCTCCTCTGTCCCTCCTGCGGCTTCCCCAGGCACTCCAGCTCCACTTGCTAGAATGCTTGTCCTTCATCCGAAGCTAGTATGTGTGTCTGCTCAGATGTTACACTCCTTTAGGTCAGGGACCACGTCTGCTATAGCCTTTCCCAGGCCAGGCCCCTAGTTGGCTCAGTAAATACTTGTAGATATGAACCAAATTATTACATTTCATTGGTCCCAGGACTCGAGAAAGTGGGCCCTAACATGGAGTAATGAATCTTTATATTCCCTACAGAACCTAGCAAAGTGCCTTAAAAATAAGTGGAACTCAATGAATGAACTAAGGTATTCACATATTCCAGCCCCTTCACTCTACAGAGAAGAAACTGAAGCCCAGGAAAACCAAATTAAATTACTCACCTAAAACCACACTTGTGGCATAGTTGAACCTGAAACCCAACTCTTCTGATTTGCAATCACCCTGAATTTTTCTCATTTCTGCCTTATCTTCCTATATTTTGCCAGTTTCCAATTCTCACTCTCTAGGGACAGAATTAGAGCCCTCTAACTTGATCCCTTTCCTTTCCGGAGCAGAAAGGGGGGAAATCAAAAAGTCAAGAAGAATAATGAGATAACATTTATTATATATTGTTTTTATATCATATACTAGTGCTAAGGCCACAGCATGTGTTATCTGATGTAATCCTTACAGCCACCCTAAAAAGAGTGGCACCATTATTCTCCCCGTTCGTTTGCAGATGACAAAAATATTGCTCAGAGAGGTTAAAAACTTGTCCAGGGTTGATCACAGAACTAAGACGTAAACCCAAGCCTGTATGACGCCAGAGCTGTGGGCTTAACCACTGCACTACACTACTGCCTCTCAGTAATATAGTAGAGAATTCCCATGGAGGCCCTTCCCTCTGTTCCAGGAGCTTTCACCTTGGCAGATCACTCACGCTGAAGCAGGCCAGCAGCTCCATCTTGCTTAAACCAGAGCTGGAGCTGGCAGTGGAGTCAAAGTCCAGGGGGGTCGGCTGCTCCTCCTGTTCCAGGTACTCCCCGACTGTCCGCAGCACACTGCGCCGGCCCTCGGGGCGGAAGGCATCCCAGAAGGAGCAGTTGTCTGGGAGACTGGAGAGCATCAGGGCCTTACCCAGCATCCCCTGGGCCTCGTTCCCTCCAGCCCCTGGACCCAGGAGGAAGGTCAGCAGGCGCAGGAGATAGTGTAGGCGTGTGGGGTGGGCAGGGGCCGGCACGGAGGACTGACAGCGTGGCAGCTGGGACAGCATGCCAAGCAGGAAGGGGCCTGGGGCCAGGCAAAGTGGGGACGGTCCCAGTGGGGGCAGAGATGGCAGAAGAGGGCCCAGTAACCCCTCCAGGAAGCAAGTATCATTGCCCCCACGACTTATCCTGCACTGGCCTGCTAGCCAAGGCCAGGAGGGCACCAGGGCCTCGTACATGGTGTCATTGGCACAGACCATCATCAGGAAGCTGCCCCCATCTGGGCAGCGCTCCCCACACGGTCCAATGTGGCAGGGTGGGGAGGCCGTGACATCTGGGGTGGGGCCCTGGCACACATGCTGAACCCAAGCCTGGTTGCTGGGGGGCACAGCCTGCAGACTCGCCTCCCCACACAGCCGCTCAGCCCACAGAGTCTCGTTCTCCAAGAAGCAGCCCCAGAAGATCTCTGGGGTGAGGGGGACAGGGGGCAGGCCTTCAGGGCAGCTGGTGGGGGGTGGGAGCAGGCCCGCACAGAGCCGCTTTACCAAGCGGCGGTTGGAACCCGACAGGGTGGAAAAGGAGAGGTCGCTACAGATTGCCTCCAGGAACTCTTCGGGAAACTGGTCGTGGCAGGCCTGGAGCCAGCCTTGGGCACCTGGTGCCCATGAGACTGCATACCACACAGCTGTCTGGCAGATGGCAGCGGTGCTGGGAGGGGGCTGCGGGGCGACAGGCTTGATGTGCTGGCAGATCACGTGGAGGGAGAAGTTGGAAATGCTGTAGGGCGGTGCTGGGCCTGCGGAGTTCTCGCAGAGGGCCTCCACAGAGATGGCCCGCCGCTGGCGAGGGCTGATGTTGGCTGAGGGCTGGGAAGTCCTGGGCAGAGGCACAGCTGTGCTCAGGCAGTGGAGGAGCGCGGGGGGTGGAGGTGGCGATCCAGACAGAAAGCCCAGCGCCTGCACATCCCAGGAGAGATTGTGCCGGATGCCCCTGATGCAGAGGGAGGAGCAGGCGAGCATCTGATCAGTTTACATTTCCTCAAGTTGAGACTTCTGGCCCCGGCCCAGAGCCCTGCAGGGAGGTTGGCAAGCATAGGCTTTTCCAAAAGTGAGGTCGCTGGGAGTACTGGTGTTACCGGTTTAAATGTTGGAATGGGGGGAAAGGGGAGAGAGATCTGTCCCGCCAAGGCACAAAAATCACCTAGGAGCAGTTGGAGTCCCTTCTGTCCACCCGGCCCCCTTCTTTCTCCTTTCTGCATATGCCTTTAGGCAGCTTAAACACAACCCTTGGTTGGCCTCAGATCAGGAAATCTGCCCAGCAACTGAATATGTCCGCCTGTGCTCTGGCACTGTTGTACTGAAACAGTAAGGGGTGGAGGAAGCCAATTCCGTCCTTTCTTTCCATACCCCATCTTTATTAGTTAACATTTATCAAGCACCATGTGCAAGGCACAGTTCTAAGTGGTTTACACATACAGTATCAACTCATTTAATCCCTTGCAAAAACTCTGAGGCAGTTAATATTATCCATATTTCCCAAGTGGGGAAACTGAGGCATAGAATGAGGCTATAACCTGCCCAAGGTCACATGGCTAGGAAGAGGTAGAGCTGGGACACCAACCTCGATAGTCACACTCAAAAACCAGTAAACTACACCCCTCCCATCAGTTTCCTCTTCCGCTCTGGAGGCTGATGACGTCCCATGCCCAATCCCTCAGAACTCCTCTCCTGTTGCTTACCACAAGAGCAGCTGCTGAAGATTGCCTAGGAGGGAAAGAGTAAGGAAGAGAACTACCCCAGTCTCACCCTTCCTTGCCCTGCCACAGCCCAGCCCCAGACCCGGCAGCACTCACCTCCCTGGCACTGCCCATTGACATCAGGCTCTGGTTGCCCCAGAATGGAAAAGACCTCATCCTGCAGGGAGTCAGTGACTCGGAGCAGCCCCTCCTGGAAGGTAGCATAGAGGGGGGCCCCCACTGTGCGCAGCAGACCTCCCCAAAGAGCTTCCTCAGAGCCCAGCTCCCCCACTGGGGTGAGCAAAGCCAACAGACCCTGCAAAAGGTGGGGGGCTGGCTCCCTCCCATCGAGGCCTGTGGCATTGGCGGGGTCCACGCTGGGCTGCACCTGCACCAGGGCCTGCCAGCGTGTGCCCTCTAACAACAGCAGCAGAGAAGGCAACCAGTCAGCTGCCAGAACACAGTCAGAGGGCCCATCACGGGTGCATGGGGGCCGGGTAGGGTTAGGGGGTCCCCCGGGAACTAAGGCTCCCAGCAGGACCTCTGCAAGTCCACGCAGCACACCTGCCTGGTGCCCCAGGAAGTCCCGGGGGGTCTGCTCCTGTCCCAGCAGTGCCAGCACATCCCCCAGCAGCCCCAGCATTGGCTCCCAGTCTGGGCTGCCTCTCAGCGTCACTAAGAAATCATGGAGCCGGAGGGCAGGGGGCTGGAGAGGTGGAGGCTCTCCCACCGGTCCCTCCCCCATTCTCCCAGGCTCAAAGGAAGAAGAAATGTTGGCCAGGAATGCAGAGAACCGTGAGAGGCTGAGGGACCCCTGGGGAGCCTGATCCAGAACGGAGAGCAATGACTTCAGGAGGGAGAGACCAGGGTCCAGGGACTGAGGCCCAGTAGGGACCAGAGTCACTGTAAGAAAAGAAACCAGAGATCACTGAAGGGGAAAAGCCTGGAACCCAAATTCAGCCCTGCCCTGGAGCCCAGTCCCTGCCTGGATATAAAGATGAGGTGAAAAAGATGGTGAGCTGAGTCCCTTTCAACAACCTACAGTAAGTCTTGGCCTGATTTCTTAACCCTCATTTTCTCCCTTAGCTCCAGTCTCCACCCCTCTTCCTTGCCCCTTTATTTTTTCTCTAACCACTTAATCTCTGCATTCTTAAGTCTCTTTCCAGCAACCATCCCCTTCATCCCCAGCCCATCTCACTGTTCCTCTCACCTGCACAGGACAGCAGCAGCAGCAGGGCCCAGAGGCTCAGAGCCATGTTTCCAGGTAAGCGCTGGTACTAGAGGTGAGTTCTGGTTATTCTCACCTTGTGTGGGATAGCCAGGTGAGGGCAGGGCACTGCAGGCAGCCTGAGTCTCCACTGACACTGTAGTGTGGTCTTTCAGGAAACAATATCCGTAACCTGACAGCAGGTTTGTCACCTGAGCCACTGAATACCTGATCCTTTGGCTTTGGAAAAGGGTGTGCCTCTCAGAGGGACCAATGATAGGGGATCCCAGGGGGCCCTCAGAGGAACCCAAGGATATAACTTCAGTTAGGAGCCAGGATGCAGATAGTAGGCAGACATAGAGATGGAGCAGTTCTGGAGATCAGGAGTGTAATCTGGGAGGGTCTGCAGAAATATAAGAAATATATATAAATAATATTAAATAAACAATAATAGAAATATAAGAAAAAAAGAGGGTCCAAAGGAGCTAAAAAGCAAGTAGAATTTGAGGGAATTGAAGAAGAAAGGGGGCCAGGAGAACGGATCTGGGCAGCCAGGTGTAAACAGAGAAGAGGAATGAAGACAAAGGTCTGGTCCAAGGATGGAGCATTCAGGAAGAGAGGGGCTTTTGATTCAGTACCCAGAGCCACAAAATGCTGAGTTGGGCAGGATTTCAGAGATCACATAGATCAAACCTCTCATCTTATGGATAAGAAAATAGACACAGAGAGGAGTGACTTGCTCATTAGGCCATTCAAGTGTTTGGGTTTGCCCTCTGGCTCTCTTCCTGTGGCCCAGGAGAAAGCCCTTAGAAAATTCTGAGGTGAGAAAAGAAATAAACCAGATTAAATGACTATGCAAGGGGGCTATTCCCCACATGCATACACACACACACACACACACACACACAGAGAGAGAGAAACTGCTCATAGATCAGAGAGATCCATCTCTCTGATCTGGTCAGGGTGAGAAGTCTTTTCTGCCCTCTGTTTATATATCCCCAAGGCCTTTACCTGACACCAGTTCTAAACAGTAATTCAACACAGGCTCCACTCAAACCATATTCTGTCCTTCTTTCCTTAGAACCCTTCTCTGTTCTAAAGCCCAAACCCATACGTTCAAATCCATTATTAATGTGCCTCTGTCCTAGAAAGTCCATTTACGATCATAGAATTTTAGAGCTGGAAAGGACTTGAAGAATCCTCTTGTAAAAACTTCTCGTTTTATAGATGAGGAAATGGAGGCCCAAAGAAATAGAATACCTTGGCCCACGTAATCAAAGGAGGTGAGGGCAGTGCTGGGATTTTCCAAGGTGAGTCAAAAAGTTAGAACCAGTGAAATGATCTATTGCATCACTTTGCCAATATTTTCTCTTTGCTCATCAAATGTACATCTAGTCTGAAAAGCAGAGAGGAGAATCAGAGGAAGAATACGGCCTGGGTTCCCAACAGCTTTCTAGCTCCTGGTTCCAGCCCATTCTGCAATCCACTTGAATTTCCGCCCTTGATTCTATAACAACCCTCTTATAATAAATTCTCCTTTTTGCTAATAGGGTAGCAAAAAATGAGATGGCTGGGTTCAAGTCCTGGCTCTAACATATACTAGCAGTGTGTCCTGGGCAGTTTCTAAACCTCTCTGTGGCACAGTGTTCTTTTCTGTAAAAAGGAGAAATACTAGTATAGAGTTGTCATGAGTATTAAATTTGATAAGGCATTTAAAGTATTTAGCACAGTGCCTGGCATTCATTCAAAAAGAGTAAGCACCCATTATGTGCCAGACACTGGTACAGAATAAACATTCACTAAATGTGACTACTATTATTATTAGACTAGCTCAATATGAATTCTTTTATTTGAAACTAAAGAGTCCTAATTAATACAGAAATTGTCACCAGGAAGTAGTGTCTTGAGTGAAAGACCTTTAGGACAAGTATGGAACTAGCTGAGTCAAGCAGAGAGGGGAACAATGAGGACTCCCTCAACCCAGGAGGGGAAATTCTTGGCACTCCACATGATGATGGAGCAATCAGGTTAAGCAATCCCGTGGCTGCCAAGGATTCAGACTATGTGCCAACTGAGGATGAAGTGCTTCGGGTTTATAGCAAAGATATCAGCCTTATTCAATACAAGCAAGTTACTGCTTATACTATGGTGAGGTTCAACAAAAGCAAGACAAGTTCCAATCCTCAGATGAGCAAATGGAAAGAGAGAAAACCAGAACCAACAAACTGAAATTACGGGGGTCCAGAGCACGATATTAATCATGTGTGTTGCTAAAGTGAAATGGATTAGATTGGTGGGGTGATTGGAATGCTCTGTGATCTGGCAATTGGAATGGAGATACTTGCAAGGAGCCAAAGGAGTTGAGAAATCTGAAGCATCCTCAATCCCCCAAATCAACCACAGGGCACGTTCTGTCTGATTAGAACAGAGGCCTCCCTTTGTAAAGTGCAATTGTTTTTCTCCCTTTTTGGTTTGCCTTTTGTAACTTAAATATAGATATATATTGCTCACTAAGGATCCAAGCAGTCCCCAGACCTCTTGCAGTTAGGTGGGGTCAGGTGATTAGTTTTGGCTAATGGATAGTGAATGACCAAAGAATTTAAGAGCTAGTGAATGATGCTCCAGCAATCTCTTCCCTGTTGGGGTAACCTAGAAACTACACATTGAGATGGCAGTGTCATAAGGCCAACTAGCCTAAAGCTCCAGATTATCACACAGCATTTAGAGTAAATTCTTATTTGTGAGTTCTGTTGTAGATTCCTCCGCTCACTAAAATTTATTTGTGACCCCAAAATCAATACCTATGGCATTTTCACAATCATTCACAGACATCTGCAGTGTGGTAAAAAATTTGAGTCGCCTGATGTGTACATCCCCAGCTGGGTTCAAACAAGGCAATACTCCTCTACAGCCATACCACCCTGAATGTGCCCGATCTCATCTCGGAAGCTAAGCAGGGTTGGGCCTGGTTAGTACTTGGATGGGAAACAAGGCAATACTCCACCTTCTTCTCATACTGTAAATCAGTGTCCTTTTCATGATCTATTTAGTGCCACAATTTTAGCATTTTTGTGCTTTTTGTTGGTGATTTTGCTGTTTAAAATGGCCCCCCAGCTTAGTGCTGAAGTGCTTTCTAGTGTTCCTAAGCACAGGAAGGCTGTGATGCACCTTACAGAGAAAATGTGTGTTTGATAAACTTTATTCAAGCATGAGTTATAGTGCTGTTGACAGAGGTCAATGCTAATGAATCAACAACATATATTAAATAAGTTGTCCTTAAACAGAAACACCTTACATAAAACACCATACATAAAAAAAGTTATGTATCCATCCATTGATATTTGACAATGTGAGTGATAACTGAAGATCAAAGGGGGAAACTATGTTCCAAAATAAAAGCTTAATACAAACCATATGTGAAAAAATTCAATTGTATCACAATATCTAAATCCTAACTTCACTTCCAAAATGCTCCTGAGGAACCTTCATACTTACCTGGCATAGAGCCTGAATCTCTTCCTTGACTTGAGAATACTGGTAAAAGTTACAGCAGGGTTAGTAGGTCAGGGGAAGGATAAAAAGGAAGCTGGAGGAGTAATGGATTCATTGCCAGTGGGGCTTGATCCTCAGACCTTAAAATATTTTTATTTAGTCAGAAAAAAGTTTGGTTTTGTTTTTGAGCAGATGTTATCACATGGCTCTGGGCTGCTGGAAAGATAATTTGGGGGAAAAAATAGAAGGAGGTAAAATCACTGTCTTCATGGAAGTTATTTATTATTTGGGGATCTTATGGGGAGCTAGTTAGAACTGGCAGGGATCTCTGTCTTGTTCATTCATTGACATATCCAAACACCTATAAGAGTGTCTGGAACATAGGAAAAATTCAAATTTGTTGAATAAATTCCATTCCAATAGAATTGAAACCAGATCACTTTTGTTAAGGAAGGAGTTAAAGAATGAGGCAGCATGCACGGGCTATTCATTTGAGAAGGTTAACCATAGAAAGCAGGAAGGGATCAGTCATCACATAGCTATAAAGCAGTGCTTTTTGAAACTTTAATGTGCATATGTAACACCTGATTCAATAGGCCCTGAGGATGGGACCTGAGATTCTGTGCTTCTAACAAGTCAGGTGAAGCCAATTCTACTGGTCCTCAGACCACACTTTGAGCAAAGCTACTCAATGATACTGCTCGATGAGCATTTACTTTGTGGATAGCACATGTAAGATTTATTAAATACTTCCTTATTCTGTTTTATTATATTTATTGTATTCTGATTGCTGGGTTCAATGGATGCTCCAATCCAGATCTTACTGGACCATTCCTTTCTTGAAATTCTAGGGACATTACTCTAGAATGATTATCCTCCTGTCTCTTCAGTTCTTCCCTCTCAGGCTTTTTTCTGGCTCCTCCTCCTCCTATCCCTTAAGTGTTCCCGTTTCTCAGGTTTCTCTCTCCAATCCTCATTTCTTCTATTTGTACTTAATAGAAATTCTTTGTTATCTCTAATTCTATTTGATTCCTTTGGGGTTTCTAGGTATACAATTGTGTCCAAAAATAGTATTTTTTCCAAGTATTTATTTCTTTCCAAGTATTTATTTCTTATTTATTTCTTACTATAAGATTTTAATATTTAATATTATATATTGACATTTATTTTTAAAACATTTTTGTTTTGTCCCACATTTTATGGGGAATGACTAAAATGCTTTTCCTTGAAACATAATGTTGGTTATTGGTTTCAAATAATCTTTTCTTACTTTATTTTAAAAATTGAGATCTAATTCACATAAAATTTACCATTTTAAAGAACACAATTCAGTGTTTCATGTATTCCTCATACATGTGTATGTTCATACATGTTAAGCACTCAATAAGTGATAGAATTTTTAATAATAAACATGTCTAAAGATTTGAGTCATCCAACAATGGAACATGATCCCCTCTAGATAATAAGTCACCAGTAACTAGAAACATTAAAACATTGGATAATCCCCTTTCAGTGACGTTCTATATAAAAGGTGTTTCTACTTTGACAGGAGATAAATTGACTCTAAAAAATCTGTGGGACATACTGATTTGCCCCGCCCCCTACAGAACAGAATCACTGCCCTCAGAAAAGGCAAGGAAATGGAATAAAGGGACGCTCTTTTGGCCCAGAAACAGGTGAAAATGATGTTTGATTGAAGTTAATGGTGCCCAGAAGCAATGTTCTTAGAGTAGCAATGGAAACAACAGTTCTCAATTAGTTACACTCACAGTTCCTGGGGTCTCCTTACCCCCAACCCCCAGGGTCCTGTACCCACCAGTGAGGGAGAAGGTGAAATTAGGACTCTAGCAGGAAGTAGATGCTATAGAAAAGGTGGGGGTTATAGTGACAAAGCCAAGGAAAGAGTGAGACTCAGGAGCTGTGGAAAAGGTAGAAAGCCAAGGACCATGGGCCTCACTGGCATCTGAACTAACTTTCACCTGATCTTATATCTTTCAGTATCCCCTATGTCTCAGAGACAGACCACTGCACAATTATCAGCAGGATTTATTAGATATTTATACTTTGAATTCTCCATTTCCAACACTTCCCTTCATTAATTTTTGCCAAAGATAGCGAAGTCATCCGCTGTCAGCTTTACTTGTCTTCAAAGTTCATCAGTGCCTGCACTGTAAAGAAACAGACTGTGAGGCTGGAGAGCTAAGAATATTCAGAACATACAAATGTTTGGTGAAGACCCTGTTTTTCTGGGTTCTAGGTTTCCACTCAAATTTTTACTAATCTTTACTCTAAATTAAGCCATATGAGTCTGTCCTCTTTGCCACAGATGAATTAATCAGGATTAAAGAAGCCATCTTGCTACCTTCGCCGCCCTTTCACCCTGTTCTCCCCAGAACAAATGGGGAGGCAAGGCTGAGGACATTTGGAAAGAGCAGGATAACAGTGCAACATTCTGAAGTAGGCAAAGCCTGTCTGACATCCTGCTCTAAATTCCATGTTCCAATGTTATAAATTCCTCTTATTGCTCTCCTGTGCCCACCATACACACATTCCTCTTCCCCCATTGGTATCTTCACTTTGGGTTGACTTCAGCTAGGTATTAGAAGGATAACACTAATCCACATTAAATTGTTAAAAAAAAATTGCCCCTAACTCTTCTAGTTTTTGTATTTTTAGAGGGAAAATTCATTGATCAAAATTAATCTCTAGGTGGTGAAATCTCAAATGAGAAATTTAGGGAAAATAATTTTGAGCAGGTAGTTCTCAGCTTAAATCAAACTTTACTATTTTTTTTTTAGAGAATTTTTTAAAAATTAATTTATTTTATTTTTGGCTGTGTTGAGTCTTCACTGCTGCGCGAGGGCTTTCTCTAGTCGCGGCAAGCAGGGACTACTCTTCGTTGTGGTGTGCGGGCTTCTCATTGCGGTGGTTTCTCTTGTTGCAGAGCACGGGCTCTAGGTACGCGGGCTTCAGTAGTTGTGGCACATGGTCTCAGTAGTTGTGGCTCGTGGGCTCTAGAGCACAGGCTCCATAGTTGTGGCGCACGGGTTTAGTTCCTCTGCGGCATGTGGGATTTTCCTGGAACAGGGCTCGAACCCATGTCCCCTGCATTGGCAGGCAGATTCTTAACCTCTGCATCACCAGGGAAGTCCCACTTTACTATTTTTTTAAAACATTTATTTATTTGGCTGTGTCAGGTCTTAGTTGTGGCACACAGGATCTTCCTCGCGGCGCACGGGCTTCTCTCTCTAGCTGTGGCACACGTGCTCAGTAGTTGTGGCGCATGGGCTTAGTTGCCCCATGGCATGTGGAATCTTAGCTCCCCGACCAGGGATCAAACCTGCATCCCCTGCATTGAAAGGTGGTTTCTTAACCACTGGACCACCAGGGAAGTCCTAAACTTTACTATTTTAATCACATATTTTCTCTGCATAGGCTTGACTGTAGAAGGGACTGAAAGGAAGAGGAGTCTGTAATTCATAAACCTCTTGAGGACAGTGGGCACTTGTGGGCTTTCTGCTGACTGTCTAATCCCCATAGCTATTGAACTTGAGCCTGAGGCCCTTACTGTTGAGGTCTGAAAGGTGACCTTCAAAGAGAAGCAACATGTACAAAAGGGGGCAGGCTGCCCAAATAGAGTGAGAGCCCACCTTATCCTAATTTCCAGCAGCTGAAACTGGATACTCTCCTCTTGGGAAATAAGCTCTCAGACCTAACAGGATTTAGGTGTCCCCTACCAGAGAAGCAGGGTTGCCAGGTCCTCACTAGGTTAGAAGAAATCCGGACATATGCCCAGAATGTGACATACCAAACCGTGAATTTGCCTTTTTTAGGTGTGAGGTGGAAATTCAGAGGCTGAGATGCCAAAACAGCAAACACCCTTCTTCTCCCCAGTTATATATGCTACTCCAATGGACTTAACTCCTGGTCTCCATGGCTGCCCTAAATCCATACCTGCAAACTCTTGCAACCGCTTACGCTCCTCTAGGTTGTACTGAAGCTTTTCTAGCAACTCAAAATATCGGAAGAGTGAATCCCTAGGCCAAACAACACGTTCATCCTGATCCATATCCATTAGCCCAGGCAGATTCTGGTGCACACAAGTCTCCCAGTCCAACTGACCTGGCGGGAGAAATGTTTCTCAAAAACATATCTAGATTCGTGGAAGTTGGATAAAAGCTGATAAACTCTGTGGGGGCAGGTGAGGAGAAAGCAGGGATGAAAGAGGATATAGGAAGGAGAGAGAGAAAAGTATGTATCACCAAGACACCACTTTTACAATAAACAAAGAGAGCCACAACCATACTTTTCCAAAGTGCAGCAGAAGCACAGGGGAAATGAAGAAGCGTGAAGAAAGTAACCAAGGCCAGAAAATCGGACTGGTGGAGAAAATTGGGAAATGTGCATAGTGGGAGAGTTCCTATTAAGACTGGGATGTCTCATGGAGAAGAGGAGTCTGAATTCAACTGGGAGAAACCCTTGGCTTACCAACAGGGTCATAATATCTGGAGTCAGAAGAAGAGGAACAGTAGGAAGATGAATATGAGGAGGAAGAGGAAAATGCAGACTTCTTCATTTTTGACAAGGACTTCTTTGGTTTTGACTTAGATGCTCTTGAACTCTCTTTAGTAGCACTGTGTTTGGACTCTTCTTTAGAAGCTACTGTTAAGTCCAAAGATTCCCCTTGTTGATTGGCATCTCTGTAAGTGAAAGGCAAAATTTTATTGCTTCAAATACATTTACACGATATGGCTAGTTCTTTCATTATTCTAATTCTGGCCCTGGCCTAAAGCTAGGACTTAAGGCAATGAAGGCCAAACTGCTCCCAAAACCTAAGTTTAAGCACATCCAACCTAAATTATCCCATGTCATGTATCCCTATTAGTGCCCCTCACCACATAACGTCTGTGCTCAGTCTTACTCGGGCTTCCAAGTTCCACACCCCACCTTATTTTGCAAAGTTTTAGCCCCCCACCCCTTGGCCCTATGCCTATTACACCACAACTATAGCCTCTGCCCCCTCGATTCCATCTCTTAATATTAGAGGGACCTTGGGCTCAGCTCTTTGTATCTTCTCCATCTACAGTTGCTCCTTTGGTGATCTCATCTCCTGAGTTCAAATGCCTACTAGATGCAAATTTAAGCCTCTTGTCCAGACCTCACTCCTTAATCCAGACTTGTATATACAACTTTTACTCACTTAGCACCACTTGAATGTCTAAGGACATCTCAAATTCAATCAAAACTGAACTCTCTGCCCACCAAACCTCTTCCACCCACAGCCCTCCCCATCTCAGCTAATCAACCCTTCCAGTTGCTTGGGTCAGAACTTTCATCCTTAATTCTTCTCTCATACTCCACATCCAATCCATCAAGAAAGCCTGTTGAGGGCTTCCCTGGTGACACAGTGGTTAAGAATCCGCCTGCCAATGCAAGGGACACGGGTTTGAGCCCTGGCCCGGGAAGATCCCACATGCCACGGAGCAACTAAGCCCATGCGCCACAACTACTGAGCCTGAGCTCTAGAGCCCGCTAGCCACAACTACTGAGCCCACGTGCCACAACTACTGAAGCGTGTGCGCCTAGAGCCTGTGCTCTGCAACAAGAGAAGCCACGACAATGAGAAGCCCGCACACTGCAACGAAGAGTAGCCCCGGCTCACCGCAACTAGAGAAAGCCCGTGCACAGCAATGGAGACTCAACACAGCCAAAAATAAAAAATAAAATAAAATAAATAAAAAATTAAAAAAAAAAAAAAAAGAAAGCCTGTTGACTCTACCTTCAAAATATATCTTTTTTCACTAGTACCACTGGTACCACTCTGGTCTGAGCCATCAACGCCTCTTGCCTGTATAGCAGCATAGCCTCCTAACTCATCTCTCTGCTTCTTCATTTATTCTTCCCTCAGTTTATCATCAACACAGCAACCAGACTAATCCTTCTTAAATGTAAGTCACTGCATGTCACTGCTCGGCTGTTCCCCATTTCACCCGAAATCAAAGCCTAAGTCCTCACAATGGTCCCCACAGCCCTACAGGATCAGGTCCCCATTACCTCTCTGACCTCATCTCCTATCATTCTCCCCCCTACTTTCTCTGCTTCAGTCACAGTAGCTTCCTTGCTATTTCTCAAACACACCAGGCATGCTTCTGTTTTAGGACCTTTGTACTAGCTGTTCCGTCTGCCTATAATACTCTTCCCATAGATATCCACATAGTAATCCCCTGACCTCCTCCAAGTCTTTGCTCAAATGTTACCTTTTCAGAGGCCACCATGACTACCTTGTTTAAAATTACAACCCATATGCAACCTCCCCTCTTATACTCCAATCCCCCTTAACCTGTTCTACTTTTTACTTTTTTATAATGCTTATCATATTTTTAAATTTATTTTTTATTGAAGTATAGTTGAGTTACAATGTTGTGTTAATTTCTGCTTATAGCAAAGTGACTCAGTTATACACACATATATACATTCTTTTTATATTCAATGCTTATATTTTAATGTGTTAATTTTCTTATTAATATGATTATTGTTTACTGTCTCTTTCCTCCTACTAGTATATAAGCTCCATGAGAACGGCATTATTGTTTATTTTGTTCGCTGATATACTCTGAGCAACTAATAAGCATTCAATAATTATTTGTTGATGGATTTCTTATTTCTCCTTCTGCTCCCTTGTCCTGAACCCTGCTGAACACTCAGGGTCTTGAATAACATGTTTCATGGAAGGTACTTTTATTAGTTTCCTGTGGCTGCTGTAGGAAATTACCACAAACTTGGTAGCTTAAAACAACAGAAATTTATTCTCTCACAATTCTGGAAGCCGGAAGTCTGAAATCAATGTGTCAACAGGGCCATACTCCCTTTGGAATCTCAAAGGGAGAAGGTTCCTTGCTTCTTCTTGCTTCTGGCAGTTGCCTTGCATCCACTGGCTTCCTTTGGCTTGTGGTTGCATCACTCCAATCTCTATCTCTATCTCGACATCTTCTCCTATTCTCTATGTCTATGTCTTCTCTCCTGTCTCTTAAATCCAGTGACCCTTGTCACTGCATTTATTGCCCACCTGGATAATCCAGAATGATCACATCTCAAGATCCTTAATTTAATTGCATCTGCAAAGACCCTTTTTCCAAATAAGGTCATGTTCACAGGTTCCGGGAGTTAGGACATGGACATATCTTTTTGGATATGCCACCATTCAACCCACTACAATAAATAGTTATTGAATGAATGAATTCTCTCTCAAAGCCAATCTTCACCTTTGGTTTTCTACCCTTTCCTCCTTCATGTGTGTCCATCCCACTTCACATATACACTCCTAACCTGGTATCCATTTTGCTAACACTTGACCTCTGTGCCTCGGGGATTAGGTTTTGTCTCCTGCAAAGCAAAAAACACAAAAGAGTGAAGAGAGTTACACTGAAGCAGGAGTGTAGTAAGGAAAAAAGAATTCTGATCATCCAGTGAGGAGAATAAGTTGTAGTAAAGAAGTGAAAAAGAGTGGGGAAGCCCTGACAGTGGATAAAGAATCAGGCAATATTTTAGAGCTGGGGAATTCTAACTCTGAGGCAAATCTGTCACAAAGGGGAAAATGGCATTGCGGCCAAGGAGCAGAAACAGAGAATGAGATCAGGGCACCCTCAAGAACTAAAGTTGGGTTTGAAAATGGGGAAGCAGACCTCTGGATAATCTGCCGCTTGAATATGTCGGCTTTGTGCTGAACCTCCAGGTGTGTCATCTCCTCGTTCAGCTCATTTCTGATATTCTGGAAGTTAGTAACTGCCCCAAAGGGCCATTAGGAGTTGGGAGATGGTGGTGACTAGACCTGGGGAGAGGGCTTGGGTGGGGAGAAACCAAGTGAAATATCCATTCCAGGCCCTGCACTTTCCTGTTACATCGGGTTCTCTCTCTCTGTAATTCACCAATCCTAGCTTTCGCTCTAATTTCTTCCCAAACACCCCTCTCACCAAGTTTCACCTCTTCTATGCTTACCCATCATGGCTACTATGATGTTTCGAAAGATAATGGAACCAAGTAACAACCAGAGGATGACATAGATGCTGCTGAAGGTGCGGCTGACTTCAGGCACCTTCCAGGTATCCTGAAGCAGTGCATACCAGTGATCCATAGTAAAGAGAATGAACACTGTCACTACGGAATTCAGCAGGTCCCTAAAGAAAAAGGAGGTGTGTGTATAGACAGAGAGAGCTAATTCTCTAAGAAACACTATCATTCTTACTCTCAAAGCAACATAAGAGCATTTTTTTGTAGTTTGCTCTGACTTTAGCTCCTTTTCTACCATACTCAGTTTTTTACCTAATCTTTCTTCAGTTTGAGATTGTTTTATTAGGTTTTCCTTTATCATGAATAATCTATGAATAGCTCTCACCATTCCATCAGTGCCTGGGGCACAGTAGGTATTTAATACATAGGTATTAACTGAATGTTTAAAAATTGAATCACCAACTACACATCATTTTTTTTGTAAGTTAATTCTCCACTGTTCTATGGACTTCGCCTAACGGAAAGTCACTTACAAATTTAGCAAACATCATGCCTACTTAGTTTGTTGGCATGAACTGACAGTCAAGTAAATGGATGGATATGTGACATAAACATGGGATTCCAGATAATGAATGATAATGAATATATCACAAAAGGTCTCAGGAAGATATCTAAATTTTCCTTCTTATTCCTCCATATACAGATTATTGAAAACATCAGAGCCTGAATAGAATGAATTCTAGGACTTCCCCCAAGTCAATACTCTTACAAAACTACCTGTTAGTCTAAGATAGAGACCTGAGAGGTGCTGACAAGATTGGATTCCAATTCACAAATGACATTGTCTCCTCTAAATCCAAATTGACTTTCTACTAGTAATCAGTGTTCTCTAGACAAAAAGCTTATCAGAATTTTACTTTTGAAAGAATTTAAGTGTGTGCATGTGTAATCTCTACATTTAAGAGATTGGGGTAAAACCAGTGACCATGTTTGAGGTCATAGTAACATTTACTGATCACTTACAATGTGTGAAATGCTGTGCTAAATGCTTAAATGAATTACCTCATTTATCCCTACACTCTTATGAAGTAGTACTACTTTTAATCCCATTTTTCAAAAGAGGTAACTGAGACATAGAAACCAGGGCTTAACCACTGGAGTATACTGCTATTTAAAGATGAGGGTAAGTTTGAATTTGCAAAACCCAAAGCAAACCAGGAATACCTGACCTATCCTCAAAATTGGAGCTAATACCACTCACTATTCCTTCGCTTTCTCTTTACCTCTCCTTACTGTGTTCTATTCCCGTTTCTTACAATATACTATACTTTTTTTATTACTGTACTTTGGACTAGCTTCCCAGTCTCATGCCCAAATTCTCTCCCCCAACCCAGGCTTCCCCCAGTCCTGCATACGAGAAGAACATGTGATACTCCAGGTCCTGGCGAGTTGAACGGGTGTAATTCTCGAAGAAGTAGACACCAGCCACGGCAAAAATGTAGAAGAAGATGAGCAGCAACATCAAGAGGAAGGTCATGCTCTAGAGGCCATGACCTTGAGTCAGAGCTGGGCCAGACTAGGCTGATCTCCACCTACAGCCTAGTCAGACCCACCCTGGAAATCCCCCACCAAACCCTCACTTCTAGCCTGAGCCCAGTCATCTCTAGAACACAGCAGCTTGTCCCTAGCCCTTTCTCATCGACAACATTTCACAGGGTCTTTCATTGCCTTCTTTCATCCACCCAGACTGTTTCATGTTAAACCCCCATGTTTATCCACCTTGCCCACTTGATATAGCTGCAGCAGTCAAATCACCTTGAGGGCCCTGACCAGGGCCAAAATAATGACTCGAACTTGACGGAATCGTGCAAAGAGTTTAAGAGACCTTAGCACCCGGCAGATCCTCAGCAACTGGAGCCATACGGAATGGCTTGTTACCCCTACCAGCACCACAACCTCAGGAATCAGGGACTGTAGGAAACACACAGATCATGAGTAAAATATACCCCAAAGCACCCACGCACAGTTGCCCCTTCTTTATCTCTTCATTGTCATAGTTCCTTGGTCATTATCCTTTGAAAAGCATTCTCTTGGGGACTGTTTCCTATTCAGCCTTTCTATAAGAAATTACTTGAACCCTGCACTTCAACTTGCTCAGACATTAAAAGGGGATAAATACAGTGCTTAACTCATTGAGTTGTTGTGGAGCTCAAATTTTAAAAAATGCATGAAAAACAGGATAGTTCCTGACATTTAGTAAGTGGTTAGTAACTGGTAGATGTTATTGCTAGGGTTAATGTTGTGATCAGATTCTTCCTTGCTCCTAATACCAACAACTCCTACCATGCCTGACTTCTAGAGAAAAAAAAAAATCAAAATAACGAGGTTAGGTACATTTCTATTTGTTTCTTCCTGTGCTCTAATTATCTTAACTTTTCTTGTCTTTGATTCACATAGGCACATTTCTCAGCCCAGTAAACTAATCTTCAGGATATCTATCCTTACCAATATGGTGACAACAAAGTCAAAGACATTCCAGGCATTCTTCCAGAAGAGGAAAAAGCTGGACAGCCACATAAGAAGGATCTCCAAGATGAAAATAAGCAAGATGAACCAAGCTGCCACCTCCAGAGTCAGCTTCAGTGGCCACAGTTGGGTATTTGAGGATTCGAGCAATTCTGTGAGAATAGAGCAAAGGATGAGTAAAGGGTAAAGAAGCAGGAAGCTGAATGATAGAGAATGATCAGCAACTGTTAAAAACCACAGTTGTGGGACTTCCCTGGTGGCGCTGTGGTTAAGAATCTGCCTGCCAATGCAGGGGACACGGGTTCGAGCCCTGGTCCGGGAAGATCCCACATGCCGCGGAGCAACTAAGCCTGCGAGCCACAACTACTGAGCCTGCGCTCTAGAGCCTGCAAGCCACAACTACTGAAGCCCGCGTGCCTAGAGCCCGTGCTCCACAACAAGAGAAGCCACCACAATGAGAAGCCTGCGCACCGCAAGGAAGAGTAGCCCCCGCTCGCCGCAACTAGAGAAAGCCCGCGTGCAGCAACAAAGACCCAATGTAGCCAAAAATAAATAAATAAATTTAAAAAAAAAAAAAAAAAAAAAAAAACCACAGTTGTGCCCACTGCTATGCCATTTTTCTTTTGAGTTTCTCTTCTTAATGCCGTTGTTGCTTCAGCCTGTGAAATTCAGAGGAGGACAGAATCGAACATGAAAAATAGCTACAACTCATCTCCTGCTGGTAGTGGTACGTGTAACAGCTGCAAGTTACTGCCTTCCCACGAGGGCCACCAAGGGATTGCTCTCTTTTTTTTTTTAATTAAATGATATTTATTTATTTATTTATTTACTTAACTTACTTACTTACCTATTTATTTATGGCTGCGTTGGGTCTTCGTTTCTGTGCGAGGGCTTTCTCTAGTTGCGGCAAGCGAGGGCCACACAAGCTCCAGACGCACAGGCTCAGTCATTGTGGCTCACGGGCCTAGCCGCTCCACGGCATGTGGGATTCTCCCAGACCAGGGCTCGAACCCGTGTCCCCTGCACCGGCAGGCAGACTCTCAACCACTGCGCCACCAGGGAAGCCCGGGATTGCTCTCTTAACGACCACCAACCCCGTCTGTTCTGTTACCCTGGTACCAAACTTCATGAAGAAGCAATAGGTCTTGAGAAAAGAACGCAAATGTAGGGCCATGATATGGAAAGTGTTTTATAACAGATGTAGGAACAAGAAGCCAGATTCATGGGGCATATTAGGTTACAATAAGAAATTACTTGGTTCTTTGTTACTTTTAAAGCTTCCCCTTCCCACTCTGCCTAAAATTGATTTTATTCTGCAAAGCAAATTGAATCCTATACTTTCTCTCTAGAACCTAATTATTTGCTAACTTCAATTCCTTAACTCATTTGCCTTCATCTTTCAACCCTCTTCACCTCTTCTATACATTTAATAGATGTATATCATGCTGTAGAAAAAAGCATTGAGATCAAAATAAGTTTAAAAGCTAAATAAAATTTTCTCTTTGAAACAGAACAATCTGAGAGCCTCCAAATGCACTATGACTGATATGCCTGGCAGTTAATAGAGACAAGAGAATACTCAATCACCCTGAACAACACAAATTGCTGTGTAGATTTTGACACTTACAGTTTTAAATTGTTATTGCTTTTAGCAATGTTTTGGCTAATTACATTAACGAAGTAAGGAACACTGATGTTGAAATACAACTTAATGAAGAGCAAAAGAATAATTCTGCAAGTTTATCTCAAG
Source organism: Eubalaena glacialis (assembly GCF_028564815.1). NCBI lineage: Eukaryota > Metazoa > Chordata > Mammalia > Artiodactyla > Balaenidae > Eubalaena > Eubalaena glacialis. The sequence goes on along the minus strand of NC_083717.1, from coordinate 107,643,565 downwards.
ACAATCGTCATCAGATTCTATAAATTGCATTCATCTGATAGAAAATTTTATATGGCGCATCAAGATATCTCTAGAACCTCAAAAATCAGTGTTTAAATTATAATAATGTTGTACTCAGTTTTTTGTTGGAAATAAGGACTATTCACACTCACGATGTGTTATTTTCAGAGAAGGGCTTGCAAATGAGCCAAATCTTTTTTCTTTTCTCACTCTCTCACCATTTAGAAACAAAATATGAAAATTATAAAAATAAGCCCATTGATGTTTAAAGTGCAAAGTAGAATTACCAATATCATTGTGGAAGTAGATTTTTTTTCTATTTTTTTATGCCCAAACACATAATTAAATTTCCACCTACACTTTAACATATAACATATATTTAACATACAATACACCATGTTGTAAACCTAAAACTAATATATGTTATATCTAAACTTTTTAAAAGAAACAGAAAATTTAGAAATATAATACATAGGGAATTCCCTGGCAGTCCAGGGTCCAGTGATTCGGACTCAGTGCTTTCACTGCCATGGGCCCGGGTTCAATCCCTGGTCAGGCAACTAAGATCGTGCAAGCCACTTGACACAGACAAAAAAAACCCAAAAAACCATAAATTAAATATATTTGATCCCCAAACTGAACTTAATATATAAGGTCACTTAAAAATTCATTTGTAGACAAATCATATATTTTCTTTAAAAAAAGCATGATCACTTATAAAATGGCAAAAGTAAAAATTTGCTTACATTTTATGATTATTAAAATTATATAATAATAAACACTAAAATACAATATTTAGCAACATGTTAGTCTAAATTATCATTTTTACTTCAACTTCCTTCTCCATATCACAGAAAAAATGTGATAAAATAAAATGATTAAAATTACTATGGAGGTTTTCAAGGTTATATATGTTTTTCTGGGAAACAAAATCATAAGACGAAAAAGATTGGGGAGCTTTGATCTAGAGAAATGTTTGTTCCTTATCTATAACAGCATTCTTTATGATCTGGAAAATTGCTTTTTAAAAGTCTAAACAAAGTCTTAATGTTTGTCACACGAATTAGTCTATTCAAAGAAATCTGCTAGTCACAAATTATTTCCCTTTGCAAAATCCCTGCCTTTCTACCATGAGAATGTACTTAATAAGATACAATTTTCATGAGCTTGCCAGGTGATTCCCACTCAGGCAATCCACCTATCCTCTGGCACAGTGATCATGTTTCATATTCAGCTGTTTTACCAAAAAGAATGGTTAGTGCTATTCTATTTTGATTTCTCTGTTAGATCCAGGGAATCCCATATATTTACTGCTATTTACTTTATTCCAAGGCTGAAATCTATATCCCTAATCCCACAAGGCAAATACTTGCCAATTATCATTATCAACAAAAAATAGGAAACGTGGGTGACTTAATTTAAAACGCTCATCACTGTGGGGAGGAAATAAAACAGTTCAAAGCATATAGTATACCGCAGTTGGTCAATGACACCAAAAACTGTTGTGTATTTAAATGCCTTTGACCTGATTCCATTAAAAGACTATTTTTTTTAAATTTACTTTTTATTTTTATTATTTATTTTTTGGCTGTGTTGGGTCTTCGTTGCTGCACGGGCTTTCTCTAGTTGCGGCGAGTGGGGGCTACTCTTTGTTGCGGTGCACGGGCTTCTCTTAGGGCTCTAGAGTGCAGGCTCAGTCGTTGTGGTGCACAGGCTTAGTTGCTCCGTGGCATGTGGGATCTTCCCGGACCAGGGCTTGAACCCACGTCTCCTGCATTGGCAGGCGGATTCTTAACCACTGCGCCACCAGGGAAGTCCAAAAGACTATTTTTAAAGTGGGAAACTTTCCCAAAATAGTGAGGAAGAAAGAAGGAAGTGAGTACTTCTCCTGTCCTTTCTGAGCAGTTTGTTTGAGATGATAATCAAATGAGGTCATTGATTCTCCACACATTCTTTTGCTTTTAATACATTTCATAAAATTTATGATTGGTTTTAGAGTCATCTACTCATTAAGTCATTTTTTTGGCTCATCTAATATCTTAGTTGTAACTTTACATACATTGTGAGTTTTCTTATTTGTACTTAATCTTTCTAAACATATTTGTAAAAATGTAAATGTTGGATCACTTGCTGATAGGTACCAATATCTCTATTAGAAAAGATTCATTCAAATTATTAGACTAACACAAGAAATGCAACTGGTCTTCCCATCTCCAATTCCTTGTGAGACTACTACACCCCACCTCTAAGTGTCTAGACTACCTTATATCTACTACACTTGAGAGCCCTTCAAATGTTTCTAGGTCTTAGCAGTTGCACAAATCCTACTCCAAGAGACTTAATTGTCCCTATCACAATTCAAATAACATTCAAATGTGTAAAATGATCAACTTAAAAGGAACAATGACTCCCACCCTTTCATTCAATGTGAGTTCTCACCTATTTCAACCATCAGTACAATTGTATTCAGAAAGATGAGGAAGATGATAAAGTTTCTGAAGAGAGGACCTGTTTTCTCTTAAGAAAACATAGAGTGGAGTTCTTTCTGGTTTAGGCAGGTGACATAATTAGGGCAAGAACAGAACCGGTGAGAATGAGAAGAAAATGGAGTTTGGGAAGGGAAAAATAAGTCAATAGGCAGATGATGAGGCTAGAGAGACCGTAAAGCCATGGGATAAAAATGAGTGGCATGAAAGGATACACTCAAGGACCCATCCAGCCCACAAGGAAAGAGGTGGACGCTCGCTGCAGCGCACTCGAAGGGTGCTCATCAGTCTCTGGGCATGTGTAATCCGTTCTACATGACGAGGCTTAATGGAGAAGCGCACAAGCTGGTGTTGATCTCTCAACATAAGTTTCTTCTGACAGGAAGGATCTACACCAAAAATAAAAAAGGGACAGTGGATAAATATAAAAAGAAGTCTTTGGGAGTATCAGGAGCAGGTAGGATTGGGGGCAGGAACACTGGTTACATAATGGGCCCCCTAGTGCAGGGGTTTACCTTGCTGCTCCTTCACACAGCAACTAATACTATTTTGGAGTAAGAGCTAACCTGTTGCTTATGACCAACACTGTCCATGCCCAGAATAAAGGCTGCAGGTTCAACCCTCAAAGTTTTAAGTGTCTTTGGTAGAAACTTCCAAGTCAGCCAGGGCTAATAGTTACCCTAGGCCTAAAAGTGAGTGACACGGGTTCCATCTCCTGGATTCAGAGTTTTATTTATAAAGCCTTTATCAAGTTTGGTGTAACTTCCAAACTAGCAACCAAACCCATCTCCCCTGAATTTTCCACCCTTAAAATTGCTTCTCTGCTTCCTACTGTTTGGAGGGTGTGGATGGGAGTCTTAAATTCATCCTAGTGAAGAAACAGGCTGCTGACCAAGTATCTCTCGAATAGTGTGCCGTGGCACAGCTTGGCTCAAGCCATGCAGATGCTCAAGGAGAGAGAAAGTATCAATGAGTCGGGAACGAATGGCATCAGCCCGGGGCAGTTGCATGTGTCCTACTGGGTGATAAGTGGCCATGTCTGTTAAGAAAATAAAAGAATCGAGTGTCATTTCATTTTTGGGGTTGCACCAAGCCTTAGAGGTTCTCTTCCCTTCCTCCCAACCTCTTTGCCCTTAAGAAGACGAACACATTGTACCCAGACTCAAGGCTTTTTGAAACAAATGAGACAGGAGTCATTACAGAGAATCTGCGTAGTTGACTAAGTGGACAGGCACCTTCACCTGTGTGACAGCATTTCTAGTTAAAAGCAGCAGCCACAAAAAGCAGGAGTCCCAGGGTTGGACAAAGAGGAATTCAGGCACCACCTGGACCTGAGGTATCAGGTAATGCGATGAGGTGGGTCAGTGGGAGGGCTTGGCACTGCCGCCAAAAGAAAAACCAAGTTAAGAGGAACTGGACAAAATGCAACAGCCTGACATTTTGAAAATGTGTCCCGTCCCAAGTGTGTCCACTCCAACGCGCTCCCTCGGGTGCCAGCTCCCTCTCTCAATTCCCACTTCTGGGCCTCACCTTTGCCCAGGCTCTCTCCCGCCCACTCAGCCCTGACTTCACTCCTCCGCCTCCGGCTCTGACGCCCCCTGAGCTCGGCTCTCCCCACGCGGGGCAAGCTCAGGGTCGGCTCCTCGCGCCGCAGCGCCGCACGTCCGGCTCCGCCAGCCCGCCCGCTCCCGGGTTCCGGCTCGCCCCGGGCCCACCCCCAGCACCAGTCCCGGGCGCCAGGACCCTCCCGGCCTCGCTCGCCCCGGCGCCCGTCGCCTCCGCCCAGCCCCGCTCTCCGGCCACTCGGCGGTTACCAGCTGGTCCCGCCCGCCCGACGCAGGCGCCGCACAGCCAATCGGCGGCTGCCACACTGCGGCCCGAGCCAGGCTGGGGGGTTGGGACCTCCGGCTGCCGGGCCGTCTGGGCCAGACGCGCGAGCGCAGGCTGAGGGCTCGTGGTTCCCCGCCCGGCCTCCGCAGTCCGCGCCGAACCCTGACCCTCCTGGCCGCCGCCGCCTCACCTCGTCGCCATGCGCCTCCGCCGCCTAGCGCTGTTCCCGGGCCTGGCGCTGCTCCTCGCCGCGGCCCGCCTCGCCGCTGCCTCTGACGTGCTGGAACTCACGGACGACAACTTCGAGAGTCGCATCTCCGACACGGGCTCTGCAGGCCTCATGCTCGTCGAGTTCTTCGCCCCCTGGTGAGGCCATTTAGCCGGGGCGGGAGAGGGAGGGCCGGGTGGGCAGGGGGCGAAGGCGCGGGGACGGTAGGGCCTACGCAGCGCCGGCGCCCTCCATCATTCCCGCGAGCCCGGCTGCGGCCGGCAGGTTTTTCACCCACCGGGGAGCCGAGCTGCCTGGCGGAGAGCGGAGACGTCGGCCTGGGAGCGAGATCCGAGAAGGAGAAAGCGAAGGCCCCTCTCGCGCAGGGCCACATCCTTACCTCCGTGCTCCTGCGGCACTTCTTATCTGCAGAGGGTTTCACCCCCTGCACCCCACCCTTCCTCGATTGGTATCTTTAGAGTTTCTGGGTGAGTCCGTGTTACTGTTTTCCATTCTATAGACGAGGCATCTCAAGGCCTTATATTGGAAGCCAACGTTTCACCAAGTGCAGAGGCCCTGGGCCCCCAGGATACTTCTTTTCTTCTTGCCCCACGCAGCCGTTGGTTTCTAGCCAAGGTCAGAGTGGCAACAGAATGGTCATAAGTGCTCTCTTAAGGCAGGCAGTTATTTGTCCATCGCCAGGTGCACACTTTCTCCATTAAACTGATCATTTCTTAGCACCAGCAGAATTCCGTTAAAAAGAGTAGGTGAACAGAGTAATTTCGTCAGGATCTGTCTAAATGGTCAGTTTTAATTAGGATTTCTGAAAAATGCCAAAGAAGACCCCAGTGAGAAAGTAATCAGTGTTGGAGAAATACTGCACTTGAGAGTGCTTTAACTGAACTAGGATGTAAATTCCTTAGGATAGAACTAACTGGAAATAAAAAGCTGGGGGTGGGGTGGGGGTGGGGAGAGAGCAAATAGGATTTCTGACCCAGTAAACCTGAGTGTTGGTTTTTGTTTTTTTTAACTCCCACATCTTTACCATAGCAAACAATGATTATCTTAACGCTGGAGACAGCTCAGTATAACCACGCTAATTACAGTACTTAATTTTTCTCCTGCCACAATGACCCTTAATTAAAAACTATTTGTATTCAAAAGTCTCAGTAAAAGAAAGTTAGTGGATAACTTTCACTTGCTTCTAACTCTGGTCTTCACTCTGCAAGGGCTCAGCTGACTCGAGGGTTACACTAAGAGTCCTATAATGAAGACCACCTGAGCCAGTAGGATGTGCTTAGAGGCAGCACATTTTGTTTTCAGCTTCTGACAGGTTTTGCATCCAGGGCATTCCTGCGACTAACTGGCAGTACTGATTACACATCATAGGTGGTCGTTACACATCACTAGAAATCACGTTCTCTTAGAAACAACTCTTCCCAATCATGTAACCATGCTGTTAGCTTTGAGGGAGTGTTACTGTAATTAGAATGGCTGTATGGAGTTGTATCAAAACTGGGAGGTGCCTCTGTGACTACAGGCGTCCACATGAAGTGAATTGCTGGAGAATTGTGGGCTATTAGACTATTAGTTTAAAGCAGATTTTTTTCCCCCTGATTGAAAGTGATCTATGCTACTTTAAATTGTTGCATGTGCTTCCCTAAAAACTACATATCCCATCGTGCACTAAACTATCCCTAAAGTTGGGTGGATCACTGCTGTGGTGTCGCCATGTAATTGGTCTGGAAGGTAAAGTCATCCTCCACAATGCCTACAAGAAGGATCAGTTTTCTGGAAATACTCTCTAACTGCTTTGTACTCCTGTTACAAGTTAGATAGGAACAGTTAAAGAATCCTTATTAAGAGTAAAATGGACCCATTTTGAGCAAGTTGTTTTTCTCATTTGTTTTAGGGTATTTTTTCCACTTTCATTTTACAAGTGAAAGTGAAAGATTTCTTTACAGCTGACTCTGTAGACTAATATTTCCATTATGGAGTCAATCATCTATATAGTTTGTAAGAATGGGAGTATCTGAATTTCTCTGGAAGTAAATAGAACTATTTAAATGTTTGTGATAATTTCTGAATATTTATTAGTCAGTCAATTTCTGAATATTTATTAGTCAGTCTTAAGTCTTCAGCATCTACCTGTGTTGTAGATTTGTGCCCTACCCTCTAGGACAGTAGTATTAATTGATGATATTTGATAACAGGGTTTCTAGAGTATAGAAAAAGACCACGTGGATAGTATAAAATGGAATATTTAATATTTCTTCTTATACATACTGATTCCTTTACTTGGAATTCCCTCCCCTCCCCACCCCCAGTTGATCTTTTCAACAAGATTTAGCTCAAAAGTTATTTCTTCCTTCCCTGGACAACTAACTGGTTGCTCCCTCCTCTCTATTGGGACCTAATAATACTATCACCCCTGCCAGACTGATGTTCCTACAGGGAAAGGACTATATCAGTTTTTCTTCTATCAGAGCCTAAAGTAGCATGAGGCACATGACAGGCATGAAGTAATGATTGTTGGGTGAGTATATGTTGGGAGTCATTACTAACTGCTGGGTGCCATCCCTGAAGGTGAATGGGATTATTTGTGTTTTAGTATTATCTAGTAGTAGGTGAAAGAAGTAGTGGTAAAACTTGATGATCACCTTCAAAATCCACCTAAATTCCATTCCTGGTGAATTTAAAAAGGGCAGTCTCCTCCAGCCTTATTGGAACTTGTTAGACAGGTCCTCCCTTTGGACATTTGATGATTTTGTGGATATTAACAATGCTTAAGGCAATGGTTTTCAGTCCCAGCCTTGCCACTTATACACACTCCCCCTACACCTCTGGTTATCTCCTGGATTCCTAGAGGAATCATTCAGTAAGTCCCAGGGTGGGGCCTAAGCACAGTTGTTTTTTGGTTTGTTTTGTTTTTTAATTTATTTATTTAATTTTATTTATTTTTGGCTGCATTGGGTCTTCGTTGCTGCACGCGGGCTTTCTGTAGTTGCTGCAAGCGGGGGCTCCTCTTCTTTGCGATGCACGAGCTTCTTATTGCGGTGACCTATCTTGTTGTGGAGCATGGGCTCTAGGCGTGTGGGCTTCAGTAGTTGTGGCATGCAGGCTCAGTAGTTGTGGCTCGTGGGCTCTAGAGCTCAGGCTCAGTAGTTGTGACGCATGGGCTTAGTTGATCCGTGGCATGTGGGATCCTCCTGGACCAGGGGAACCCGTGTCCCCTGCATTAGCAGGCGGATTCTCAACCACTGTGCCACCAGGGAAGTCCCTTTTTTTTTTTTTTAAATGCTTAATGGATATTTTTTATATACATCTGTGTTGAGACCCACTGGTCTGGCCTAATTATTTTGTACTATTTTTTTTTCTCTTCAGGTGTTTAAAGGTAGTTGAGGTGAAACTTCTTAAATCTGTTGTCTGTCTTCTTAACAATTACTACATACGTATTCAACAGAAATCTCTTAACACATATAACACATTTATTATCTCTTAACCAAAAAAAAAAAACCTTCATAGTTCTCTGTTTTTTTTAACCAATATTTTGTAATTCTCAGTGTACAGTTCTTATGCCTCTCTTGATAAATTTATTCCTAATTACTTTTCTTTTTCTTTCTTTTTTTGGCTGCACTGGCTCTTCATTGTGGCGCGTGGGCTCCAGAGCGCATGGGCTCAGTAGTTGTGGCACGCGGGCTTAGTTACCCTGCGACATGTGGGATTAGTTCCCCGACCAGGGATCGAACCCACGTCCCCTGCATTGGAAAGCAGATTCTTAACCACTGGACCACCAGGGAAGTCCCCATAGTTCTCTTGAATGCATCATTCTCACTAGTAATTTTAACTTTCCTCTACTATTCCCCTTCTCTAAAATACCCTACCCCATCCTGTCTGAAGCCTTAAATCTTTAAGGCCCAGATCCAATTCTTGCTCTCTTTAACACACATTCATTTTTAACCTTTGCACCCTTATGTTCCCCAAAGCTTAGGTTTATCAGATACATTGGTTATTTTATTAGATCAATTGGAATTTGTGTAGTTTTGTTACAACCCACGTACATGAATTTTTAATTTAATGTGGAATACAGAGGGTATAATGAATATATTTTATGTCTCACAAAGAGAGAAATGCTACCATTGAAACTATGACATGATTGCAAGACACATCCCAATTTCAGATATGGTAAAATGTGCATCTGTGAAACACAGTATAAGGAATACCATTTATTCACCACCCAGTCTAAAAAATAAAGCCAGTACAGTTGAAGTCCCTTGTGTACCCCTTCCCCATCTTACACACTCGCCATCCTGAATTTGGTTTTTATCATTTGGTTCTTTTATACTTTTAGTAAATATGTATGTGACCCTAAGCAACATCTAATATTATAGTCTTTTTTTATATCACTCTTTCAGTTAAGCTTTCTAATGATTATTTTTGAATAGGACTTCTAAAGACCTTGAAGAATATAAGTTCTTAGAATTCTTTGTTTTAAACAAGTTTTGGGGGCAGAATGTTTCCAAGTTACTTATCCATCCATTACTTAACAAAATAGATTTTGAGACTTTTGGCTATGAAATGTCAGCTCAAATTTCTTCTGTGTTTCCTTCCTTCTGTTTTCTAATTCTATATTTGCTGTCTGTGGGGAGGTCACAGAACTACTCACGTTCTCCCAGTGATCCCTCTGCAAACCATTGGCTTTTGAAGAGATGATACATAGCTGGTGCTAGTTGTGTACTGATAAGCCTGTACCCACATTGCATGTACAGTGTGCCTGTGGGACTGTTAGGGCTTTCTGGGCAGAGGAACAGGTGTTTATGATGGCCCTCTGGGAAAATATTCTAATTGGCATAATGCTTTATCTTCAGTAGTTATAGTCAGGTGAACTGTGTAGCTGTAAAAATCAAGCTTGCTGTCTTAAATATGTCATTCTCACGCTATGTTGAAACTCAGCTGAGAAGGAAAAAAGCCTCCATCGAGCTGTTAAAGTATATCAACTGAGCACCTTTTGGGCCTTATTCGACTAACCCCCCTCAAACTGGGTTTCTGGTCAAAGAGTCATATTCAAGGAATGGAGAAAAAGTACTTGATTGTGACTCTTAAAGAGTTAATATCATACTTGGGACCTTATAAGGTTTCAACCACTATATTTTTAAGAACCACAGTGCTGGTTTTCTAAGGAAAAATACGTACCTTCCTTTAGGAAATGCTACCAGGAATGGGATTATTGCTGTCTTGCCCTTTATTTTATCCTCATTAATTCGTCAAAAGGGCTTGAGCCCTTCCCCTCTTTAATGTGGCTTGTACTTCTGACTACAGTTTTCAGGGCTCAATTGTACTTTTTTAATCTTTTTTTTTAATTGAAGTATAGTTAATATACAATGCTGTGTTAGTTTCAGGTGTACAGCAAAGTGATTCAGTTATACATATATATATATATTCTTTTTCAGATTCTTTTCCAGAATAGATTATTACAGGATAGTGAATATAGTTCCCTGTGCTAGGTCCTTGTTTATTTTATATATAGTAATGTGTATATGTTAATCCCAGACTCCTAATTTACCCCCCCATCGCCACCCCATTGCACTTTTGAGAATGTAGATGCTGCTCTGGACTGAGCCAGTCCTGTAGAGTCGACCTCAGGCTAGAGAAGGTAGCTTTACCTCTGAGAGCTCTGGTTTACCTTATCAGTACTGGATGTTGTTCAGGTGATGTTTTTGCTTTTGGAAGCAGCTACTAGTCAAAAGTAGTATTATAATTTGAGATTCTTCCTAGAGAAAATTAACAAACTTATAGGATATATTTGCCTTTTTTCTTTAATATATCTGTATAGGTGCGGACACTGCAAAAAGCTTGCCCCAGAATATGAAGCTGCAGCTACCAGATTAAAAGGAATAGTCCCATTAGCAAAAGTGAGTATAGGTGGATTCTTCATTAAAGGAAATGAGGTATTTTAAATAGTAGTTGGTAAAAATTAACGTTGATTTTCTTTATTCTTATGGTGCTAAGAAGAAGAGGGAACACTAGTTTCTGGGCAAATACACAACTGACTTGTATTAATTACGGTTTCAAAAGATTACAAGTAGTGAAACTAAGGGAAATGCTGGCATAAGAAAGAAGTAAAATATATGGTAAATAAAAATTAAGGGGCAAACATGGAAAGTAAAATTACAATAGTCAAGTTTAGAGGAAAATTATTGAGTAAATGAGTTCCCTAAATTACTATACGCTATTCACAGTGATGGGAATAGGAAGATGACAAGAGGATGTTGATAAGTATTAACTAACTGGTCAACTGTAAACTTAGTATTTGCTTTTACAGTCAAACTAATGCTTCCAGAATTTTATGTAGTAAACCCCTAGTTGCTCCGGTCTAAAAGTTCACATCTCGGCCAGCCTCAGATAAATAGTTCATACATATATAGGACTGTTTTTGAAAACTATTTTTAATCCTGATGTTCTGTGGCAGCTTGCCATAGAAAAAAAGAGTTCAGTCATGATTTTGTTCTTGCTTCATGTAGCTATAGTCTGTGTTACTATAGATGCATTACTTTTCTGAACTTTAGTTTATGTTAAGGCACTGGGATCATACCTCAGAATCTTATGAAGATTAATGAGATAATACATGCAAAGTGCTGATGGCATTACCTAGTTTGGAATAAGTGGCTAAATAGATGGAAGTTGTTTTTCTTCTTCCTGATAGGTCTCAATACATCTGTCATGTTATAGTTTAGCCCAGATTCAGACTAGCTCAGGGAGCATGTTTAAGTATCAGTACCTTTGCTAATAACCATAGGTGACTTGCCAAATCAAATTATATCCCAACTCACCTAAGGGGTATATATCGATACATCCCACTGATGATAATCATTATCAAAGTAAGCCGCTATTACTAATTTAAGTGATTTATCCTTTGCATATTCTGAGGGGCAGGAAAAAGGTGGAGAACACTGCTTTAGACAATAGAGACTCTAAGGGCAGAATTTAAATAGTCTTTTGTGCATTTTGTATGAGGCCCAGGAAACTAAATTTTAGAGTTCCTTAGGTGGTTCTGATGTAGCTAGCCAAGCACCAGTCTGCCTTTAAAATCTAATGTTCTGTAGGATATGTCAAAAATTGCTTGATATTTTGATTTGACCACTCTTAATATTTTGGGAATATAGGAAGAGCCTGCAGCAGGCTTTTGGATAACAAGTGGTTCATGTATTTTAATCTTCAGGTTGATTGTACTGCCAACACAAACACCTGTAATAAGTATGGAGTGAGTGGATATCCAACCCTGAAGATATTTAGAGATGGTGAAGAAGCAGGTGCTTATGATGGGCCTAGGACTGCCGGTAAGGATCCTGGATTACATTCTGGAAACTGGATCTGTTTAAGTACCCTGTTCTTTGTAGTGGGAACATGACATTTTCTATACAAGATACTTTAAGTCTTAAAAATTGCTCACCTAAGAGGTCAGATTGGAAGCTAACAAAAGACTTCTGTAACTGAACAGATTATGTAAGTAATATAGAAAATACTTGAACTTGATTTTATAAGGCTTACTAGGCATTTTTTTATTTGACAAATATTCAGTACTTACTCTGTGCCAGATATTCCAGATACACTAGGTGCCCAGAATTTATTGATAAATAAAACACACAAGGTTCCCACTCTTGTGATGCTTACATTCTGGGAGATGAAGAGAAGAAGGCAACACACAAGTTTAAAAATATATATAGATAACCATCTCACATCCATTAGGATGACTACTATAAAGAAAAAAGAAAAGAACAAGTGTCGGCAAGGATGTGGAGAAATTGGAACCCTTCTGCACTGTTGTTGTGGACTTACATAAAATGGTGCATGCAGCTGCTATGGAAAACAGAATGGTGGATCCTAAAAAAACAAAGATAGAATTACTATATGATCCACCAGTTCCACTTCTGGGTATATAACTAAAAGAATTAAAAGCAGAGTCTGGAAGAGATATTTGTATACCCATGTTTATAGCTGCATTATTGACAATAGCAAAAAGGTGGAAGCAGCCCAAGTGTCCCATCAGTGGATGAATGAATATACAAAATGTAGTATATTAATAATAATTAATTGTATGTAAATTGTATATAATACCATGGAATATTATTCAACCTTAAAGGAAGTTCTGATGTGCTACTACATGGGTGAACCTTGAAGACATGCTAAGTAAGATAAGCCAGTACAAAAAGACAAATACTGTGTCATTCCACTTATATGAGATTCCTAGTCAGTTTCACAGAGACAGAAGTAGAATGTGGTTCCCAAGGGCTGTGGGGAGTTGCTTAATGAATAGAGTTTCAGTTTTGCAAAATGAAAACTACTGGAGATTGGTTGTACAACAATGTGAATGTACTTAATGCCACAGAATTGTATACTTTAAAATGGTTAAGATGGTAAATTTTATGTTATATATATTTTACCACAATTAAAAAATTTTTAATGTCAATAATATATGTGGATAAGATAAATTCAGTTAGTGATAAGAGCATTAAAGGAGAAAAATAAAACTGATGTGATAGTGATTGGGGTTGGGAGTACCACATTATGAGTGATCAGGGAAGTAACCTTTGAGCTGAGACCTGAATGATAGGAAGAAGCTAACCATGAGAAGATGTGGACCAGAGCTTTCCAGGCAGAGGGAAAACAGGTACAGAAAGACCCTAAGGCATAACTGAGCTTGATATGTTCAAGGGACAGAAAGACCTTGTGGCTGGAATATAATTAGCAAGGATGACAGGTGAAGTTTGGGAGGTAAGTGGGCTGGCCATGTACATAGGGCCCATAATTAATGAGAAAATATGTTTTAGACATTTTATCTTGAGTCTATCAAATAATTAGGCATATTTTACCTTTTTATTATGAAAAGGTGAGAGGAAAGGGGTTCGTTCAGTTTGGGCATTTTAGGTGATGTGGAATTTTTTTCAGCATGTATGATTGTTACTCGTATACAAAGCTGTACATAAGATGGCCCCTGTCTAACTCTTAAGACTATTAAGACTTAAGACTATTTCACTTTAGGACCTTTGCCCTAGCTGTGTCCACAGCCTGAAATGATCTTCCCCCATGTTTGCATGGCTTGCTCCTTTTTTTCATTCAGATCCTGGCTTAAATTTCACCTCCCAGGGAATTCCCTGGCGGTCCAGTGGTTAGGACTCGGCGCTTCACTGCAGTGGCCCGGGTTCAATCCCTGGTCATGCAACTAAGATCACACAAGCTGCGCAGCACGGCCCCCCCCAAAAAAAAATTCTTCCAGATGCTTTCCCAGGCCACCAAACCTAAGGTAGCCACCCAGTCATACTCTTACCATCCTCTTAATTCTCTGCATAGCACTGGTTACTATCTGATATTTTAAATTGTTTACTTATTTGAAGATTTATTGTATTATTTATTTGGGGATTTATTTGGAGATTTACTTATATTGTAAGCTCCAGGAGATCAGAGACCTTGTTTGGTGTATTTATTACTCTATCCCCAGTACCTAGTTTCTCCACATGTAGTAGATAATAACTCTTCAATGCATAAGTATTTTGGCCCAACTGAGGTCATTTAGCCAACACTCAAAATTTGATATGTCTAAGAACAAAAGGTAAAATCTTCATTTTTTTTTTTTCCTGATCTTAAAAGCATTAATGAACACATGTTACCATTCAGATTTTATTAGCTCAGGGTAGACTTAGCAGTTAGAATTATTGATATGTTTTTCTCTGGACTTAGGTCTAAACTATATTGTATGTGAACCCAACCAGACTGCTACTAGGCAAATAATCTCACTTGGGCTGTACATAGATTTCTTAAACTCAAGAATTTCTCAGCATCTGACTAGGTGATCAGATGTTTGGCTACTTAAGATGGATTATTTTATTCATGTATTCTAAGAACTATGCTGTTTGCCTTCCTGCTTCAACTGGTTACTCAGCACTCCCATTATACCTTCCAGAGAATTTTAAATACTCAGGGAGAAAAGTAACACTTTTCATCATAGCCCTGAGGTAAAGTTCTTTATAATAATTTATATTGTGATATAGTAATTACAATACCCTTGCAGGCCAAAAAATTCATGTCCGATTTCAATTTACCTATTGACACAACCCCTCCTCTGTGAGGAGTTGAGGAAAACATTTAAGAGGAAAAATCATGAATGGAGAGAGAAGGAAAGAAAAACCTCTAAAAGAAGCAAAATAGACTCAATCATGTTGAAACAGTTAAACAGTACTCTGTCTCAGTCAGTCAGCAAATCCTTAGAGTACTCAGAAGAGAAAGGGGTGGGAGAGGTGGAGTATTACAGAGGAGTAGCACTGAGCCCAGAAGAAAATAGAATAATGGTCTGTCAACTAGACTTAAAAGGCAAAAGATTTTTTGTGTTTTTGTGTGTGATTATTATTTTTAAACAGTTTACTTACCTAGCCCATTTCACCTAAATAGGAAAATGTGATTTTGGTGGATCTGGTTCATGGCATAGTTTGACCTGTATATAGTTAAACCCTGAAACAAGATAGCCAAGGCACTGCATTTTCTGCTTTTAAAATGCAAGGCTACATGTGACTGTGCCACTTAAGAATAAAGGATTTGTTTGTTTAATTCATTTGCAAAGTGGGTATTTCTTGAACTTGATATGTTAGGTATTATTCTTAGAGTTAAGTATATATCAGCAAAACAGACAAAAATAAATAAGGATGGAGTGTTAGATGGGTGAAATGTGCTGTAAGAAAGATAAAGCAGGAGATAAGGGAGTGTTGGGGGTTGAATAGGTTTTAGTTTACAAGGAATGGTTAGGGAAGGCTTCCTTGAGAAGATGACTTTTTAAAAAAAATTTGTTTTTATTTATTTATTTATTTTTGGCTGCATTGGGTCTTTGTTGCTGCGCACGGGCTTTCTCTAGTTGCAATGAGCAGGGGCTACTCTTCGTTGCGGTGTGCAGGCTTCTCATTGCGGTGGCTTCTCTTGTTGTGGAGCATGGGCTCTAGGCGCATGGGCTTCAGTAATTGGCACGTGGGCTCAGTTGTTGTGGCTCGTGGGCTCCAGAGCACAGGGTCAGTAGTTGTGGCTCACGGGCGTAGTTGCTCCGTGGCATGTGGGATCTTCCCGGACCAGGGCTCAAACCTGTGTCCCCTGCATTGGCAGGCTGATTCTTAACCACTGAGCCACAGGGAGGTCCCGAGAAGATGACATTTTGAGTTAAGACCTAAAGGAGGAGGTGAGGAAGGAAGCCAGGTGGATATATGGGGAAAGATTGTTCTAGGCAGAGAACAACATGCACAAAGGTATTACCTGTATTGTTATAAACACTTTAATACATCACTGGCAGGGATATAAATAAGTACAGTCTCTTTGAGGGGGCAGTTAAACAGTTATAAATGCATGTACTCTTTGACCCAGTGAATCCACTTTTAGAAAATTACCCTACAGATGCACTCAGTCATGTGTAAAATGACGTTAGTACAAAGTTGTTTACTGCAGAATCATTTACAGCAGCAAGAAATTGGAAACAAATGTTCATCAGTTGTGGCTGGTTAAATAAATTATGGTACATCCATACAGTGAAACACTATGTGGCTATAAAGAAGATTGAGGTAGCTCATTATGTATATTAACATAAATTATCTCTAAGCTGTGTTAAATGACAAAAACAAAACAGAACAGCATATGTGTGTGCTGCCATTTGAGGAGAAAAGAAAAGAAAAAATGTGGAATTGCTTGTTTGTGAATAATATGTCTGGAAGGATATACAAAAAACTGAAATGTTATCCTGTAGGGAAGAAACTGGGTAACAAGGAAAAGGATAGGAAGAAAACTTCATTGTATATGCTTTTGAACTTATTAAACTTTAAATCATGTGAATGATTACCTTTTCAAAAATTATAAATTTGTGTTGCTATAATCTTTCATCTTGTCTTTTAAGATGGAATTGTCAGCCACCTGAAGAAGCAGGCTGGACCAGCTTCAGTTCCTCTCAGGACTGAGGAAGAATTTGAAAAGTTCATTAGTGATAAAGATGCTTCTGTGGTGGGTGAGTAGCAAATTGCATTATGCCACAAAATCATCAATATGGTTTCAAAAGCCCTCTATGTCTGAGTAAACAATAAAGTTAAAACTGTTTAGGAAACCTTGGGGGCAGCTGAAAAGACAACTCGCAAAATTAGGTCAGCATTACTATAATGTAGAAAAAATTGGTGTTTTATTTGAGTGGCCTGGTATTCTTTCAGGTGTAAAGATTTAATGTCAGTTAGAGAAGATAGGAATAGCTTCAGTTTTTCCTATCACTTCGTAAACTCCTGAGATTTAACTCAAATAATAGGGTACTTAAAACTGAAAATGGGGTTTTAAGGTGGGAGGATATAAGTAAATGATAAACCTCTGTGTCTGCTATTTTCACAGTTGTAGGGGAATTTACAACTTAAGATCAAATTGCTAGGATTTGTGTATGTTTTTACAGCAATCTTTGCTTTCTTGGGTGTTGCAATATCTCATTATTTTTAAAATAACTTGAGCCAATTAAACACATTCTACATCTTGAGTGTTTTTTGTTTTGTTTTGTTTTAAATGTAATGTATAATACATTTGACTAAGAAATAAATTTAAACATACAAGCTTGTGTTCTCTTAATCTCCTAATTACTGTAATAAAACTGACTTTCTGGCAGTAGAGGATGGTTTATCATTTAAGTTTGACTAAAAGTCACTTCTTTTCTGGATATTGATTCTGTATATTTTACAAGGAGTTAACCGTAAGTAGACATTTAATAAACACTTAGGTTTCGGGCACTTTACTAGATTTGAAGTTCTAGAGACAAATAAGACATAGAAAAAAATATGGTGAATTAATTTACAGTTTATTTTGACATACTACCTTATTTAATCCTCTGACACCTGAAATAGTCCCTGAGACTCTAAGGAGTTAGGCAATTTGCTCAAATTTTTCAACTGTGAAAAACTAGTATTAAGACTTGAACCCTGACAAATTCTCTCCCTTGGCTTCCTCAAAAAAGTTTTTTTTTAAGGGTAGAGAAAGAATTCTTATCCTAAATATTTCATCAAATATCCTCAGTAGTCATGGCAAAGCAGACCCAATCCTCCTATCTATCTTGCTTTGCTTATCCATAATAAGATAAAGACTTTGAAAAAATAGAATTTTAAAGTTTTGAATATTTCTCAGCATTTATTGTTTCTTCCTTGTGTTTGACATTTTCTATATAGGTTTTTTCAAGGATTTATTCAGTGACACTCACTCTGAGTTTCTGAAAGCAGCCAGCAACTTGAGGGATAACTACCGATTTGCACACACCAATGTTGAATCTCTGGTGAACAAGTATGATGATGATGGAGAGTAAGTAACTGAGTTAAATGCCCTTGTAAATGCACACTTTGACCAAGTGCTATTGTGTGAACTGGTGGGTTTTTTTTTTTCTTTTTTTTTTTAAGATCAAATTTATAGAGAGAATGTTTTGCTTATTTCTTTTAAATTTTATTTATTTATTATTTATTTTCTTTTTTTTTTAAACATCTTTATTGAAGTATAATTGCTTTACAATGGTGTGTTACTTTCTGCTTTATAACAAAGTGAATCAGTTATACATATACATATGTTCCCATATCTCTTCCCTCTTGCATCTCCCTCCCTCCCACCCTCCCTCCCTATCCCACCCTCCCTCCCTATCCCACCCCTCTAGGTGGTCACAAAGCACCGAGCTGATCTCCCTGTGCTATGCGGCTGCTTCCCACTAGCTATCTATTTTACATTTGGTAGTGTATATATGTCCATGACACTCTCTCACCCTGTCACATCTCACCCCTCCCCCTCCCCATATCCTCAAGTCCATTCTCTAGTAGGTCTGTGTCTTTATTCCCGTCTTGCCACTAGGTTCTTCATGACCTTTTTTTTTTCCTTAGATTCCATATATATGTGTTAGCATACTGTATTTCTTTTTCTCTTTCTGACTTACTTCACTCTGTATGACAGACTCTAACTCCATCCACCTCATTACAAATACCTCCATTTCATTTCTTTTTATGGCTGAGTAATATTCCATTGTATATATGTGCCACATCTTCTTTATCCATTCATCCGATGATGGACACTTAGATTGCTTCCATGTCCTGGCTATTGTAAACAGAGCTGCAATGAATATTTTGGTACATGACTTATTTATTTATTTATGGCTGTGTTGGGTCTTCGTTTCTGTGCGAGGGCTTTCTCCAGTTGTGGCAAGTGGGGGCCACTCTTCATCGCAGTGCGCGGGCCTCTCACTATCGCGGCCTCTCTTGTTGCGGAGCACAGGCTCCAGACGCGCAGGCTCAGTAATTGTGGCTCACGGGCCCAGCTGCCCCCCGCATGTGGGATCTTCCGGGACCAGGGCTCGAACCCGTGTCCCCTGCATTGGCAGGCGGATTCTTAACCACTGCGCCACCAGGGAAGCCCCGAACTGGTGGTTTTTAAGCCTAGTTTTTCCAAGAGCTTTATTGAGCACATACTAAGCAGTAAACTAAGTTCTGGAAACTGTTGCTGCCTTTGAGGGGCATCTAGTAATGGGAGACAGTGAATATATTTAAAAATACAAGTGTAAGTGAGCATTATATGTATTATGGTAGAAATTAGACAGAGTGTACCAGAAGTACAGAGGAGGGAATGATTTTTTTTTCTTTTGGGGTGGGGGAGTAGTATCAAAAAATGTCATAGAGGAGGTGACTTTTGAGGTATATCTTGAAAGATAAGTTTTTCCAGGCAGGTTATGGTGGGGGATAAAGATTATTCCAGATAGAGCAGCAGGAGAGAGGGCCCCGAGATGTGAAACAACCTAAGCGTGTTGGGACCTGTAGTACTGCTGGAGTATTGTTCGTGGATGAGGTCATAGTGAAAGGTAAGCTTGGAGAGGTAAGCAGAGACCAAATTATAGAAAACCTTAAGTGCCATACAGAAAAATTTAGATTTTATCTTTTAGATATTTGAGAGCCATTGAAAGACTTTGAGCTAGACAGTAATGTGATTAATTTTGTGTTTTCAGAGGAAAGGACACTGGCACCCATATAGTGGTGGTTTGAAAGGGGAGGGATGGCAAGGCAGTCAAGAGAGTCTAAACTAAGGGTGACATCTGAGAATCTAAATTAAGGCAGTATTAGGGGCAATGAAGAAGAAGGAGTGTGTGTAAAAAATGTAGACAATAGGATTTGGCCCCTAGCCAGGTGTGAAAAGGGGCAGATCTACAGTAAGTCTAGGTTTCTAAAGACTTGGATAACTGGGCCAATCATCATCAAGCTATGAAGAAGACAAAGAGAAACAAATTTGGGGGGAATGATGATAAGTTCTATTTTGGCACAGTGAATTTGAGTAGTTTTGAGACATCCAGGTGGTGAAGACCCATTGGACAATTGGATAAATGAGACTAAAATTCAGGAAAAGTTCTGAACTGAGATAAAAGATTTATAGGTCAACCACATGTAAGTGGTTATTGAAACCATGGGGCTAGAGGAGATCACTCAAGGTGAGCACATAGAGTAAAAAGAAAAGCGTGACAAGGGTTAGTGTTATTTATTTATATTTAACAAAATATGCACTGTTTACTATGTGTCGTGTACTGTTAACTCTTAATCCTCTTAACAAATTGTTGAGACAGAGCTGTCATTATCTCCATTTTACAGAGGAGAAAGCACAGAAAGAGGTTAAGCTTCACATGCAGAACTGGCAGAACTGGGGTTGAACCTTTGCAGCTAGAAGGTCTAGCTGCACAGTTGTTGGGCTTAACCATGAGGCTCTACTGCCTTTTAGATTAAGAGACACCAGGTCTGTAAATGATGTGGAGCCACTTGTGGCTCATTAAGCACACCACATATCAGCCTGTTACCCTTAGATTTGTTCACTGTGTCTGCCTCTCACACTTGCCATTAAAAGTGGCCTATCAGCGGGACTTCCCTGGTGGTCCAGTGGCTAAGACTCTGCCCTCCCAATGCAGGGGGCCTGGGTTTGATCCCTGGTTGGGGAACTAGATCCCACATGCTGTAACAGAGATCCTGCGTGCTGCAACTAAGACCCGGGGCAGCCAAGTAAATAAATAAATAAATCTTTAAAAAAAAAAAAAAACAACTGGCCTATCAGCCTCTGATCAGAAGTCTTATTTAGAAGACCTTATATGAAGGGTGTCTTAAGTTCTTCATGTGTACCCCAATGCCATAACATCATTAAAGATCACATTTAGAACTGATTTCAATTTTTGACAATAACTGCTCTGAAATTGGTAACTATGCTTTTAAAAAAAATCTGAGACATATTCACCTTCTTGGTTGCCCAGCATGTTTATATTAGGTCCCTTTTTGCTATGTAGTTTCCCTGTATACTATGAAAATGCCTGTGTTTTAACTGACATAAAGTTAATGGTTAGCATTGGAAGAGTTGAGAGAGGGATATAAGGACTTAAAGGTGCTGACACCTAGCCCAAAACAAGTGATAAAATTGTATACAGGTGTGTATAGTGTGGGGAGGAGGAATGAATGGAAGAGAAGCAAGAGGCAAGATATTGATAGTTAGAATAGTGATATTTTCTGGGAACGCTTGTACTAGATATAAACCTGTGACTCAGAACCAAATTGGGGTTCAGTTTTAGCTGAACAAAAGGTTAGAAAGTAAAGAAGGACGCTTCCCTGGTGGCGCAGCAGTTATGAATCTGGCTGCCACTGTAGGGGACACAGGTTCGAGCCCTGGTCCGGGAAGATCCCACATGCCATGGAGCAACTAAGGCCATGCGCCACAACTACTGAGCCCGCGCTCTAGGGCCCGCGAGCCACAACTACTGAGCCCACATGCCTAGAGCCTGAGCTCCGCAACAAGAGAAGCCACCGCAATGAGAAGCCTGCGCATCGCAACGAAGGGTAGCCCCCGCTTGCCACAACTAGAGAAAGCCTGCACGCAGCAACAAAGACCCAATGCAGCCAAAAGTAAATAAATAAATTTATTAAAAGAAAAAAAAAGTAAAGAAGGAATTTCCTTTAAGTGTTCCGGTGGAATGAGGAAAGCTTGGTTTAGGGAGAGAGGCAACGTAGTACCAGCAAGAGAAAACTTTGTAAACTGTGTTTATTCATATAGAGAAATCTAGAACAAAAAAAATTTTAATGAACTCAAGCTAAACATTATCTATAATCATATACCTACCTATAGAATTTTTACAGCTGGGAGGAATCTTAAATATATTTTCTCTAATGAAGTAATTTTCTTACTGTATGGGAGAGTTGAATTTTCAAGGAGACTGGCAGGGCAAGGTACCTTCCAATAAGAGCAAGTTCTGCTTTATTTTATTGTACATATTGGGGCTTTGGGGTAAGTTGGGTTCTGTTTTTTATTGTTTTTAAAGGTTTGGAAATTAATTATCTACTCTAACCCCCTTTTTGTACTGATGTAAAAGCTGAAGCCCAGAAGAATTAAATTGATACCTGGCCCAAGGTCTTTGAAGTTAGTGGTGGAGCAAGAATTAGATAGAACCAAGGTATTCTAACTTTGCAACCCAGGTTTATTAAATCATCATACCCAATTATTGCACTTGAAATTAAGGTGGTTAGCTCCTTAGCGTTGATGAGAAGGTCATGTTGCCAAGGCTGTGGTCCCAGAAAAGAGTCCTTATGTGCTTAAATGGTGATAGTAGAAGTGGCAGCAAGCGTAGATGGTCTGAGCTTTAAATAAAAGGTGAGAGACAGTTCTTTTGCTGTCTACCTACTAAGACTTTTTTTTCTAAAGGGGTATCACCTTGTTTCGTCCGTCACATCTGATGAACAAGTTTGAGGACAGGACTGTGGCATATACAGAACAGAAAATGACCAGTGGAAAGATTAAAAAATTTATTCAGGAAAACATGTGAGTACCTCTTTATACTTTTGGGATTTCTTGGCTTCATTTTAGTTTGTTTATCTCAGTTATTAAGCAGAGCCATGTTTTAGGTTAAATAGCCTCATTCATGGGATTGTAATGATAATAGTTGAGTTTATATTAAAGTAGTAATGTTTGGGTTCTAGAACTCCTATTGTGGTCCTGTAAGTTACATTACTTGGTACTTATCCTATATATTGAAAATTTCTTTCCTTTTTAAGTGCTGTCAGTTACTTTATGATAATTCCATAATATAGCTATAAACCAGCCAAATTTGATAATGGATTGTATCATTTCAGTTTTGGTATCTGCCCTCACATGACAGAAGACAATAAAGATTTGATACAGGGCAAGGACTTACTTATAGCCTACTATGATGTGGACTATGAAAAGAATGCTAAAGGTTCCAACTACTGGAGAAACAGGTAATAAGAATAATTTTTCCCCTTTGTAAACAAGTTTACCCAGTGCATAAACAATTCCTTCTAACTATCCTATTACCATGTGTGATGTGAGAACAGATAAGAAAATGGGATTTGAAGCTGTAAGGATAAATAAACTATTTCCAAAATCTGTTGGGCATATCTTCCATAGGTGTTCCTTTGCCTTGTGACACAGCTGATTCCTGACCTCCCAGTAAAAGATGAAAATGTCATCTAAAATGTCCTTTAACACATTGTGCCTTGTTGCCCATTGAGACTCTCAGTGTATTTTATCCTTATAAATTTTCTTTTTGGGTTAGTTATTATGCCTGCAATATTTTATAGTTATATAATATAGCAGGTTTCAGTGGGAATGGACTATTTGTTTGGGTACCACCAGTTTGGCAGTGAAGTTCAGTAAGACCCTGGAGTACACCATAATCCTATGTCAGTGCCTAAGAACACAAGTTCAGACTGCTTCCAGAGGGATGCAGGGACTATGAAATTTTGCTTTCTAGTCTCTTGCTTCTTGGTTTCAGAAGTGCTTTACCACCCTGGTATAATCTTGGCATAAATATCTCTTGTTTCCTATAGAGTGATGATGGTGGCAAAGAAATTCCTGGATGCTGGGAAGAAACTCAACTTCGCTGTAGCTAGCCGCAAAACCTTTAGCCATGAACTTTCTGATTTTGGCTTGGAAAGCACTACTGGAGAGATTCCTGTTGTTGCTATCAGAACTGCAAAAGGAGAGAAGTTTGTCATGCAGGAGGAGTTCTCGTGAGTCACAAGTTAGCGTGGGTTTGGGATTTGATTCTGCAAAGAAACTATTAAAGCCTTTTACCCTACTGAGGATTTATAAAGAAGAACATTGGAATGTGAAGCTAGGTCTTGTAATGAAGACATGACGGTCACTTTTCTCAATTAATTATAGATACTTTAAGGATCATGATTCTTAATAAATTTTGAAAAGTAACAAAAGGATGGCAGCTTGGAATTCTTACATGATTGTTTCCACCCTGCCATTAAAAATAGTAGATAGAGAACATTAGACAGTCTCTTTGAGATTGATGTAATTTCAGACCAACCCAGTCCCCTCCCATCCCTACAGAATGTCTTTTCTTCTTGGAATACCACATTGGCCTAAAGTAAACTCAGGGAATTGGAAAGATCTTAAGACCCCAGACAGTTTTGACCATCACCTTCTGAGACTTCAGGAGATTAAGACAAGAGAAAATCTTCCT
This sequence comes from Eubalaena glacialis, assembly GCF_028564815.1. Classification (NCBI taxonomy): domain Eukaryota; kingdom Metazoa; phylum Chordata; class Mammalia; order Artiodactyla; family Balaenidae; genus Eubalaena; species Eubalaena glacialis. The sequence goes on along the minus strand of NC_083717.1, from coordinate 107,619,513 downwards.
GTGAGTGAAATCAGTTAAAAAAAAAAAAAAAAGATACCATAAATAGGCATTATTCTCCAGAGCAACAAAATAGGACCTGGTTCTTTTGCAGAATTGAATTTCCAGAAGGACCAATGTTTTCTTCCTTCTCTGATCTTTCTAATCCACAAAGAACACACTAGAAATACAAGAAGGTGGTTGCTTTCTTGTTCAGTCTGTAGTTCTGCATATTGAGAAACAAGGGCTCCCTTTTTTTTTTTTTAAACTTCCAGTTACTTCCTAGCCTTGAAATTTAAACTATGTAGAAACTATTCTAAGAAATGGTTTTTAGTTTTCTCAATGGTGGGAGCAAGTTAACAAAACTGATCCTGTTTTTCTAATACCAGGCGCGATGGCAAGGCTCTTGAGAGATTCCTGCAGGATTACTTTGATGGCAACCTGAAGAGATACCTGAAGTCTGAGCCTATCCCAGAGAGCAATGACGGGCCCGTAAAGGTGAGGCGCGCACAACCTCCCCAAGCCTCTACACAGCTGTCTCTCCTCATTTCTTTATTCCCAAAATGCTGGGAAGTGCTAAGTGAAGACCATGTTGGCTACTCAGTTTCTGTTTTTGTTTGTGCTCACCTCCCTCATCATAAAATAAGCATTGTCAGAGTTCATAATGCTTAATAGGGGCAGGAGTACAATTTTCTGATGATATTTGTATTAGGGCTAGGTTACTCTTCAGGGCAGAGCAAGCTAACCCCTAATAGAATAGTTTTAAGAATAGTTTTAATATTGTTGTTCTGAGATTATTTTAAGGAAGAGTTGGGTAGCACTTGTTTCCTGTGACTTCCTGAACTTAGTCTGACAGGTGACAGACATGGGAATGAGTTGATTTCTGGGGAATGGTAATATCTTAATAAAGTCTATAAATGTGAGTTGGGTTTCAGTAACATATTTTTAGTGGCAACACAACAAATTTGAGAGGGATTGGGTTCAGAAACAAATACAGCTCATGAATGTATTCAACTCGCCTTACCAGCTAGAGAATCTTCTGTGTTTCCCAGGTAGTGGTAGCAGAGAATTTTGATGAAATAGTGAATGATGAAAATAAAGATGTGCTGATTGAATTTTATGCTCCTTGGTGTGGTCACTGTAAGAATCTGGAGCCTAAGTATAAAGAACTGGGAGAGAAGGTAAGTCTGAACCATATTCTGAAGTTAAATTTGAGTTGGGAGGTTTACATACATAGTCAGCATTGGCTATTTAGTTACCCTTATTAGTTCAGAACCTAAGAACTGGTAGATTTTTTTTTCAACTCTCTACTGTTTACTCACTTTCTCCTGACTGCCCTCTGAGCCTGTGCAGTGCCTCAGATACCTGCTTTAACTTTCCACTCCTCAGACTCAATCTAGATTGTGGTTAAAAGTATCCTGGCTTCTGAATTTTGGTAATGGCTTATATGAATTCATTATGTTCCTTCATCTTAAATCACTTGGCTTAGCCCTTATAATATCTTATTTAGGCCAGGTAATTTTGAAGGTGTCTGTATATAGAGTCTTAATGTGTAGGAACCAAGAGAGAAAAGGGAAGTTTATGGAAAGTTTGATACTGTGTGCAAGTATCACTACTCTTCCTATCTCAGCAGCAAAACTTATCCAAGCTTTTAAAGAATGAGATTGTTTTAAGTCCTAAATTGACTGTGTCCCTCAGTCACTGAAAACTTGAAATTTAAAGATCTAACCTTTTTTTTAACAGCTCAGAAAAGACCCAAATATTATCATAGCCAAGATGGATGCCACAGCCAATGATGTGCCTTCTCCATATGAAGTCAGAGGGTAAGTAGATTAAAAACTAGTAAAAGTATCTAGGTAACTGATAGGAAAAAATAAGCTTGTAAACTGTTTCTGTATTGCACATAGTTTGGAGAGTCCTCATATTCCAGTTGAGCACAGAACCACCAATGCCTTCCTGGCTTAAACTTCTGCAGCATTGGCCCACATGACTGCCACAGACCTTGTGAGCTTTCATATTTCTGAGTTTTGATAGGATGTAACGTAGCCACCAATGGAAAATAGTATCTGGTCATATTAGAAATCATGAAGAGAAGTTACTCCTAGAAGCAGTTATTAGGGAAGTGTATGTCAGAGTTATTCTGGAATCTGAAATTTGTCAACTCTTTTCTTCTTTTCCCAGTTTTCCTACCATCTACTTCTCTCCAGCCAACAAGAAGCTGAATCCAAAGAAATATGAAGTAAGTGCATTGTCTCATCTCCCCACAAATACATACACACACACATACACACACAGACACATATTCAGTTCTTTGAGTTTATGTAACTGGAAACTCAACTCATGGTCCATATATGTGGTTGCTAATGTGCTTTTAAAAATTCAAGTCTTCCTATTGGGGAAAAAGAAAATCCACAGTTCTTTAAAAGGTTAAATTTTCAGAGTTATCTTTCTGTTTTCAGGGTGGCCGTGAATTAAGTGATTTTATTAGCTATCTAAAGCGAGAGGCTACAAACCCCCCTGTAATTCAAGAAGAAAAACCCAAGAAGAAGAAGAAAGCACAGGAGGATCTCTAAAGCAGCAGCCAAAAACACCACTTTGTAAAAGGACTCTTCCACGAGAGATGGGAAAACTATTGGGGAGGACTGGGACCCATATGGGATTATTACCTCTCAGGGTTGAGAGGACAGAATGGATATAATCTGAATCCTGTTAAATTTTCTCTAAACTGTTTCTTAGCTGCACTGTTTATGAGAATACCAGAACCAGTTTATGTTTGTGGTTTTGGGAAAAATTATTTGTGTTGGGAGGAATGTTGGGGGGGGGAATTGAGGTGGGGGTTATTTTCTAATTTTTTTTGTACATTTGGAACAGTGACAATAAATGCGCCCCCTTTATACTGTCTTTTTTCCACGAGGTGGGGAAGCAGAGGTTCTCTAGACCAGCACTGTCCAGTAGAACTTTCTGCTATGATATAAATGTTCTATAATCTTTATTGCCCAATACCTGTAGCTATTGAGCATTAGAAATGTAGCTAGAAACCATATTTTAAATTTTCATTAAACAGTCACATGTAGGGCTAGTGACTGCCATAATGGTCAATATAGCTGTACTGTACTGGGTCCACAGTTATCACCTGTAATTCCTTTCCAGATTGCATCTCTATCCTCACGTGTTTATTGCACAGGACCCTAGCCTGATGATTAGAACAGGTGAGGGACCTTTCTTGTTGGGCTGTTTCTGGCCTGCCCATGCCCTAAGGATGGATTGCTGTTTATCCTTGCCATGCAGCTGAGCATGTTTATATCTCCCAAGGGCTATTCTCTGCCCAGAAATGCCCTGTGTGGGTGTGGCATCAGGTTGGGGTTCCATCCAAGTTGTTTCAAGAATTGCTGACACTGCCGGGTACAGCTCTCTCCCCCAAAGCTCAGGGTGTGGTCATTAACTTCCTTCTCCAGCGGAATTGGGAAAGGCAGTATCATTCCTTGTTGTGAGTGAAACATCCACTTCTTATGCAACAGTGAGGAACGAAAAGGATACGACTGGTGTGATCTTTGGTTCAAACGAACTGAACCATTTCCCTCTTCCTTTTTGTGGGTCAATCCAAATCCTATCCACAGTTATAGTTTTCAGTTACTGGATAATTCCAGATAGGAGCCCCAGTTGCAGGTGATCCTCAACCTCCATGTTTGGAAAAGGAGAGCTTTATTCCTACTGTATCCTCTAGTTACCAATTTCAACAGGGGTCCCCAACCCCTGGGCCAGTCTGTGGCCTGTTAGGAACCGGGCCGCACAGCAGGAGGTGAGCGGCGGGTGAGTGAGCGAAGCTTCATCTGCCGCTCCCCATCGCCTGCATTACCGCCTGAACCACCGCCGCCCCCCCTCGCCCCAGTGTGTAGAAAAATTGTCTTCCATGAAACCGGTCCCTGGTGCCGAAAAGGTTGGGGACCACTGAATTACAAGATTTGATAGAGCCTCATAGCAAAATATATATCAGGGTCATCCATAGTGCTTTGAAAAAGTAAAGATGCCTAACCATAATCTTGGAGATTCTAATTCATAAGACCTGGGCTGGGATCTGGGGATCTGATTTTTTAGGGAGCCCCAGAACTGGTTCATATACACAGCCATGGGTAAGAGGATTCAAGGAAAACAAACTTGACACAGAAGCAATCAGTTTTAATTTTTTAGCCATGTTTGTAAAAGAATTCACTTTCAGTACATGGGTAACACCCAAGCCCTTTCCCATTATATCCAGTTGTATTACAAGTTCCTTTAGTTCTGTTACCAAAAGTTTTCATTGTTTCTTAAGGGAGGCTACCAAGTAAATTCTGATGTTCTCAAGGTATCTTGTCCTGGAAATGGTATCATTTCTCAGGATTTAAAAATAACTTGGCTGAACTAAAGGTGGAGAAGCCAAGTCTCTGCTACTTTTCCTAGTCTCCTGGGCACAGCTGTGGAGTCTTGGCATTGTGCCCATGCCCTAAAAATTTAAATATGGCAATATGAAAACCAAACCTTAAGAACCTAGAGCAGCTCTCCTACTTCCCACCATGGACTCAGCAATAAGAAGAGCAGACAGCTGTACTCTAGTTAATAGCTGCTTTGTTCCTTCATAGCACACTGGGCAGAGGGTAAAGAGCCCTCTGTCATCTTCAGCTGCCCCTGTTCTTTTCCTCAAACTCCAGGATGAGACCTTTAATGTGGGACAATTTCTGATGCAGGTACTCACAGCGGCGCTTTTCTTCCCTGTAACCTGGGTACCGCTGCAGAGAAAAAGCATCCATGTCAAAAAAAAAGTCAATTCTGCCTTTTTGCTACCATTCCCAGGCCTGGTCTTACCTTCCTGAACTTTTTATATTCCTGGACTATCTTTTCTTCCAGCATCTGAAACAGAAAATGTTAGCACCAAGTTTAACCTTAAGAAAAAAGCTCCAGTTCTCTTAGGGAGTGAAGGAACTTCCCTTCTCATTCTACCAAATTATACAGACTAATTTTTCCCTCAAAACTGGCTTGCTTGTCACGTTGGTCGTTGAACAAACAGGATTATGGGCAGTTAGCCAGGAGTTTACGGCCAGTAGAGCTCAGGAGCCAGCCTGGGCCCATCCAGCCCTTACCTTGTGTTCTGGAGTTCCTCGCTGAGCGCTCTTCATCTCTGCTCCCAGCTCTCTGAACCTTTGGCTTGCAGCCCCAACACGGGCATGCAGGGTGCGGTATTCAGCATAATCTGTCTCAAAGTCCTGCTTGTAAGCATGGTGCTGTTCTGCACTGTGGATGGCCCTGTATTGCCTGCCAGGAGCAGAGTATTGTCACCTTCAATATCATTGCCCCCCAAAGCTTCCAGCTCCCAGGAAGTTTACCTTAATATCTCATATGCACAAGGCTTGATAAAATTGGAAATGGAAGGGGACTCACAGGAGGTAATCTGGTACCTCTTCAGGGCTTGGGGATTCAGAGTCTAGGAAGGAAGCAAGACATGAAGGTGATGATAGGCTTTTTTTCCCCCACTATGGCAGTTTCACCCTCCCATTAACTCACCTGCTTGAACTGAGGGACTGTGCACCAGCCTGGGGCTAATGTCTTCATCTTTATCTTCTTGCTCCCAATCTTCTCCCTCCTGTAGCTCCTGACTAGGCAGCCCTTGTAGGGGACTTGGAGCTAGAGACAGAGCTCTGAGCCTCTTTTCTTTTAGTTTTACAGTAGCTGCAGGTGCTGGACGTTTCTGTTGGAGAAAATATCTTGGTCACATGAACAGTAAGCCAGAAGCCTCCTATTCTGTCCTTCTCTTAAAAATTACTTCCATATAATGAGCTCTGGGACCATGAAAATGATAAGGTCCCAATTTTTAAATTTTAGCCTCATTGGACACAACTCTCTTTGAAAAACACTTGGTATTACAACTTACCTTGTCCACGTGTTTCTGGCTAGCAGAGGAAGGCAGTACCTGATCAGGCTCTCTGTTTGGAAGATGGGTCTGGTTCCTAGGATATTTGAAGAGGGAATGGGAGAGAAGCCAAGGGTAGGGCTAGATCCCTTTTTACAGCATTTAGGGTGGAGATTAGAGAAGACAATACCAGGGCTTCCCAGATTAGTCCCACCCTGCCCCCAAGTACCTCACTTCCCACTGCGCCATGTGTTCCCTCAAGGATCCTGGGAGTAACTGTCCTTGGCTGCTTGCCAGTGGATCTGGCACCTGGCAGGGAAAGTGGTAGGGGCACATGGCTCCCTAGGCTTCAGGCTTTGCCCCACCTTATCCCAACACCCTGCAGTTTCTGGCCTTACCTCTTCTAGTGCCATCTGTGGCTGTGAAATTGTGTCTCCTGCAGAATAGTGTCCCATGTTCTGCCAGCTCTCGTGATCTCTGGCATCTTCAGTCAGGTTGTGACCCTGAACTGAAGATGGGGCTGGGATAGAATCCATGGCTGCCCAAATAGTGAGGCGCTCCCTGAGTGGACCCAGGCAGTGGAGGCGGTTAGGCCCAGATCTGGAAAGAGGTGGTTTAAAACAAAAAACAAACAAAAAACAAACAAAAAACAGGAAGGTGGAGAACTTTGAAGCACCTCTGGATATCCCCTTCCCGGACTTTGCACAAACTCTTTCTTACCTGCTACCTATTCCCCTTACCTGCCTAAATGTTGGCACACAAGGTCCAAGCCACCACCAGGGCCCTCCTGGCCACACTGAGACACTATGAAGGAAAAGAGGCAGGACCAGCCAGGACCTGGGAGCCTCAAATACTGTGGGTGAAAGGAGACCGTAAGCTCTATGAAAGTCAGTTCCTCCTACTATCAATGCCACTCCTCCCTGAGCCAGCCTAAGCCTGAAGATGGGTCCCACGGGGCTTATTAGCACACCAGGTGCAGCTGGGCCTGAGTTCCTCAGGAGGCTAAGACGGCACAGTCTCTTCAACCGCAGCCTCTTGGGACCACAACCCAGCAGCCCCTCGCCCCATTTGGGGTTCAATTCTCGAAACTTCCTCAGACCTTGACTGCCCTCAGCCTCCCGCCCTGACGGTGCCTTTCTGGAGCCCATGTCTGTTCTCCCTGCACTCCACCTCCACACACCCCAGGCCCGCGCTTACCCCTCGGTTGCCTTGGAAAGCAATCACTGGCCGAACCTGCGGGGAGAGCACAGACTTGAGCTAAGAGCAGGTGAAGCAGCGTCCCGGATCCGGCGTCGGGTGCCCGGGGTGGGGGTGGGGTGGGGGTGGGGTGGGGGGACCTGCCTCGCAGGCTTCACTTGGAGAGGTGGGGAGGCCGGAGACTGAGGATGCTGCTTCCCATCCCCAGGCCCCTTCGGCAGGGTCGCCGGCTGAGGCCCTACTTCCCGAGGGGTAGGGGATGGAGAGGATGGGGCCCGGGCCGGCCGTACCTGTTGCCGCTGACACTCTTGCAGCGCCCGCAGCGCCGCGTCGTTGAGCCTGAGCAGCAGGAGGCTGGTCCGGGCAGCGGTGGTGAAGCAGAGCCGGAGCTTCCCACTCAGAAGCTCCTGGGGTCCCTCCATGGCTGCGAGGTTCAGAGCAAATAGGACGGGAGCCACAGACCAGGGCCACTACCACCTCCGCTGTGCAGGGCTAGGCTGGCACACCCGGTAGCCCAGGTAGGCCCCGCCCCCCGCCGGGACCCCACCCCCAGCCAGCCCCACCTCTGGGATTTCCCGCTCGCGTGGGCGGCGCTTCGCTCTCCCCCAGATGTTAGCACCGACCCCAGCGGTTTATTCTTGGATTGGCATGCGCTTTTTGGGCTTTCGGAAGGTGCTCTCCCAGTTCCGGGGAGAAAGTCTGCAGCCAGCTTCAGACCTCTCACCAGTCCCCAGTCCTGCCTCAGTTTTTCCACCTAACCTGAACACTTGAGAGTTTCGGTCTCTAAGTGAAGCTGAACCTGCAACCCCTCGAGGGTTTTAGACGCAGAGGGGCGGGAGACAGCAACAGCGACTGGTTGCTGGGCGGGCCCAGCCCATCACGCCAAGAGCCCCAAGGGACCGGAGGCTGGCGGACCCGAAGGGGGATTCCCGACGCCAACACCTGGCCTAGCGCTTTTGCTTTTCCCTGCCGTACGTACTGCGGCGAACCCGAAGCCGGTTTCTAACTATGAATGGAGAGAAAATCAGGCCCCGTTTTTGGCAGCAGTGAAGCTTGGCTGTCGCAAGCAGATGGGCATCGATGGGCAGAGATGGGGGCCGTGGTTGGTGGCAGGAAAGTTGCAGGGCAGAGGAGAGGGAGAACTCAGTCCCAGGTCTCCCTTCCTGGCCTATACACCTGAGATTGGTGGACACTGGTGTGAAAGGGAGCAGGCTCACTCCCTCAGGAGGACCAAGAGGTGCCATGAAGTTTCCAGACATTCTGGAGGTCCAGATCCTGGTGCAGTGAGACCCCAGGACCAATCTCATGTCGGCCCTTGGTGTCTCCACTTGTCCCTGTTTGGGTATGTCTCCCAAGAGCCCTGGTGTTGTTCTCTTTCCTAGCTAGGATACCTCTGCTAAATCCCTGGACGGGCATAATCCCAGATGACCTTAATGCCCTTCACCCTAAATCAAATTATCTATACATTTGTCAAAACTCATCAAATTGCACACTTAAAATGTATCTATTTTAATGTCTGTAGATTATACCTCAATAAAGTTGATTTTTATTTTTTGGCCACACCCCGCGGCTTCTGAGATCTTAGTTCCCCCACCAGGGATTGAACCCAGGCCACAGCAATGAAAGCACCAAATCCTAACCACTGGAGCTCCAGGGAACTCCCTAAATTTGACTTTTTAAAAAAAATTAGTTAATTAATTTTTGGCTGCATTGGGTCTTCTTGCTTCACGTGGGCTTTCTCTAGTTGCGGGGAGAGGGGGCTACTCTTCGTTGGTGTGCGTGGGCTTCTCATTGCGGTGGCTTCTCTTGTTGCGGAGCACAGGCTCTAGGCGCACGGGCTTTAGCAGCTGCGGCAGGCAGGCTCAGCAGCTGTGGCTCGTGGGCTCCAGAGTGCAGGCTCAGCAGTTGAGGCACACGGGCCCAGTTGGTCCGCAGCATGTGGGATCCTCCTGGACCAGGGCTCAAACCCTTGTCCCCTGCATTGGCAGGTGGATTCTTTTTTTTTTTTTTTTTGGCAGGTGGATTCTTAACCACTGTGCCACCAGGGAAGCCCCATGGTTGGGTTTTCAATTTAGTATTTATTTGTCTTTATGGAAGTTATATATGTACATATAAGTTCCATACAAGACATAATGGAAAATATTTATCCCTTATTCCTTTCTGCTTTCTACTGCTTAAAGGAAGTTAAAACTCTTTTAACTGTTTCTTCTGGCATTTATTGCTTTTTCCAAGTATAATGCTATTTCTGGCTTTTTAAGTGTCAGATATTAGCCATTGGTTTCTATCTTAAAAATGAGCACTTTAACTCTCCCATCCTCTCCATATATATGCATGTACTTTCTCTCTTCATCCTCCTAGTGTAGTAATGTTACTTTTGTTAGATCAATAATGAATGTTTACATTTTATGAGTGTGTAAATATTTACAAGCTGTGACACAGTGCACTGTTTACATTTCCTTTCTTGTATGTTTCCCCCTTGATATTAATAATTATCCCTTTTTTGGTTTGTTTACTTAGTTGTGTATGTACTTATTATTTTTTTTTTGTACTTATTTTTAAAAATTATTTAATTTATTTTATTTTTGGCTGCTTTGGGTCTTCGTTGCTGAGCGCGGGCTTTCTCTAGTTGCGGAGAGTGGGGGCTACTCTTCATTGCAGTGCGCGGGCTTCTCGTTGCAGTGGCTTCTCGTTGCAGAGCATGGGCTCTAGGCACATGGGCTTCAGTAGTTGTGGCACATGGGCTCAGTAGTTGTGGCTTGCAGGCTCTAGAGCGCAGGCTCAGTAATTGTGGCTCACGGGCCCAGCTGCTCTGCGGCATGTGGGATCTTCCGGGACCAGGGCTCGAACCCGTGTCCCCTGCATTGGCAGGCGAATTCTTAACCACTGCACCACCAGGGAAGCCCCTGTATGTACTTATTATCAATTAATTTTTTTTATATCAATTAATTCTAATATGCTCCTCTAGAAGTGGAAATTTCCTCCTCATATATTCAAATATAATCAGTTATATTATCAATTTTATCAGTTATAAAACTTATCAGTTTTATAAATTTCCATTTTTTTCCTTAGATATATACCTCCAGACCCTTTCATTCTCCTGTTCCACTCTGAAATAGTTGCTTCTCTAAGCCTGCTGCAAAGTTATCATCCTGGGGTCTCCCTTCAAACAGCCTGGGGATTTCCTTATCTCCTATATTGGATGCCCTTTTTTCCTGAATTCTACTACTTTTTTCCTTGACTTACCCCCTCATTTTGGTGGAGTACATCTCCAATAGCTTCCTGGAAAGGGTGCATGGTAGATAAGTCCTTTGAAACTGTGTGTCTTTATTCTATTCTACTTAATTGATAGCTTGGCTGGGTAAACAAAATTTGGTTGTTATTTTTCTTCAGATATTTGATGACATCACTCACTGTCTTTTGGATTCCAGTGTTGCTGCTGACAAGTCTGAAGTCATTCTGATTCTTCATCCTTTGTATGTGACCTATTTTGTATCTCAGAAACCTTTAGGATCTTCTCTTTGACTCCAGTGTTCTAGTATGTTGTGGCATCGATCTTTTCTTATTCTTTGTGCTGGGCACTCAGTGGGCCCCCTCTCATTCTTTCCTCTCATTCTGAAACTCATATAATACAGATGTTGGACCTCCTGAACTGATTGCCTAATTTAAAAATTTTTTCCTCTCCATCACTATCTTTTTGCCCAATTTTCTTGACTATTTCTTCAAGTTTTATCTTCCAATGCTTTTATCGTATTTTTAATTTCCAAGAGTTCTTTATTATTCTCTGAATGTTTGTTTTTTATAGCTCCCCTGTTTTTGTTCAATATCCTCTTCATTTCTAAGGGTACTAATTATAGTCCCCCTCCCACTTTCTTTTGTTTCTGGAATTGTTTCTGATCCTCTAAGACCTTATTTTCTGTTTCTGTTTTGTTTTGGCCTATTTTTATGTTAAAAGTGTTTTCTCCAGTGCTTGCTGATCCTCAGCTATCTACTCATCTCTACAAGCAAGGCACTAAAATCTGACTAGAAGCTTAATATGCATGGAGAGGGCTGGTTGCACTTTAAGATAATCTTACTGGATCATTTCATTATGTGATCCCTGTAATTTCTCTAATTATTCAAGCTTTTTCCCATCTCAGGGCCTTGGCATATGCTATTTCTATTGTCTGTGTATTGCTTAAAATGTATCTGGCAGAAGTTACAGAAATCTGACTCAAGGCAGCTTACACAAAAAACAAATACGTATGGTGGTTCTCATAGCAGGAAGCTCAGAGAGAGAACAAATATTACAGTTGATGTATTCAGTGGCCCAAGAGCATCATCAAGGACCAAGTTTCCTCCTGCCACTCACTTTGCTTCAACCTAAGGCTTGTCCTTCAAGGTCATAGAAGCCAAAAGCAGTAAGAGTTATGTGAATCCTTATTCAAGTCAGTGGGAGAGAGCACTGTCTGTCTCCACAATGGAACAAAAGTCCTTCCCTTTGGTCTGATAAGGCCAATTTAGGTCATATGCTAACTCCTAAACCTATAACTGTCACAAGGTGAATATCATGCATGGTTTAGGCAATCCTGAGCCAGTAATGCTAAGAGTGATGAGTTTACTTTGATTGACTTAGCCATTCAGGACCACTCTTGGAATATAGGGAGGGAAAGAATTTCCTAAAACTGTATTGCTCTTCTTTGTTAAAGGAGGGATGTTAGAAATGTTTGGAATTCAACTGCACTGCTGGAGCCTTCTTCTACTTTTCCTACAGGCCTCAGTTTAAAACTCACCACAGGGAATTCCCTGGTGGTCCAGTGGTTAGGACTCCATGCTATCACTGCCAAGGGCCTGGGTTTGATCCCTGGTCGGGGAACTAAGATCCCATGAGCTGCGTTGCGTGGCCAGAACGAAAAAAGTCACCACAGAAGTGGGTCTCTCCCATTATTCTTTGTCCTTGCAATTTTGTTTTTCTTTTAACACTTAACACAAGTTGTAACTTCATACTGTTTGGTTTGGCTACTTGTGAATTGTAAGTCTCCTCCACTAAAGTGTTAACTTCATGAGGTCAGAGACCATGTCAGTTTTGTTCACCACTGTATACCCACTACCTAGAAGTGTCTGGCACTTAATAGGTGTATGCTTAATATTTGATGAAGAACCCAGAAATCAATAGTATCTTCCTCTCTAACTGAATACCCAAAATATATTTTGAAGCTGCACACTTTTGCCATTTCTGCTGCCACCATGTTGGTCCAAGTGGCTATCTTCTGTTCCCTGATGTAATGGACATCTTTTGTTTGATCTGTCTAGCATCCTCCTTTTCTGGGGAACAAACTCCCTTTCTTTGATAAACCTGTTCCTTCCCCATACTATCCATATGGTTCTGGTGGGGGCTGCTCTCATTATATCCTGCCCCACACCACCTCCTCACCACAAAGGTAGGCACCTAAACCATCAGAGCCCTGTCCTGGGGTTTTAAAAACTAAATTTAAAGGAAGAGACTCAGACCCTCTCTCTTGGACACACTGTGATATGTGAGGGCAGGGACCATTGGTGGCCATTTCCTATCATGTCAAGGGATCTGGATCTGAGAAAATAAAGCAAAGAGATGGGGAGGCATCCCCCTGTCATCGGTTTTAGTCATTCACACCCCAGCCCATGCCCCAGTTTGGTTATGTAAGCCAACAAATTCCCCCTTTTGCCCAAATTGGTCTGAACTGCATTTCAATTATCTGTTACCCAATTAGGCCTAGCATCCTGGATGTCTGTGATAGCCTCCTGACTGGTCTCCCCATTTCCATTTACCTGCTCTAATCCACTTTCCTTCCACGGAGTGATCTCTTCAAAATTTACATCTTGCTGCTGAAGAGCAGGGACTGGGTTAAACTCTCAGCCCCACACTTTATTACCTGTGCTTCCTTGGGAAAGTTATTGAACCTGCCTGTGCCAAAGTTTCTAAATAGGTAGAAAGGGAATAATGACACCTCAAAAGGTCATTGTAAGGCCCAAATAAGAAAAGTAAACTTAATATACTTAATAAGCGCTCAATGTTAGCGAGTAGTGGTATTAGCAGTAGTGACTCAGATCATATCACTACCCTCCCTTCTTCCTGACCTAGTTTCATACCATGCTCACTAGGCATTAGTGACTCTCCTACTACCTACCTATCCAGCCTGTTACCTATCCACTAACCTTGTGGCTCCTGATGGGATGGCCTGAGGGAGCAGGACCTTAGGGCCTTCACACATGCTGTTTCCTCTCCTAAAATGTTCTCCCCCGCCTCCCCCCACCCCGTGCCCTGGCTAAATCCTCCTCCTTTTGTCTCAGCTCAGTTATCACTTGCTTCACTTCCCTAATCAAAGTTAGGGTCTACAGATATACTCCCTTCACAGAACGAGCAGTAGTACGATTTCTTACCAGGAGAGATAGAAAAATTGTTCACAGATAGTCTTTATTCAGATTAAACTGACATCTATTTTGATGTATAGGTGCTTATGCTGTGTGCCCTGTTAACTCTTTTGAATATCATCCTTGTGTAAAATCTGTTCATTTCTTTCAAAGCAATTATCACAATTGATTTGCATATATATATATATACACACACACACACAGAAATACCTATATATGTATTATATATATAGAGAGAGCTGTTTCTTCTTCTCTACACTATATGTTCCATGAGTATGGCGATATACATGTTCTGTTCATCACTGTATACCTAATGACTAATACAGTAGTTGGTACATTGTTGGTGCATAACACAATGAATATTTGTTGAAAGAATGAGTGATTTCTTTGGCAATTCCTGGAAAAGTTAGACTGGAGGGAGGTGTGGCAACCAGCCTAGGTTCTGTTAGGATTGGAAGTAGACTCTTGAGCATGGGGGTAGAGTGGGGTGAGTTAATAAGAGGAAACTGGTTACAGGGTTTTTCCACTCTCTCACCCACCTGAGCAGCTGGAGTTGATAAAGAGGTAGCAGGTGCCAAAAGGGAACTTGCTTCCTCATCCTGCACTATTTCACTCATCCCTGGCTAGCTCAGTTTTCTCCATGGGGCTGGTTCTATAGTCTCTCTATATGCAAGGGGACCCATTGGAACCTGGGGGCTAGGAAGCCAGATAGTCCAAATTCTTTTTGTGAACTGTGGTCAGTCTGTTGCTATAGGTCTGCAGATGCTGTCCCCACCCTTGAAGTCCAGTTTCCTCATCTTCTCACTTTATATGTGGGGTCCCTAAATCCTGCCTCACCTCCTTCTCTCAGAGCCTTGGGTCCCTAACTCTCAACCTCGTGCTAAATTAAAGTGGAGGTATTTTCTCTGCCCTCTGGCTGTTGGCCAGTGGCCACAGTTCTTCACCACATGGGCCTCTCCTCCTGACATGGCAGCTGGCTCTCCCTGAGCCAGTGATCCAAGACAGAAAGGAAAGCAGAAGCTGCAATGTCTTTTAGCATCAGAAGTGATATACCATCACTTCTGCCATATTCTATTGGTCACATAGACCAACCCTGATTTAGTGTGGGAGACGATTACACAAGGATGTGAATACCAGAAGGGAGGGATCATTAGGGGCCATTTCAGAGACTGGCTACTACTCAGGAGTTAGAGGAATTTGGAGAAGGAAGAGGAGGTTTTAGGACTTGCCGAAGGGAGATGGAGAGGACATTAACCAAGTGCCTATTATGGGCCAAGTCCTTTATATTAAGTTATCTATATTAATCTTTTCCACAACACTAAGGGGTAGATATTATTCCCATTTTTCATATAAAGGAATTGAAGCATGGAAAAAATGATTGTCCAAAATCAAATCCAGTAAGTGGCAGAGTCAGAATTTGCACATTGTTATGTGTGCCACCAATGTTGATCTATTACATTTGGTATGTACCAAAGGGTGGGATATATGCTACTGGTGATATAAGAAGTAATTTTAATAGTATAGAGACATAGCAGTAAGTAACACTGCAAGTATAAAAATTAAATGCTTTTCAATATTCTGATGACGTCAAGAAAAAGCTTCAGTTTGGAAGACTTATGCCTTATTACCTCTATAACACTTGTTAATTTCTCTCTCTGAGAAAGAGAGGGCAGGCCCCAGGTTCAGTAGCTTTGACAGTGATGTTATTTTGGTAGAATTTAATAATATATTTCCTTTCCATTGTATTTCCTTTTATAGTTACTTTCTCTTTGTGGGCAGGTGATACTGATTTAAAATTTACTAAAGGAATATGAAGTTTGGGTTATATCCTTCATTTGAAACTGATACAGGGAGTTCCCTCGTGGTTTAGTGGTTAGGATTTGGTGTTTTCACTGCGGAGGCCCAGGTTCAATCCCTGGTGGGGGAACTGAGATCCCCACAAGCCACACAGCACAGCCAAAAAAAAAAAAAAAAACCAACCCTGGTAAAAATTTTTAAAGTAATAAATAGTAGTAGTTCAAGTGATACCTGGGTATGGCAAAAATTGTGAGGATGGTAGTGAATGAGGTTTATTGTCTTCCCTCAGCTCTATGTTGAGAAAGAAGCCAGTCTTAAGTGCCAGCCTCAGCTTGGTTCTGATGTGGGCACTAGCTGAAGAGAATCAGAAGTTAAAATTTACAACCAGTCCTTTCCTGTGAGATTTCCTAAGCATTTCTCCTTTATCCTGTGAATTCCTTGGGACTGGTGGGGAGTCTTGTACACAGATTAGTGAAACTGGGAATGAGAGCGATTTTAGTGGGAAATCTAAGCTTCCCGCCCTATTCAATTACGAATTACAAACCAGGTGTGGTTGGTGGAGATGGTGGAGATAGTACAGTACAGTGGGGAAATGCCAGAGGGAGAAATGGACATAGCATGTGGATTTTCCAATCTCTTAGTCCCTGATCCAACTCCATAGTCCGTGATTTTGGGGTCCTCCAATACTTCCAAGCTACATATTTGAAGCTTCTATGGGGTTATGAACAGGACCAAAGTTTTAGGACATATGGGATGTGGATGCGAATTTCTATACTGGAGGAGTTTGGGACGGGGGAACAATGTGGTTAGAAAGCGATTTCTGAAGTTGCGTTTGTACACGATTTTACATAGTATGCAAACTCAAGTGTCCAAACAGGTGGTTGGTTGGGGGGGGGGGAATCCTAGGTAACAGGGGCAAGTTTAGTCCCAGAGTCTTGGTAACAGAGCACCGGCCGGACCATTTCAGCCCCCACGAACCCCCAGCCCTCTGTTCCCCCTACGTTCCCTCTTAGTGAGTCTGTCCGTGTCCCAAACCGTCCCCATATGCGGGCACTCTGCCAGGTCACGTGCCCAAACCCGCGGGAGCGCCACATCGCCACCCGCACCCCTTCCCCCACCCCACTCTGCCCACGTGACCTGGCCTACTTTCTCCCCTCCCGACCTAACGGCTTGCTCGGAAAGCCCCGCCCCACGCAGCGCGCTCGGCCTGCGAACCTCCGCCCCTTATCCGCCCGACCTCCAGCGTGGCTCGCGGACCCCACGTGTTTCTTCCTGTCCAATGGGAATCGGCTCCCGGGCTCGAAGGGGCGGGGAGGAAAAGACAACTTCGTTACGCTTCGAGAAAGGGGCGGGGTCTGCAACGTCGTACTGAACGAGGGGACGCAACGGAGGCAGGCCGGAGCCGCTGCCGTCGCCATGACCCGTGAGCACTGAGACCCCCTCCTCTTGCCCTTTTCTCCTTTTCCATCCTAAACACGACTGCCGAACCTCGGCATTGACCTCGTCTTGGCTACCCCAACGAGACCTTTCTCTAGGAGCGCTGTTTAGCGACCCTCACACTTGGAGCCCGGAAATCGACCCTTTGCCCACCGAGACACTTCTTGAGAACCTCCCCACCTCGTCAGGCAAAGGCCCTCCCCGACGCTCTGCGGTGTGGGAAGAAACCCTGCGCTCCTGTGATAGACCCAGAGCCCCCCATTCCAGATCCCTGCCCATCCCCCACAGAGACCCAGACTGTCTACACATAACCGCCACCCCCTGTCTGGGCCCTCATGCTGCCCCGAAATTTGAAGCACGCTTCTAGCAGGCTCCTCAGGACCGTCCTCCGTCCACTCCCCACTTGACCTGCCCCGTGGCAGCTCCCCCCTCCGCCCAATCTGCAGCCTAGGCCCCGAAAAGGGCCGGTGTCGGCGCCCCGGCAATGAAGTGTTGGACCCTACGAGTGTCCGGTGAGGGGAGAGGGTCGCCGGTGTGTGGCCAGAAAGGCCCTCGCGTCTCACC
Source organism: Eubalaena glacialis (assembly GCF_028564815.1). Classification (NCBI taxonomy): domain Eukaryota; kingdom Metazoa; phylum Chordata; class Mammalia; order Artiodactyla; family Balaenidae; genus Eubalaena; species Eubalaena glacialis. Next base: position 107,602,274 of record NC_083717.1, on the reverse strand, counting down.
TTTTATCTTCTTTCTCTAGGCGGTAACCAGCGCGAGCTCGCCCGCCAGAAGAATATGAAAAAGCAGAGCGACTCGGTTAAGGGAAAGCGCCGAGATGACGGGCTTTCTGCTGCCGCCCGCAAGCAGAGGTAGCCCCAGGGAGGGGAGGGGAGGGGTGGGGTGAGACCTGGGTTTAGACCAAGGGTTGTACCTGGAAAGAGAGTTAGCTCAGAGCTTACATCTGGACTAGGCGTGAGGGGCAGAGTGCATTGTTTCCTCTAGGGTTTTATTCCTCTCACCCTCTAAATTGTTAGCTCACAGCCTTATAGGAAGGGACTGGGGCGGGTGCTGCCCTCTGTCTGATTTCTGAGTGCCCCCGGGTCTGACCTTAAGGGCAAGGGCAGGGAGCTTCACATTTCAAATGCAGTAGTGGTTATGACAGCCCAGTACTTTTGGCCCTCCTTGCTGTTCATTTGTTCTCCCTTCTCCCAGCCTTCTCACTGGTGTTGCTGGGTGTGGTACTCAGCGCGGAATAGCCTTGGGCCTGTGTGGCCAGACTTCTGACCCCTTGGGCAATAGCCAGATAGAGACTGATTGCCTTTTGAGCCTCAGCTCTCTTCCTCTTGTTCTCCTAGGGTGGGAATACAGCAGCCACATGCTGAATTTTGTCCCATCCACTTCCATCTTATCCTTTGTGCCCTTCATCCCCCTGCATCTTGTCCTTTTTGCCCTCTGGTACCTCCCAGTGCCCCATCATCTCTACCCCCAGGGACTCGGAGATCATGCAGCAGAAGCAGAAAAAGGCAAACGAGAAGAAGGAGGAACCCAAGTAGCTTTGTGGCTTCGTGTCCAACCCTCTTGCCCTTCGCCTGTGTGCCTGGAGCCAGTCCCACCACGCTCGCGTTTTCTCCTGTAGTGCTCACAGGTCCCAGCACCGATGGCATTCCCTTTGCCCTGAGTCTGCAGCGAGTCCCTTTTGTGCTTCCTTCCCCTCAGGTAGCCTCTCTGCCCCTGGGCCACTCCTGGGGGTGAGGGGGTTACCCCTTCCCAGTGTTTTTTATTCCTGTGGGGCTCACCCCAAAGTATTAAAAGTAGCTTTGTAATTCCTTGAGCGCCTGGTTTGACTGGGGATTTGGGGGGATGGGGATGGAGGAATGGCTGCCCTTTCCCACCAAGAGGGGAGAGAACTTCAGACTCTGAAAGGATGTGGATATGTAGACTAAGTGAAACATCACAGGAAAAAATTCTTTTTTGTACTGCAACAAACAGGTATTCTGGGTATGTGGTAGAGAAATCCTCTAAGAGCCTTAGGGACTTCTTTTCTGTGATTTTTTTTTTGTCCCCCACTCAGACCCTGAACATCATCCTACGGATGGAGTTGAGGTCCTAAGAAGGAAGGCTGCAAGACCTAAATTTATGCCCCTCTTCCTCATCCTTCCTCAGTTTGTTTGCCTGCTTGGAAGTTGGCCCAGATCCTGCTGCTCACTGACTTCCCATGGTTAGCTGCTCTCAAGTGGTCACGTTCTCTTCTGTTCTGTCATTCCTCATGTGAGGGTGGTTTTTGTCGTCCCATTTCCTTTGACCCCAACATCAGGATTAAAACCTAGGGTAATCTCTGTGCTCCTTTCTTCCTGTGTCCTGGTTTGTTCTAGGGTTCTGGGCTTCTTAAATTCCTGTACCCAGGGCTGAATTCCTTATTTTCCTTTTTATCTCCAAGGGCAGAGCCAAGTAAGTCTTCAGTCCCTGTTGGTCTTTCCCTGCCCCCATCTCCACCATGAGAGCCAGGAAGGAGCTGGTGCTGCACTGTCTGCTGGTTCCTGAGCTGCTGACTTGGGAGTCAGGCTCTTGAGCTGGGGTGAATACGTAACGGTAGCTCCAGCGAGTCAGATACTCTGCCCAGGGCATTAGGGTGTGTATGGCCACTTTTTTCAAGTCAGACATACTACTGACTTCAGTCTAAAGGGAGGTAACTACCCATTATGTCCTTGAGGTATTTGTTGGGCTGGACAGCTCCTGTGAGTCAAGACTAGGGGTACAACTTGAAGGGAACCCCAGTTTGTTAAAAGTACCTAGACTGGATATTTGTTATCTGGCAATACTGACGCGATGACAGTGTCGCCTGAAGAGGAGGCTGGGGATCTTGGGTTGGGGACCAACAGAATGGTGCCAGTAGCAAGCCCCAGATAGAGGAGTACACAGGCCCAGCATGAGGCAACCTTGACCCAGAAGGTAGTCCAGCTACCTGTGGTGAAAGTCTTTTCCAGTTCCGCTCCCTCATAGCTGTGGAACCAAAGTCTCTGGTTAGAGAATCTGCAGGGCCTGGACTTTTAGATCTGTCCTACCGCCCCACTGAAGAGTATGGTATATGGTAGACCCAGTGTGTGTCCTGAGAACTCAGGCCTGGCTTTGAATTGCTCTTTCCCTAAAACAACTAGGTTTTCAGAAGAGTGTCCCAGGCCCGCCTCCATCCTACCTGAACCAGTTGGTGAGGGTAACCATGACATAGAGTGATGCAAGGAAGAAGACGAAGTGGAAGCCAGAATAGCTATAGGAGAGCTGCTGGGCTTGCACTGGAGGAGCTGGAGCTGTCTCTTGGTTAGCTGGCCTGGCAGCCCCACCTCTTTGCGCTGGAGAGAGGAAAGGACTGCTGGCAGCAGTGCTGCTGAAACACCTCTTCCCTCCTCCCCCATCTTCTTTTGTGACGGCACTTGAGGGCTCTTTGGCACTCTGCAGAAATCTACACTTACGGATCCTCACTTGACACTCACCTTCCTCTGGCTCCACTGTTTCAGGGCAGCAGAAACAGAGTGAGGGCTTTTGTAAAACAAAAGGCAGCATGTTTTGGAATGACTTTAAAAAGAATGTCTGGGTAACAGTATAGGAAACTCCTCTTCTTTGAAAAGATTGGTGTGGTGTAAAAATGGAGGCACACCTGGGTTCAAATTCTAGCCTCAGTATACAACTGGCTATGGGAACTTTGGTAAGATGTTTAACCTCTGTGCCTCAATTTCTCCATTTGTAAAATGGAGCAAATACCTACCTCACAGGGTTGTTGTGAGGATTAAATTAAATGAGATTATGTATGTAAAGTATCTAGCACAGTACCTAGCACATTGTGGGTACTCAATAAAAGGTAATAGCAGCTAGAATCTGAGCATTCTGGGTAGAGGTTGATAGGATTTGTGTGTGTCTGTGACTATGTGTGAGGGGGGAGGGGTATTGGGGATATTGAGCTCTCCATCCTCACCTGGATCTCACAGCTGTAAACCTTGACAATCCACAAGGGCCCAAATACCTCAGCAAGGTAGGAAGCCTCATTGCTGAGAAGGAAGAGTTGGTTCTCAAGCTGGTCCAGTCAAATAGCAGGAGGATTGCCTGAGGGCATTTACTGCTAGCTGGTTGGTCCATATTAGTAACTCTCAGGAGGGTACTGCGCTCCTGGAGCCCTTTTCCGCCAGAGATTTAGAAATGTTTTCATGTGAGGGCCCTGAAGTCTTTATACATTTAAAAATTCTCAAGTCATTTCCCCTACCCCCTTCATCTCATACAGATCATCTGACAAGTGCTATTCTTAGAAGTTGTTTTTGTTCATGGGGAGCTTTCCTCTTATCTTGCTCTAAAGTTTAAATAAACCGTGGTCCCAGACAGTCTCCTGACCATCGATCGTTCCCTGTCCTTTTGAGCATCCTCCCTTTTCTCACACCTTTCCCTTGACACCTTTATGCATCAAGCAAAAAGCACACAAGCATACATGATGCCAGCACTCAACACTGCCAGAGAAGTATCTGGTGTTTGGGGTTCCATTTTACTCAGGCCAGGCAGGCACAGAGTGTGATTCTGTCCTTGAAGGATTACTGAGAAGGGGCAACAGAAGAGAAAGGTGGTAAGAACAAAGAGTTAGGTATTTGGCAGGAGCAAAAAAGGTTTTAGCATGGGGAAATCCATGTCCTGTCCTTACCACTCTCTGGAGGACGGCTGGACAGCGCAGAGAATGTCAGGTACATGATAGAGCAGCTAATGACAGAGGCTTGTAGAAGGCCAGAGTGGAGCTGCTCTGGGGAGAATGGGAATCCTTGCTTTAGCCTACAGGGTAGTAATTTCCTTTACTTCTACCCTCACTTGTACTTCTGTCCCCCCACCCTTTGGGGGAAGCAGAGAATTGACTGAGGTAGGGAGGCTAATGAAATTTGCTATACTAAAGGTCCCCAAAATCTGGAATGTTGCAAGGCATGTATCCACTGAGGCGGATGCAGGGAGCGATGGAGAGGAAGGAGAGGAGACCACAGCAACAAAAGTGCAGACTAAGCAGCATCTTGTTGAGCAGGCAGCCATCTGGGTGTGTGTAGTAGTGGAACAGAAGCACAGCTGCTACACCTGCCATGCTGTAGAATCCTAGGGTGGTCAGCAGCACAGCTAGGAACCAGGGGCAGTCTTGGGCTGCACCTGTTTGCCTAGGGGTGGGAGATAGGCAATGGCTTGAGGCTCCAACTCTTCTTTTTACCCATTATCAACTATTCCCCCTCTTCCAGAAGACTGGTGAGACTTACCCATCCCACCTGGCCCACAGTCATTTCACATTCCTGAGCTTTTCGATACTGCTTAGTGGGAAGCTCTGGGACCATCAACCTGTCATGTCCTTTGCCCAACCCAACGGGGTCTAGTAATGTCAGACTTCTCAGGAAGCCTTTAGGGTTATGTCCTCCTTACCAGTTCTTGTTCCAGGAATGGGCAAAGGCTGTAATAAGCACCAACTGCAGCAGGATGAATGTGAAGCCTCTACAGATGCCAATGTAATGCCAGGCTGCAAGTGAGGCACCAGTGGGAAAATGTAGCTGATCATATCATTACTCCTGGTCCTCTTCCTACCCTCTTTTTTTCTTAGAAAATCTTTTAGCTTACTTCTGCTGATCAGGATGAGATGGAAGGTACCTGGGAAGAGATGCTCATCAGGCATGCAGAAGGCAACAGCACAGAGACCTAGCAGGAACAGCAGCTTGAGGAGCCAGAAGGTGGTTAAGAGGGAAAGAGAAAACCAGACTCAGAAAAAAAGGCAAAGGAGAGTGAACAGTGCCAATGGAGGAAGGCAAAGGAGAAAGCAGAACTATAGGAAGGGAGAGAAGAGACAACTAAGTATAGGAAGGGAGGAACCAGTCCCATGTGAGAGGGGCTGGAGATAGGCCCATCACAGCCCATTCCAAATTCTGACTTTCAGATACCTAAATAAAAACATCCGGACAATGTTTTAGAGTTGACAAAAGATTTGCATATAGTAACCCCACTGTTATCTCCATTTCAGAAACCAGAATGTCAAAGAGGATAAGTGGCTTGTGGTCACACAGCAAGTATAGTGGAAGCAGGGACTTAAACCTGTTTTCTGTCTTTTTACAGTGCTATTACTTCATCTTGGAATTTCCTTTACTCAGCTTATGTCTACTTCCCTCCTCATCCCCTCCCCACCCAAAGAATACACACACACCTCTTATGCAGCTGTGCTCTCGGGCTGGTGGGGGAGTGGAGGTCGACCAACAGCACAGCCTGCAGCAGGTGGAAGGTGGCAGTTCCTGCACATACTCGGTATACAGCCCCAGAGCCGCTGAGCACTGGGCAGTGAGAGTGGCCAAACAGATGGGCACAAAGCCCTGAGGGCATCTGGATCTGGAGGGAAGGTACATGTGAGAAATGGCTGGGCAAGTCATCATGCATAGAGAAGTACCTTCTTCTTATGGGTATGTCCGCTCATTTGTCCCCTTCCAACCTGAATCTCTTGTTTATCTCAGGGTTTCTCCTTTTATCCTGTCCTGCTGCACCCCAACCTCCTCCCACTTACCCCATGTGCCTTGCCCCAGACTCTTTCCACTACCATCCTTGACAGCAGGAGGCAGCAGACTGCTGAGGTCCCCACATGGAGGAGGATGTAGAACAGGCGGCTACAAGGAGACTCCGTGAGAGGGGGCCACCTAGGATGGCAGCAGCAGGTACAGGGAGCAGGCCCACAGCAGAACACCTGAGGGTAGAGCAGATGCAGGGCAGCAAGGTGATTTGCTGAGGAAAGGCTTACATTAATGTACATGTGAGGTTAACCCAAGAGGCTGAATTCCAAAATTTCCCCCTCCCTTCTCTTCTCTCCTTTCACTCAGGAATTCTCAGACTGTCCGGTTCCAAGCTATTTAGGATTGCCTTCCACTGACATCAAGTAGAGCTTTCATCATAAGAGCTTAACTGCAGGCTTGAGCAGAACTTTCTAAAAGCCTAAGTCACATCTGGCCTCTAATCTTTCCCAGGATCTAAACATCCAGTACCGGGTACATGGGAGGAGAGGTTTAGTGATCAGTAGTCTTAGAGGCAAAGAAGCAGAAGGGCCTCAGAAGTGAAAGGAAGGCCTATCATCTTTATCAGCTCCCATGGGTTTTCCTCCCCAGCTTCAGCCACCATTCCCTTCCACTTTTTCAGATAGCGCTTGCTCCAGGGAGCTCTCTGCCCAAGTACCCTCTCACCTGATAGAAGGGAAGACTCACTATGACACTGCAGACTCCACTGCATTGCTGTGCCAGGCGGAGGGAGGTGCTGGGGCTTGTGACCGCCTTTGCACCCACCATCCTTATCCCAGGGATTAGGCCCAGGTCCACCAGATGGAAGGCAGATGAGAAAGTAGTAGCTTTCTTTTGTCCTCAGCCCATTGGACTCCTGCTGTGCCGGGGCTGGTCACCCAGTTTAAGGCAGAATGGGGAGGGACATCAGGAAAAGAACACCGACCTTCAGGATGTGGTAAATGCAAATGTCCCTGTGAAACTACTTTCTCCCCAGGGTCCTTGGGCCACTCAGTCTGTTCTCCCCAGATTAGGGAGCAGTTTGCATATCTGGCTTGTAGACTAGCATTCTTAATTGGTTTAGGATTAGACGTCATCCATCTTGAACAGAATTCCTTGGGGTGTGTGGGCTGGACCTAGGGAAGAGGAGGTAAGGATGGGAAGGCCTGGACTGGTGACGGGTTAGGTCTGGGGCACGGCCTGGCAGAAAGCAACACTAGAAGCCCGAAAGGAAGTCTGAGAGGCGTACTGGTTTCCTCGCTGAAGCTTCTAGAACCAGAGCACCAAAGAAGGTGTGGCCCAGGGCCGATCCCGCCTCCTCCTCTCCCGGCGGAAGTTGCGAGGCAGTTACCGGAAGTCTTCCTGAGGCGGGGCCTGGCCTCTGGGGCGGCGCGGTGGGATCGACATGGCGACCGAGGGGGACGTGGAGCTAGAGTTGGAGACTGAGACCAGCGGCCCGGAGCGGCCTCCAGAGAAGCCACGGAAACATGACAGTGGGGCGGCAGACCTGGAGCGAGTCACCGACTATGCGGAAGAGAAGGAGATCCAGAGTTCCAATCTGGAGACGGTGAGGTTGGCCGGGATCCTGTCTGGGAGGGATGAGAGCAGAAGGGGCTTGGAGGCTGAAACTGGAAGCCCAGCTCCATGGGTCTCGATTTCCATGGTGGGAGGAGATAAGAGGGAAACTGAACCGTCATTGGAGCCCGCCGCTTGCGAAAAGGAACTTGATGGAGATTGGGTTTAAAATGGATCTCAGGTGCACAGAGTTGAATTAAACGTAGGTCCCGGTTCCTGGTACGCTCGTCATCGTGAATACACACCCACCCGCTTGTTACTGGTATTTTAGATTATTAGGAATTGTGGGTAGCAGAGCAGTAACTAGATCTGTCTTTCCTGTAGGCCATGTCTGTGATTGGGGATAGACGGTCCCGGGAGCAGAAAGCCAAACAGGAGCGGTAAGTCGTTTTACCTACGGGCCCCCCTCTTTCCCCCCAAAAAAGCCATCGTTAGGCCTTTGTACCTTGTACTGTTCTTCAACTCTATCGCCAATTTCTGCAGATCTAAGATGTACAACTTTACTCTTGTTGGTGGAAGGAAAGGCCTCCTGGCAACACCTGCTGCCTGCTGTAAATATTCCAGGGGATGGGATGTTAGGTGAGAGGGTGGGAGTCGTTTTGTATTTTCAGTCAACAGTGTTTACCAAGAGTCATTTATTTGTAAGGCACAGCTGGAAAAAATCCTTTCTGGGAGTTTATGGTGGAGGTAAAGAATGAGGACTAAGTACATGAATATTTGCAGGGAGAAGGAACTGGCAAAAGTCACTATCAAGAAGGAAGATCTGGAGCTGATAGTGAGTAGTAATGTCTAACTAGTGTATGGGTGGGGGAGATTTCTTTGTTTAATTTGGGTTGTTTCCTGAAACAAGTAGAGTCCTCATGTTTTGCTGGCACATTAATGCCCGGGAGGAGACTTAGGTAAAATCATTGATCCTTTTCCTGCAGATGACAGAGATGGAGATCTCGCGAGCAGCAGCAGAACGGAGCTTGAGGGAACACTTGGGGAACGTGGTAGAGGCTCTTATTGCCCTAACCAACTGATTTGTGTTTTCTCAGACCTACCCACTGGATTAACTTACTTCAATAAAGATGTCTTTTTTTTTTCCAAGTTGCAGTTTTATCATTTTGGATCAAGTGCAATGTATATCATATTGTATTTTATTGTGGGAAATTTACATGTTGGAGTATAACCCTTAATGAACCTATGTGAAGGATCAGTGTAGAAGAGTACCTCATGTTCAGATGCAGATGCTATGTGGCAGATCAGGCTCATTCATATGACTAGTTCTCAACAGCATTCAAGGTACACTTAGAGTCTCAGCAAAGTTTACTGTACTCCATGGCATGTGTCTCTAGGGTAGCTTATGAACAGCTGAAAGGCCAGTACCTGCCTAGGAGCCACTGTATATAGTTTTAAGTCACCAATCCAGTTCATAAACCACTGTGAGTTAGAATTTAGGTACTGAGGTGGTAACTACAATAGACGTTATCAAAGGTTATGTCTTATATAGAATTAATTTATGAAAGATTTTGATTTACTATTTTCTGAACCACAACACTTACACCTTGGATTCCATTTTCTAACCTGGAGAGAAAGCAATTTTACTTTAAAAGTTGATCAAATTTTTGATCACCAACTCACCCTTGCTGAGCTTGTTTCCTCAACTATAAAATGATACATAGATATGATAGGTTGTTGTAAGAATTCATGAGCAGGTGAATGTAGCTCTCACTCTCATTTTGGCTCTAGGATAATTCTTAGATTGTATCTCCTTCTGGCACATACAAGTGACTTCATATTATTTGCACTCGTATTTTTATTCTAGGACATTTAAGGATTTATGAGTGATTCTTCTAGTGGGGCATTTAAAGATTGTGAAAAGACCTTGCCTGTCTCATTTTTTTAAAAAAGATATTTATTTCTGGCTGAGTTGGGTCTTCGTTGCTGCGCGCGGGCTTTCCCTAGTTGTGGCGAGCAGGGGCTACTCTTGGTTGCAATGCACAGGCTTCTCATTGCAGTGGCTTCTCTTGTGGAGCACGGGCTCTAGGCGCGCGGGCTTCAGTAGTTGCAGCATGTGGGCTCAGTAGCTGTGGCTCGTGGGCTCTAGAGCGCAGGCTCAGTAGTTGTGGCACACAGGCTTAGTTGCTCCGCAGCATGTGGGATCATCCCGGACCAGGGCTCGAACCCGTGTCCCCTGCATTGGCAGGCGGATTCTTAACCACTGTGCCACCAAGGAAGTCCCCCCTTCTCATTTTTTAATGCAATTTAGAGATAGTCTTCCCACTGGTTAAATGTCATTCCTTATAACCCCTGGGACTCCTAATGCTCTGCCACATGCACAGTGGTCATGTGGTAAATATTAAATGGAAAAATTAAATTTAACTCTGCCAGTGACGTCTAGCATGTTGTCGCTACATTGCAACTCAGCACTGTGCCCTCGATATATGAGCTGGGCAAGGAGAAGATACTAGTATGCTACATGGATTCCTCATTTCATGTGTCCTGTTTTGTTCTATATACAGCTACAGTTTAGACAGCAAGGACAACCACATACACATTTGCTCATGGAATAAATCTAGATGCCACTTACAATACAGCCTGTCTAGCATCTGTGCTGGTTTCTGAGATCAAAGGGGATGATTAAAATGTGAAACATCATTTGCCTGCAATTCCCTGCTGTCTTTTATTTTAGTTAATAGGTAGATAATTGTCAGCCTGCACATTTTATTTCTGGTATGCTAAAAAACCTCTTGGTGTATGATTCTTTTATTTCTTGACACACACACACATAAATGGATCAAAAAGTAATGTTCATCTAGAAAAATTTACCCCAAAAATGCAAAACAGGTTTCAATGAGCTTAGATTTCCTGTACGGTAGAAGTAATGCATTGTCTGCTTACATGCCCATCCATTTTTCTAACCCAAGCTAAGGGCTGGAAAAAGAAACCTGGAAGAGTCCCAAGTGAATATGGGAAGCCAGAGCAGTAATGAAGCTGAAGATTTCTCAGAAATAGTCCTAAGTGGGGAGCCTCTAATCCTACCTGGACAGTGCTTTTCTGCAGGTTTCTCAGCATGAGTCCAAACCTCACAAAGCACCTTCAAAGACTAGGTTTGCCCAGTGTCACAAGTATGGCAGTAGGCTCAGCAGGCTGGATACAGGGGCCATGTAAATAGTAGTAAAAACAAATCAAGGACCAGATGCTGAGATTTCCCCTTGTGTCCCACAGTTGGAAGAATTAGTTGAACTCTAAGTAGTTTTCCGCTTCTTGGCAGATGGCCGCTCAAATACATCTCGTACCCCAGCTGCCTTTTGTTTAAAGAACTTTGTGTTCTGGGCACTCTCTTGGCCCCATGCTGAGTCAAAGGAGGTGGTGTCTTGATCCACGAGGTGGGTGTATTTGGTACGACCAGAGCGTCCAAAGTTCTTGACCTGTTAGGATAGATGATGAGTTATACCACCAGACATATCATGTCACAGCCCTCAATACGTTACTTTTCTCTTTCATGTCATTAAGGTACCCCATACCTGCATGACTTTGGGAAGAATGGTTTTGTTGAAATGATCCTCCAGGGTAGGTGCGCTGAAATCTCTCTTGTATACTTCTTCATCCTCATCCTGTAGAAAAGAGTCTTATCAATCTTGTGGTTTTATTTCTCATATATTCAAACTACACTTTTTTTAGAGATCATTTTTTAAAACCATTTTACTTATTTATTATTTTAATTAATTAATTTTTTTTGGCCGTGCTGTGCTGCATGTGGGATCTTAGTTCCCAGGCCAGGGATCGAACCCGTGCCCCCTGCAGTGGAAGCGCACACTTGTAACCACTGGACCACCAGGGAAGTCCCTCAAACTACAGATTTATTAAATTTTACAACAAGGCATAAAAAGAAAGCAGAGGGTATTGAACCTATTGAACCAAGAGCTTACATCTAGTTGAGGAGATGATAATCTTTTTTTCCTTTGTGTTGTCTTTTTCCTTCCTAAGTGTAGACATTTCCTGAAGGTTGGCTATATTCTTCTCTGCACTCAACATGTTCATTCACTCACATGATTTCAACTTCGTACAGGCCTCTCAAATCTCCAATCCTGATTCATCTACTGCCCAATACACATGTTAGCTTGGGTATTCTGGGATTTCAAACTCACATCTAAGGTGAAAACTGTATCCCTAACCTTTCTAAATCAGCCTCTTCCTGACTTAACTTCTGTTAATAGGACCAACATTCTCTCAATTACCTAGATTCTCATTACCTGGGTTATTATAGTTTTTCCCTGCAATCAATCTTACACATTTCATGGGATTAATGTTTCTAGAACACAACTGTCATTATACCTCTGTTCTGCTCAAAAACTTTCAATGGTTCTCTACTTTATTAAATAAGCACAGTTCCTCTGTGTACTAGTCAAGGCCAAATGCTATGTAGCCTTAATCTACTCCTTGCCTTTACAGATGATACTTTTTGCCTCCATTTCTTGTTCCTTTACATGGAATGTCTTCCTACCCCTGAATGTCAGGAAGTCTATACATCTTAATTTTTTTAAAAAAAAGATTTATTTATTTATTTGGCTGCACTGGGTCTTAGTTGCAGCAGGTGGGATCTTCCTTGCAGCACGCAGGATCCTTAGTTGTGGCATGCAGGATCTTTTTTTTCTTTTAGTTGCAGCATGCGGGATCTAGTTCCCTGACCAGGGGTCAAACCTGAGCCCCCTGCATTGGGAGTGTGGAGCCTTAGCCACTGGACCACCAGGGAAGTTCCAGAAAGTCTATATATCTTAACTGTCACCTCCTTGATGTTACCCTTTTCAATCTTCTACCAAATGTAACACCTCTCTCTTCGGAAGTCCCTTAGTACTTTCACTGTTCCTTATGTTACAGTAGATATTTGCCTTAGCTCTATTATTAGATTGTAAGCCTTCTGAGGGCAAGGATTATATAACCTGTAGCTGTGCTAAACAGTAGTACCCTTCATACAGTAGATGCTCAAAAGGTTTACTTAATGAACTGTATAAAATAACTATAGAGAATAGTTTCAAATCAACATATAAGTAAGACTATAATGTTATGATACAGATCATAAACATATGTGCTGAAAGAATTAAAATAGTACCATTTTGGTTAAGGAAAGTTTCATGGAAGAGCTGAGTCCTTTAACCAAACATACTTTCAGAGTAATCTTTTCCCTTCAGCTATAGAAAGGCCAATTTAAAGGTAGGACAATTAAACAGTTTTCATGAAACCAACTTTTCTCCTTGTTAGAGTCTGAGAGTCCCTCATTTAATCTCAGAAGCCATTTCAACTTCACTCTCCTTGTCCAGATGAGAAGAGTTGATATTTGAGTATGTGCACCAAAAGACTCTCACATAAACCTTTCCTTATGTATCACAGTCAGCAATGCACTGCTTCCTTAAGGAGCTTGATTATTTAAGCTGCTGAAATGCTTAAGCAATGATATTTTATGACTTTGAAGCAGTATAAGAAGTAATTCATAATCTCCACTGACTCCTATCTTGAAAACTACATGGGCTGGAAAACTACATTAATAAGCAAACATTTCCTGCTGAGCAGATAGACTGAAACTGATTTTGGAGGGAGAGGAATAAGGAATCCTCCAGTGAAGTTTTAAAAATTTTCTACAGTGAAAGGCAGGAATTAGCTGCAGTAGGGATATTTAAGGTTTGCTATACAGCATTTGAAAAAGCTAGTCTAGTTTTTGATAAAAACTTCTTTAACATCAGGAAATAGTTTGACAAACCACATGCTATTAGAGTAATAAATGTAACCAATTCTCCCATTCCCTTTCCTGCTCTCTCTCTATTAAGGAATTATCACGAGTGTTAACCCAAATAATTTGGAAGAAGTCCTTTTCACTTTATACAGGGTTAATGGACTGATATTTTGACTTTGGTTTTTATATGAAGAACAAAGATGATGGCATTACACATAATGGTTAGATAATTAACAATTTTTTTGGTTAGACTTAGTCACTTTCTGTCAGCTCAGAATGAAGTAAATTAAACTTATGCCACCCAAACATGAGTTAATGTAAAGCTCTTTGCAGAGCCTGGTTTTCTCATAACCAAAATTTCTCACTCAGCTATGGATAATGATATCTAAGTGATTTGGGGAACCCAAACAGTCTAGTATCTATATAGATCACTCTCTATTTCAGTTCCTCAATTCTTCTATTACATCATTTCCTCCTTCCGAGAGCTGGGGCCAGAAGAGAACAGTTGCTGCTACATCTAAAATCCTGTTGCCAATGCTTTCCTCTATTTGGTTTTATATTCTTCAGAGGCAAAAAGCAAATGAGAAAGTTGACCACTGGCAAGTGGAAGTAACATCCCAGGACCAGGGAAATGGGGAGTTATTCCTACTGCCCCATTTTCCCATTCTCTTTTCACTTCTTACCATGAAGAAGGCACCCCGGTGATAATACTTCTGTAAGAACTTATATTTGCCCTTAACAGCTTTGTTGGTAATGACTTTGCCATTTGCCCGAAGCTCAGCTCGCCTCTCTTCCTCAGTCAGGTTTCGCATGCGTTCAATTTCTGCTTTCTCCTTTTCAAGCCTGTCCAGAGAACAAAACTATTTATTAGTATCATTTTAGCTTCAGAAAGACCCAGTTATCTGAATATGACACAGTCCCACCTCCTTTCAACCATCATTCATCTTCATCAATTCTAGTTATTACCTGTTAGGAATCAAGATCGGGAGCTCAATAAATAAGAGGGTGATGTAGTCTTCATTATGCTCGCATGCTCGCAAGACCAGGTTTTGCAAACTTCTGAAAGCTGATTCTAGCCTTTTTGAGGTTTAGACATACTACCACTGCTTGATTTTATAACATTAGTAATTTCCCTTCCCTAAAAAGCCTTCTTAGTTTAAAAAAAATCAGAATTTAAAATAACTCTGGGGACTTCCCTGGTGGCGCAGTGGTTAAGAATCTGCCTGCCAATGCAGGGGACACGGGTTCGAGCCCTGGTCCGGGAAGATACCACATGCCGCGGAGCAGCTAAGCTCGTGTGCCACCACTACTGAGCCTGCGCTCTAGAGCCCGTGTGCCACAACTACTGAAGCCCGGTGCCTAGAGCCCGTGCTCTGCAACAAGAGAAGCCACCGCAATGAGAAGCCCATGCACCGCAACAAAGAGTAGCCCCCGCTCGCCACAAGTAGAGAAAGCCCACGCGCAGCAATGAAAACCCAACACAGCCAAAAATAAATAAATAAATAAATAAATCTATATATTAAAAAACAAATAACTCTATAAAAGTTTACTGGTATTTCTTTAGTAATGTGCTTATATGCCACAAACCAAGGATCACCCTCATTAATTAAACTGCGTGACTTTAACCTTTTTTTTGGGGTGCAGTCATAGATCCCTTTTCTTAAAAAACTGCAAATAAACACATAATTTTTCATACAATGTTAAAGGGTACATGGACTCCTCGAAGCCCAGGATAAAAACCTTAGAAACTGCAGGCTGAGGACAGAGTCTTCTATTGAGGGATTACAATCTGGGATTACCCTCTCTCATTCCTAGTAATTTTTAGGAATGGGTGATGCAGCTCAGAAATGATTCTGCTCTAACACAGTGATTGTGGTAGATTATTTAAATGCCACAAATTCTTTCCCTCACAGTATGCATGTCCCTTTGCAGAAATGACATGTGAGCTTCAAAAGACCTTGCCAGCTTCCACCTTTGCCCTCTTAGAATGCTGCCCTGAGACCATTATGTAAGGAAACTAGTCTAGCCTACTGAAGAAGAAGTGAGGCATCGTAACTGACAGCGCCAACTACCAGACACATGAGTGAAGCCCAGTCAATCTTCCAGCTGGACGCAACTACATAAGAGAACCCAGGTGAAATCAGCAGAGGAACTGCATAGCCAACCTCCAAAATTGTGCGAATTGTTTCAAGTCACTTACTTTTGGGTTGGGTTGTTATGCAACAACAGATAACTGATTACAGTGAGTAACTTGTGTGTGTCTACTAGGAAACTACTAAAGTGAGTATCAGCTGGCACTCTATCGTGGAGAAACACGGACAAAATGTGTTTCTTTTCCCTGATTTTATTGTAAAAGCCACATTCCAATGTATGGGGAACCCACCCAGTTGCAGGAACCCTAAAGGAAGCTAGAATGGAACTCATAGTAGGTGTGGAGCCTCAGAGCTACCCTACTAGGAACCTGTCCCACCAGTGGTATTAAACTCTAGGCCCATCCTATTACTCACGCTTCTCGATCTTCTCTGTCCCTCTTGATTCTCTTCAGCTCCCGAACTTTCCACGCCTCATATTCCTCCTCATCATTTTCATCGTCAGTGTTGAGTGCATCCAGTGCAGCCAGGGACCGCTTGTTCTCCTCCAGCTCTTTCTTGGTCTCCTCTTCTACAATCTGGATAGGGAGAACAGTTCAAATGTTGGACTTCCTTATTCTCCTCAGACAGACCTAAACACACAACTCCTTGCACTCAATCCTCACAGCTACCCCCAGTACCTTGAGTGTGTACTTGCGCCTCTCCTCAGCCATGCGTTTCGCCTCCTGCTCCAGCTCCTTCTGTTTCAATGCTTCAGCCTCACGTTCCTGAACTGTTACCCGGTCCTTCCTACAGCACAGAGGTCCTGTTAATTACCCAAAGCCCTTATAGTGGAGGTCTTTGTTCCCCTAAATTAAGTCCTATCCAAACCAGACAAAGCCCAACAATCTCTGGCTCTATTATTTGCAAAGAGCCAAAAATGGGAGTCATTCCTGGTTTTCAGAGCATCAAAATTCCATTCATCTTTGAGAATTGCCTGAATAGCAAGAAACCTGCTGGACTGTAGGATTTCTAGCCATTAGGAAAGGAATAGGAATTTGCTCTTCAAGCTTGATTTTGTGTTTAAAAGAATATAAGACCTTGGAAGGTATGTTTCCTTTAAGTGGAAAAGGAGATGTGAAAACAAACTCAGTCTCCCTGCTAACAAGATATTCCTCAGCAAATACCCTGCCGAGTTGGGACACTGGGCAGAAGACTTTTACTTGGTGCTTACATTTCAGAAGAGTGTGAGAGAGAAAAGAGGCTTCCATCTTCAGACCTGGAAAGCAGTAATTATTTCCAGGATTCAGGCCTGGTTTGTGAGATACTTACTTCCGAATGAAAACTGGCTTAAGGCGAGGCTCCATCTCATCTTCACTGTCTGTGTACTCTTCATACTCAGACTCTGATTCTGACTCCTCCCCAGAACGTCCCTCATCTTCCACCTCCATGACTTCCAACTCTTCATTTTTTCTCTCCTGCGCTCGTTGACGCATCATGCCACGGCGCCGTTCTATTTCCTGTCAAGTTACATGTCCAAGCCAGTCAGGTAATTGGCCTGTGCTCTGAGATGTCTTTTTATTTTAACCTCATCAAGCTCAACAAATTCTGATATGAGTAAATGCAACTTAGTACCATTCTATTTCTTTTTTTTTTTTAACATCTTTATTACAGTATAATTGCTTTACAATGGTGTGTTAGTTTCTGCTTTATAACAAAGTGAATCAGTTATACATATACATATGTCCCCATATCTCTTCCCTCTTGCATCTCCCTCCCTCCCACCCTCCCTATCCCACCCCTCTAGGTGGTCAGAAAGCACCGAGCTGATCTCCCTGTGCTATGCGGCTGCTTCCCACTAGCTATCTATTTTATGTTTAGTACCATTCTATTTCAATCCTATCCCCAATAAGCAGGGAACACTGGATCAGACTTCTGCCAAAAGCAGATATCTTGTGCCTTTAAGGCCTCATCAAAGGAGCACAAGCTCTAACTTCTTCTTGTACCCAGAAAGAACTTCCCACTTTCTGAAATTATACCTCATCATCAATCTCTTCCTCTTCTTCTTCACTGCTATCTTCTCGTTCCATGCGCCAAGCATCTCCTTCCACTTCGGAGTCACTTTCTCCAACCACTTCAGGTTCCACTATTTTCCGATGTCGAGCCAATCTGAAAGACAGTGTCCAAGTGTAACACCAACCTCACAAAAACGAAGGGGCATCAACCACATTTCCTTAGTCACAGAGCACCTGGACATTATGTTTGCTTTTATTAGCACTGAAGTCTTGAGATGAGGAAACCGAGGGGCAGATTAAAGAAACCAACTCAAAGTGTTAGAACAAATAGTCAAGTTGGACCCAAAACATTACATGTATGCTGAGGCACCCTGGGGCACTGCAGCAAATGTAGATGGGTGCACTGGGATATATTTTAAAGCTCAAGGTAGTTCACAATTTCAACAGTAGATCACACTATGTTTCCTTTCAATGATATATCTTAGTAAAACTGGGTTTTTTGGGCTGCTGTGATAAAAAGCAAGTACTGCATGAAAGTCAATATGCAACAGGAAATGAGTGACAGTGCCAATGTGACTCTAAGGTTTGAGAAGTTGTCAGTGCCCAAGAGACACGCAAACCCCAGTAGTAAGTAACTGTGGTTATGTAAAAATGAAATAAAAATGTTTTTTCTTTTATACATATTATATTTTTCAAGTGGCTAAGTTGCTAGGACATAAATATTAAATCATTTGGATCTAACTACTTAATAAAATAAACAGAATTGTTTGGGCCCAGGGCTCTGTGAAAAAACTCCTGAGACAATATGAACTGTGGAAGTTTGGGGCCTCTGGCCTCCTCTGTAAGGTAATGTCTCAGTCAATACACAATACACAAAATCCCTCATTGGGAGGCTCGCTTTCTGACATCAGTCCTTTTTTCCTACTTCATCAGTGTCATTTCTCCTCATTGGCCTTTAGAATAAATGCATGGCTAAAATCAAATTTCTCAAATTTTATAAAACATCTTTGTGCTAAAAAGACTCAACAAACCAACCAACGGTCTGTGTTTTCCATCCCCTTAATGAATTATTTTCCTAACCCCACTGTGCCTGTTTGCTCACTTGTAAAAATGGGGATAACACTACCTACCTCATAAGGTTATTATGTGGATTACAAGAATTAGTAAATGTAATATACCTGGAACAGTGCCTGGCACATAGTAAGTACTATTCAAGTATTAGCTATTACTGCTGTTGTTCCTATTAATTAACCTGTAGGGGTTCAGGTCCAGGCAAACATAACCCTAGTCATTACCTCTCCTCCACATCTTCACTAATACGGTTCTGCAAACGCCGTAGCCGAGGGTCGCTAGATGAATCCTCCTCCTGTTCCTCAGGCTCTGCTTCTTGTTCTTTGGCTTTCTTAATGAACTGAAACTCTTCATCCTCCTCATCTGAGGACTCCATAGGGGCATAGTCTGGCCTCTTTCCCGACACATAACGTTTTACCTTCACTTTTTCCATCGAAATCTCACCTGGGTGAGAAAGATAACTTATGTTTCAGTAGGCTCTTTCCCAATGTCCTTCAACCCTTGGCCTTTCCAGGTAGAGCCCTGTATTCCTGGCAAACCAGAGTCCAAGCAGGAGAAGAGAGCCATTACCCAACCATCTACTCATCTAATGCTGTTTTCCTACAAAGGCCAAGTCATGCGAAGGCATTCTTGTGAACACCAACACTAATGATAATGAGGCTTAGCTTGGGTACAATGAAGTGGAGGAAGGTGGGCAGTGAAACGATAGAAAAAGTCCCCCCAAATAGGGAGACTACCTCCAACACAAATTCATGCTATTCCACCTCAACTATGTGCTTAAGCGACTTATTTGTAATAGTGCCCAGCACACAGTAAGGATGACTTAAGTGGGAATATAAAATTAAAATACTGCTCATTCTTTTAGTTCGAGACTTTTCCGTGGCAGCCTTTATAAATTACCATATAACGCAATCTTATAATCTTTATTTCTACCTTCTTTTCTTTTAGCTTATGTGCTACCAAACCTGCAAGAGTAGATTATCTGTGTTTTACAAATACCAACAATTCCAGTGAACAGAAAATCAGTGAAAACTAACCAACAAATTTTATAAGATGAATAACCAAACTGTACAATTCAAGGGAAAATTTTAGGTGGATTTCACTTATGAACATATACAAAAATACTAAATAACATAATAGCAAATGTATTCAGGCAGTGTAAAAACTAACCAAAAAACCTCTCTAAGCTATAGTGACATAACAGGATTTAGCCCAGGACTACAAGCATGGCTTAACCTTAGAAAATTAACAGGGAAAAAAGTAATGTACTATTTAAAGTTTATATATTTATGGGACTTCCCTGGTGGTCCAGTGGTAAAGAATCCACCTTCCAATGCAGGGGACGTGGGTTCAATCCCTGATTGGGGAACTAAGATCCCACATGGTGCAGGGCAACTAAGCCTGCACGCCACAACTACTGAGCTCACGTGCCTCAACGAGAGAGCCCACGTGTCGCAACTAAGACCCGACGCAGCCAAAAAAATAAATAAAATAAATAAATATTAAAAAAAAGAATGAGAAATCACAACAAAATAAAAATTAAAAAAATAAAGTTTATATATTTAAAGTCACATAATCTAACAATAGATACAGCAAACATTATATTTAATGATAAAACATTAGAAGCATTCCTTTAAAAAAAAGTGGGCATCATTAGGTTGTCCCTATCATACCTTCTGATCAACATTATATTATGGTTTTAATTAGTGCAATAAGAAAAGAAAAAGAGATAAAAGGTAAGAATTGAAAAGGAAGAAACTGCCACAATTTACAGACTACATGATTACTTATGTAGAAAATACAAGATAACCAACAGATAAGTTAAAAAAAATTCAAGAAGAATGCTGGATAAACGTTAGATAAAAATAAATGTGCCTGTACATCGGCTACCTATAATTAGATAATACAGTTTAAAAATACTATTTACAATAGCAACTAATCTGTAACATATTAAGGAATAAATCAACAAATGACATAGGCCTTTAGGAGGAAAAATATATAATTGTATTTAAAGATATAAAAGATCAAAATAAACAGAGGAATATATCATGTTCAAGGATGAGAAGTTGGCAACTGTGCCCGAGTTGATCGATAAATGTGTGATCTATAATTTTAATGCAATTTCATTAAAAGCTGTTCCCAGGCTGATTTTAAAATCATATGGAAGAACAGGAGGTCAAAAAGAGCCAAGACAATTCTGAAGAACAAGGTGAGGTAAGAGACTTTAACAGACACCTCAGCAAAGAAGATATAAAGATGGCAAATAAGCATGTGAAAAGATGCTCCACATTATATGTCTTTAGGGAAATGCAAATTAAAAAAAACAATGGGGCTTCCCTGGTGGCGCAGTGGTTAAGAATCTGCCTGCCAATGCAGGGGACACGGGTTCGAGCCCTGGTCTGGGAGGATCCCACATGCCGCGGAGCAACTAAGCCCGTGAGCCACAACTACTGAGCCTGCGCGTCTGGAGCCTGTGCTCCGCAACGGGAGAGGCCGCGACAGTGAGAGGCCTGCGCACCGCGATGAAGAGTGGTCCCCGCTCGCCACAACTGGAGAAAGCCCTCGCACAGAAACGAAGACCCAACACAGCCAAAAATAATAAATAAATAAATAAATTAAAAAAAAACAAAAAAACAGTGAGATACCACTACACACATATTAGGCTGTCCAAAATCCAGAGTTCTGACAATACCAAATGCTGGTGAGAATGTGGAGCAACAGGAACTCTAATTCACTGCTGGTGGGAATGCAAAATGGCACAACCACTTTGAAAGATAGTTTGGTGGTTTCTTACAAAACTAAGCATACTCTTACCATATGATTCAGCAATTGTAATCCTTGGTATTTACCCAAAGGAGCTGAAAACTTATGTCCACACAAAATCCTGCACACGGATATTTATTGCAGCTTTGTTCATAACTGCCAAAACTTGTAAGCAACCAAGATGTCCTTTACCAGGTGAATGGGTAAATAGACCGTGGTACATCCAGATGATGGAATATTACTCAGCAATTAAAAAAAAAAGAGCTATCGAGCCATGAAAAGATATGAAGGAACCTTAAATGCATAGTAAAAATACTGTGTGATGCCATAATGATGAATAAATGTCCCTATACATTTGTCCAAATCTACAGAATGCACAACACCAGAGTGAACCTTAATGTAAACCACCGACTTTGGGTGATAATGATGTGTCAATGTAGGTTCACCCTACCCTAGAGAAATTCTTACACAAGTGCACTAAAGAGACATGTTTAAGCACTGTTTGTAACAAGAGAAAAAGTAACAAAACAACACTGTCCCTCAGCAGGGAGCAAACTGTGGTTTAATTATATAATGGAACTCATACGCAGTTAAAATGAATGAATAAGATCTTCATGTATTCAAAGAATACTTCTCAAAAAAAGATGTTGAGTCAAAAAAAAAAAAAGCAGGTTGCACAAGGATAGGTACCGTATATTAAAAAAAAAAAAAAAGAATTGACAATATTTTTCAAATACTTTACTGAAAAAACTCTAACTTTCAGTCTGACTTCCCAAACAGGTAGAGTTTTCCTTCATCCATCTGCACCTATCCTTTAAGGATCAAGTTAAATACCCCAATCTGAAGAGATTATTCCTTCTCTGCCCTCCCTAAGCACTTCGTTTATATCACCTATGTGACAGGTATTATAGGTGCGAAAGACCGTACACCTGCTTAGAATGTGCCTCTTTTTGCATGTCTCACATCTAGTAGACTATGAGTTCCGAACACCACTGTCTTACACCATTTTGTATTCAATTTAACAAATACAGGCACTGCGTTGGTTGAAGGGATAAAAAGTTTAATAAGATAGAGTTCCTGCCTCAAGGAGGTTATGAGCTTATGATGTAGTAGAGGGAGAGGGACATGTAATTAACAACGATAAGAGTTATAAAAGCATCATAAACAGACTATGGATAACAAAAGAGGGATTGTATCCCACACAACACCTTGCAAACAGCAGGCATTCACTATATTTATTACTCTAACTTATTGGTGGAGGCCAAGGCAACAGGGTGCTTGCTGTAGGAGAGAGCACACAGGCTCTAGTAACAGGATGAGACCGAAGTAGCTTTTTTTCCCCTAAGCAACGCGACTGGATGCCCGTTTGATGGGGAAAGTCGAAGAAATAGGGGGCAAGTTCGTAAGGGTCGGTGGGGTTGACGTGGTGGGCCCGGGGTAGGTTTGGAATATGCTGGGGAAAGAGGTAAGATCCGACTGGAAAGCCGCTCAGCACAGTACCTTTCTCATTGCGAACCGGGACGGCCCCAGCCGTAGACTGAATGGGCGGTTGTTTCATGAGTGAGCTTGGGACCGACATGTTGACGGCAGCGGCAGTGACTCCCAAAACTTGACTGATTCCAAACTGAACAGAACAGAACAACGTCAACGAACAGAAAAAAACCTCTTCCCCGAAGACCACTGTACACTGCTGCGCCACTCACTGATAGAAACACCACTTACGGCTGAGCTAGAAAAACCGGAAATATGCGACCAGAGGATTGTGGGATTGTGGAGGACGTCTGGGCGTCTACGGCTAGAACGTCGAGTCTGTTACTGCGCATGTTCTTAGGCTGCCCTGGCCTCCTCAGTCTCGCAGTATTTGGACGCCCTTTCTGGCGGGAAGTTGCTTCCGCTGGGCTTTGCTGTTGAGACCCTGCGGCGAAGAAAGGCTGAGTGAAAGGTTTCGCTCGTTAGGGCTGGTTTGAAGCTGAGGAAAATCGGGTAGTGAGGGATAAGAAACTGAGGAGATAGTGAAGGGCGGTTTGTCCAGATTGTTGAAAGCTCAGAATTAGAGTTTAATCGGAATAGAAATCCTGTTAATAGCACCTGATTAGCTCAGTTGATGAGGCTGAACGGGTTGTGGTGAGGTATTTTTTGGTCACGTGAGGGCAAGTGGTGGTAATTTAGGCCAGTGGCGGTAATTTAGGCCAGTGGCAAGAAAAAAAAAATCCCCCAAGCGGCTTAGAACAGTGCCTGAAATCCGAACACTCTTCGGCTTTCCAGTTCTTTCCGTTTCTGGAGACTGCCTATTGAAACATATTCCTGGCTGGAATGTTTGTATATAAAAGTCCATAAGTAATTATTAAGCACCGCGCTTAGCTTTCTCTAAGGAGTATGGAATAGTATTGAAAGGCTTGTTTCCTCCAGGAACTTGAATTTCATTTAGTAAGTCTTCAAGGGCTTATAGAAGAGTAACTGAAATAATCCCAATTTACTAGTTGGGTTGTGTAAAAAACATAGGCTAATTGGTAGTCAGAACACAGTCACTGTAGAAAGGATTTTATAACTGCTGTGGTGGGGAGAGAAGGGACAGCCTGAGCAAAGTCTTGAAGTCCAGAAATAGCATGGTATATATCAGACACTATGAAAAGTTTGATTTTATCAGTAATTTTTGAGTCGAGGAGTGTGCAAGTTCCTGAAGGGCTTTTAAGGTGCTGTTAATAGGATTAGTTCTCAAATTATTTCACCTGTATCCTAAAATTGGGCCTCAGCTGGGAGAAGAAGTAAAATTGGGCAAGTCTCGATCAAGGAACAGTGGATAACTCAAGTAACCAACCAAGGGAGCAGTTTTGAGCTATAAAGAAAAGGACTGTAAAAGAGTAGACAGAAATTTGTTATAAATTCATCAGGTCCAAAACTATGCTATCCAGAAGGAGTAAATCTGATGAGAAGGCAGTTGTTTCTACTCGCGGCAACCCAGAAAATAGGAAAAAAAAAAAAAAAAGGTTTAATATAGCAGTGACTATAAGAAATATAGTGCCCTGAAATCTTATTTATGGTGCTTTGTGATACAAAAGTTATTTAAAACTTTTCCCCAGTCTTTGGGCTTTGTAAGGTCATCACTAAATCTTAGTTAACTGGTGGGCGAAATTTAAACCAACTTAGTTAACTGGTGGGTGAAGTTTAAACCAGCTTATCAGCTCGTGAAAAAAAAATCAAAATGCTTCTCTTCCTAGGAAGAAAATACGGTGGCCATTGGGCATAATTTTCTGGTGGTGGGATTACAAGGAACTAGGGGCTGAGGTAAAGGCTGCATATATATTGATTTCATTTCCTTTCTATATCATATGGCATTTAAGTGCTCCTGAATCTTTTCCAGGCTCACGTTGCTAGGCAAGGTGGTTTTTCCTTAGGAGAGGCGCAGGTGTTTTTCAAAGTGAGATCCTGGCATCAGCAGCATCAAAATCACCGGGATCCAAGGTAAAAATGTCGATTCGGTCCCTTCGCTTCCCTGAGGAATTTGAGTTTGCGGTGAGGCTGGCAACCTTGCCTCTTTAAGAGACTAATGTAACGCCCCGTGCCCCCTCCCCCTCCCACCGGCTGGGATCGGAGCCCTCCTCCGCCGCCCTGCCCTCCCCCCGCCCCGGACCCCTCCCCGCCCCTCCCACCTCCACCCATCCCCGCCTCCCGCCGCAATCTTGGCGGGAAGACGCCAGCTGCTAAGCGGAGGGAGGATGTCTGGGTCGCGCGCGGAGGCCGAGGAGAAGGTGGGCTCCAGACAGCGACTCCAGGTGAATGGGAGAAAAGGCTTGTCCCTTTCGGGTGTGTTCCTGCCTCAGTCTTCGTGAGGGGTGTGCCGGGCATAGGCCGAGGAGGGTGGGAGGACTTGCCACCCGGCACCTCCTGACTCCAAAACTTTCCTGCTCGTTGGGGCATCTCTCAGTTTAACGGGTTTTTTGGGGTGTTGCTTTAAAAGATAAGCGGGGATGCCTGTCCTGGTTTTCCTCTGGAAAGTAGACCTTCAGCATTGAGGAAGATGCTTATCAATAACCCCAAAAATAGTGTCAGGCTGGGATCCGGAAGCCTGCATTTGCTTTTGCAGTCGTTATGGTCAGTTTCCCACTCTTGAAACAGTTCCAGTTACTCAGTCTCCTCAGTTACAAATTGTCGTCATTTTTATTATTGGTCTGGCAGACTCATATGGGTAAGAAATGTGTCCACTATAATAAATAATTCTATTCAGGTTAATAAATTAGGTATCTAGATTTTGGAGGGAAAAAGGTTTCCTTACAGGCTATCAGTTTGGCTTTATGTTGTCATTATGAAATAGGAATTAGATTTATTTACGCAGATCTGTAAGAAAAGGCTTAAAACCTGGAATTTTAATACTCTCTGTTTTCCTTTATTGACCTGAATAGGTGAATGAACATAAGGAAAACCAAAACATTGCTTGTGTGTCTCTGAGACCGGTACAGACTACAGTTTTAGGAAAAACAGCTAAGGTGTATCTTGTTCCCTTTTCGCTCAGTAACTACAAGCCAGATCAACTTAAGCGCCCCAAATCCCTATTAGATAAGAATTCTAACAATGAAGTGGCATGTAAGAAATGTAAGAAGGCTGAAATAAAGATAACTTGCAGAAGGATTTTAACCCCAAAGATGGAAGCCACATCTTCCAAGGCAGAATCCACTCTGCAAAAATCATCCTTAGATGTTCATGCTGAAAGTAACAAGTGGCAATACAAGAGCACTTCAGATACAGTGATTCTCAGTGCTGATACAGAAAGCAGCCAGGATGGAGACAGTGATGAAGGTACCACACCAGGCATGGTAAGAATTTAATTACTAGCTTATTCAAATTTTTCATATTTAAAAATATGTTTTTAAGTTCTGATAAGCTAAGGTTATCAAGGGTCTCTTTAGCTCAAACAAATTATTTTATCATCTAATTTATGTTTAACTGAAATTTTATTCTTTAAATGTATAACAGATAACTTCCTTGGGTTAATTTTACTCTTGGTTTCGATTTGTGAAGGAGGGGATTGACTTAATCTTCACTCTGCTTCCCTTTTTCTTCCTCTCAGCTTATTGCATTTATTTTTGAGCTTACTTCTACTTTATGGTGTCATGCTCACCTTTACATATTTATGCACAGTATACCAGAAGAAGTTGAGTTGTGGGACATATAGCATTTGAATGACTCGATGTCAGGGTAGGAAAATCACCATTAATTGATTGCATTCATGTGCTGAATATTTCCTTTAATTATGTAAAGAGACAAATGATGGAGTAGAGAAGATACGTGAGAAACACTAATTCTATTTAAAATAATAGTTCCATCAGTTTAAGGAATTAAGCATCTAATTCTTTTGGCTTCTATTGCCTACCGGGAGTGTTGTACTTCATTTGAAGTGACAAATTTTATGCAAGACAAGATAAAACCCTACCACATGATGAAAAGTTGATGGAACTAGAACAGAAAATGATGGTAGGGAAAGGGAGATGGGATAATTGAGGCGGTGTTGTAATGAACTAGGACCTGTGGTGGGACAGGGTGGGCTAAGTCATAAATGCGTTGGACTGGGGGTTGGAAGCCTGGGTTTTAGGTACGGCGGCTTCTAAGAAACCTTGTACCTTTAAGCAGATCACTTCTATGGTGAGGGAATTGGATAAGATTGGTGGTTCTCAAACTTTAGCCTATATCAGAATTACCTGGGAGGCTTGTTAAAATTCCTTTCCAGGGCTCCACCACCAGTTTCTGATTCAGAAGTTTTGAAGTGGGTATAGAATTTGCATGTCTAAAATGGCTTCCTAGAGACAACGGTCCAGGACTGCACTTTGAGAACCAGTGGATTTGATTATCTCTTTGGCCTCTTAGACTGTAAGATTCTGAGTATATGAGGCTAATATAAAACAGATTTTATTTTGATGTAAGGTAAACAGGGTCAGAAATTAGAACATGAGGTAGGACTGGAGATAGTCAGAGTCATAAATGCTCAGCATATATTTTCTTAGGACAAGCTGAAAGAGCTCACATCTTTTATAGAACATTTCATTCTTTTGTTCTCTTCCCTTCCGTTAATTATCTTTTTGGGGTAAAATGGTTAAGGCTTTGTGGTACCATGCTTTAGGAAAAGTATTTAGTTTATAAGCTTATTTGTTCTCAGATGAAGGATGGCTTCTGTCACATCAGAGACAAGTGCCTGTAAGTCTAGAATTTTATTCTCCTTTTCTGGGAAGTTTGCTAAATTTCATCTCTCAGTCCTTCTATTAAATATTTTAATGTCATGAAGCATTTCTTAACAGTTATTTTAAAAAAAATTTGAGAAAATTTTACGCTTACAGAAGAGCTGCAAAAATAGTAAAGAGAATTCTCCTATATCTTTCACCCGTCTTCATTTTCTGTTAATATCATACATAGCATAGAATGTTTATCGAACTAAGAAATTAACCTTGGTACAGTGCTGTTAACTAACATACAGAATTTATTAGGATTTCACCAGTTTTCCAACTAATATCCTTTTTTCCTCTTCCAGTATCCAGTCCAGGATCATACAGTGGATTTAGTTGTCATGTCTCTGTAGATCTGGAAACAGTTTCTCAATCTTTCATGACCTTGACACTTTAGAATAGTGCTGGGCAGTTATTTTGTATAATTTCCCTCAATTTGGGTTTATCTGCTGTTTTCTCATGATTAGAGTAAGATTTTGCATTTTGGGGAAGCATACCACAGAAATGAAAGTGCCCTCCTCAGTGCATCATATCAGGGTGTACATGATGTTGGTATTTTACTGGTGATGTTGACCTTGATCATTTAGCTAAGGTGGTGTCTGCCAGGATTCTCTAATGTAAACTTACTATTTTTCCCTTTGTAATTACTAAATACTTTGAGGAAGATACTTTGAGACTATGTGAATATCTGGTTTCTGTCATCAAGCATATATTTATTTTTTTATTAAGATAGAATTCACATAACATAAAATTTACTAAATTGTGTAATTCAGTGTTCTTTAGTATACATACATAAGGCTGTGCAGCCATCACCACTATCCAATTTCAGAAATTTTCATCACTCCAAAAAGAAACTACATACCTGTTAGCAGTGACTACAAACCCTATTCCTCCCTCCCTCAGCCCTGGAAACCACTAATCTGCTTTCTGTCTATAGATTTGCCTATTCTGGACATTTCATATAAATGGAATTATACAGTGTATGGCTTTTTTGGTCTGGCTTCACTTAGCCTGTTTTCATCATTCATTCATGTAGCATGTATTGGTACTTCATTCCTTTTTATGGCTGAATAATATTCCATTGTATGGATATACCACATTTTGTTTATGCATTCATCAGTTGATGGACATTT